>NW_022681454.1:127036780-127636780 GCF_009764315.1 Trachypithecus francoisi | reverse complement strand
TTCTGCAAAACTAAGTTTGTCAGATGATTTTTCTGCTAATTTAATTTCTACTGTTCATTCACATTGTAATAATAATATGAACCAGATTCAACATGATATAATGTCCTTTTTAAAAATCTATTGCTCAGTTCCATTTGCTAGTATTTTGCTGGTAATTTTTGTGTCTTATCTCATAAGAGAGATGGCTTATAGATTTCATTTTCTCTATTATCCTTTGTGGAATTGGGTGTCAAGGTTATGTAATCTTTATGACTTTAGAATATTTGAATAGCATAGCATTCTGAGCTAGTAAAATTACAAGCGCCGCACAGAATCACATGTTAAAATTGCCAGTATAAAGACTTACTTTGTTTCCAAAATTTATATTTTCTAATATTATTCTTCAAATTTGTATAAAGTCCACTAGGATTAAAATTTTTAAAGATTTTTTGATCTTTAAGAGTGATTCCCCTTTAACAGCAGAAAAGGCAACAAACACATTTATAGCATGGCAAAAAACTACAAGCAAAATTGACTGACTGATTATGTAATGACCTCTTCTCTTTCACCTGCTCTAATTCTGATCCCTGAAATGTCAGCCTAACTTTGGACTCTGCCTCTTGGCATTTCTGCCTCTTATTTTCATTTTGAGTATAATTTGACTCCACAAATAATATATCTATGTTGACTAATTACTAACTTCCACAGAAGAATTATATTCTTTCTCCTTTCCTGACTTGTCTAGTTTTATTTTTTCTTGAAATTTGGGATTTGTTTTCTACATAAAAGAAATATGTAAAACATACATATATGTATGTTATATGCATATAACAATATATGTATATTTGTTACATGCATATAAGAATATATATATAAAGTGTGCATGTGTATGTATATATGTCTGTGTACAAAACTCTGCAAAAAATTCCCACGTGGAAATCCTAGTAAACCTATACTGCAATGACAAAAAGCCACTAGTCACAGTGGACTATAAAGAAGGTAGGAAGATTAATAACATTGAAACAGAAGTAAAATTTGTAGGTGATGAAAGTGGTCTGTGTCTGTATCAATACATGGGTGTACACATTTATCAAAACTCACCAACTCTAAACGTAAGTACATTTTATTGTTTGTAAGTTGCACTTCAATAACATTAATTAAAAATGGAAAATGTTTCTATTTTGGGGTTTATTCGCTAGTAATGCACCAGAAGCTGTAGTCAAACTAGTGGCAGTATTCTTTGAGGTATACAGCATGTTATGGAAGATATCCATTAATGTGAAATTAATAAACGATGTCCCTCCCCTGCTTTTTTTTTTTTTTTTTTTTTTGAGATGGAGTCTTACTCTGCCACCCAGACTGGAGTGCAGTGGCCTGATTTCAGCTTATTGCAACCTCTGCCTGCTGTGTTCGATCTATTTTTCTACCTCAGCTTCCTGAGTAGCTGGGATTTACAGACATGCACCATCACGCCTGGCTAATTTGTGTGTGTGTGTGTGTATATATATATATATATTTTTTTTTTTTTTTTTTTTTCTTAATAGAGATAGGGTTTCATCATGTTGGCCAGGCTGGTCTCGAACTCTTGACCTCGGCTTCCCAAAGTGCTGGGATTACAGATGTGAGCCACTGCCTGGCCAAAGATGTCCTTTAATAGACGACTTCTCTAGGTAGCATTGATTAATAAATTTTATTTGGCCAACTTCATACTCATGGCATTTGTAGTAATGGAATTCAATTGAAGTTAATTTGGGTAGGATATTATGAAACTTTATTGGAAAATATTTCCTCATTCTGGGAGGTTGACTTGTCGTCCATAGATTATTTCAGCATAAAATCATTCCCATTAAAAAAAGAATAGCTAGCTTTGTTGGATGTGTGATTACCAACATAGAAAATTGCAAGCACACCTCACCTTTTCAGCCCTTGGCACAATTGATTAACTTTCTAAACTAATTACTATCCGCCAGCTAATATGTCAGCCGTCTAGGTTTACCTACTATTGAAGACAAACCAGTGACTTCAGAAAATATACTCCCATTTGTATATGATTAAAATATATAGACTGTGTAAACCCAACTATTCTTGAAACGTAAAGGATACATTAAAATCTCTTAGTACAACTGATACTATAGAGATTTATCAACGAGTCTACCATGCAATTTAGCATGCAAGAACATAGGCCAGGCAGAATGTAAGAAAACAAGATAGCTCACAAAAACAACATTCCACACAGAACACTTATTCTTTCCGTCTTTAGGTTGCTCTTTTAAACTAGAGGTCAGCAAACTTTATACAGAACCAGAGAGTAAATATTTTATGCCTTGCAGGCCATATTTTATTTGTCACAACTACTAAACTCTGCCATTGTAGCATGAAAGCGGTCAAACAAAAATTACTTTATTTTCAAGCTTTCCTTCCAGAACTTATTTTCTATCCCATGTTTTGTGTGTGTGCGTGTTTATTTCAGTTATATATTGGTTTTCTTTTCACAGTGGAGTGCTAGTAACAAATTACTGAATGTAGCTGTGTTCCAATAAGAATTTAGCAGCAAAAGTAGGAGACTGGCCATAGTTAGCCCCTAGGCCATAGTTTACTGAACTCTGTTCTAAATTATCATTAGAAAACTAATGGTACTCAAACGTTCTACTGGGCCAATATCCTTTCTGCTTGCCTCCCATAAATTTAGAAATATTTACAGATTATTTTAGTACCAGAACTGATAAATCAATGATGTTGCAATTATAGAAGCTATGTTCCATTCCTTATTAGTAAAATAAATTAAGAAATGAGTTTAGGAAATAGGTAATTATACTTTATAAAATGATGAGGTGAATTTTTATGACTGAGAAGTGTTGCAATCTCTGAAGTGTTCTCCAATACATGGCATCTCTTAATTTCAACCATGTTCTTTAGATATGAGAAATATACCTAAGGGATCAAGATAAAAATGAAAATGTCAAATACAGTATTGACAGAGATCAGGTAGAAGGACACAGCTTAATGAAGAAACCAGATGGTTCTGCTAAGTACACATGAGAATTAAATATATTTATCCACCTTCAAAAAGTGTCACTTGATGCAATGTGGATTTGCCCTTTTGGAGCCGAGCAAAGCAGGATCTCCATCTATATGTACTTAACTGCAAGAAAAAGGAGGCTTGAGATGAGATAAGCATGCCTAGCTACTCCTTCCAAATTTGCGTATCTAAGCATTCTTTTTACCTTTCAGAATCAAGAGTGATTATAAAGGAAGACAGACATATTCCCACTAATAAATGAGATTAAATATCTTATTTAGTACTAATATATTTGACTTTCTTCTTTGACAAGGACACTATTTTCAATATCTGAACTTCAAAGACTGCTGTTTGAAAGTTACGTGTTTAGTGAAGTTTTCAAAAATGATTAATCTCTGGTGGATTCTAAATACCTCTTTTCTATCATTACATTCATAGTCAATAGGCACATCAGTAACATTTTATTTTCATGACTATACACTGCTGATTGTAATGCACTCATTAGAGATTTATGTAGAATAACATTTGATTCCCTAAAATATTCTACTCTAATGTAAAACTAGTTGATGGCCGGGCGCGGTGGCTCAAGCCTGTAATCCCAGCACTTTGGGAGGCCGAGACGGGCGGATCACGAGGTCAGGAGATCGAGACCATCCTGGCTAACACGGTGAAACCCCGTCTCTACTAAAAATTACAAAAAACTAGCCGGGCGAGGTGGCTGGCGCCTGTAGTCTCGGCTACTCGGGAGGCTGAGGCAGGAGAATGGCGTGAACCCGGGAGGCGGAGCTTGCAGTGAGTGGAGATCCGGCCACTGCACTCCAGCCTGGGTGACAGAGCCAGACTCCATCTCAAAAAAAAAAAAAAAAAAAAAAAAACTAGTTGAGTTCTGATTTCTGCAATTCTGGAGGGCTGTCAAAACATAATTTTTTTTCTCATTGTTGTGTTAAATAGTACTTCTCTTTTATACATTCTGAAATTTGATTAGTAAACTATGCATATTATAAATGTTAGAAATAATAAATAAGATGTCCTAATTTTATGCTGATATGTGGATTAGATAAATAATAGAAACATTTTCCAAGTTAAATGTCTAGCTTTAACTTTAAACATGTAAAGTAGATATATCTTATAAATAAATACATTTTATTGCTTGTATTACTTTTCCTCCTGCTTAAAATATAAACAATTAAATCAAAATAACCCTCAGAAAACAGACTAGCAGAAGATCCAAAAGAAAATCTTGGAAGTAAATTAAAGAAATTAAAATTTTTGTTTGAATGCATGAAGGGAGTTCATATTTTTGCCTTAATTAATCAACATTAAGCATTATTTGGATATCTGTTTTACTTTTTTTCCAAGTTTTCATTAAACTACTGTTTTTTTTGAGATATTTTTGATTGAAGATGATGCTACCTTGATCAGAGTATATTTGTATAAACTGACAACTGGGAAAACATTTTGTATTTTCAATTCCAGATATTTTAAATGTTCAGGTTAGATAAGATATTAATAGAATTATGGTGAGTGATATGACCTTTAGATTATTTTATGTAACCCATGATTTTTATTATAATGCATTCAGTAAACATGTTTTTGAGAGCCTTTGTTTAGGTGGCCTTTCTACTTGGGAGTCTACACTCCTGAGATTCAGTAAGTCATAAAAAAAGGTTAAAATAGAACACAAACAGTTATGAATAAAATGACATGAACATGAAGGGATTATTAAAAATGAATCATAGTCCTTACATAAACGACTTGATTTCAAAATTACATTTCTGATTTTTGTCTCTTGTTAATGCCTGTTTTTCTTGAATATACATATCTAGTAAACAATAATTAAGACAGATGGATGATAGCGAGATAGCACATTTTGTGCTAATGAAATCTGAGAATCAGAATTCCATTTACTTTCTTGTCCTAATCCTAATCCTACTCAGGGTAGTAGGATTTTAAGAGGGGTGGAGACTTTGCACTGGTGATGTTTGTCTTTGAACCGTCGAATACTCTATGATTTTATTTGGATATGTATCATTTCTTGTACTTGTTTTTGGCCTTGAGTCATTTTCTATTGTGAAGGCTAATTTAAATGTGTAGAAAATAGTAATATGCTCAGCCTTATTCATCTACATGACATGTAGTGTCTTATTCATATTATTTTTATTAATTCTTCAAAGTTCCCTCTGCATCATGTCAAACCCCATGACAATTTCTCCCTTTCCCCAAGTCATTTTTATAATGAATTCAGAGTTCAGTATTCCGTACATGATTGCACACTTATACACAAACATTATCTGATATTGTTATGCATATCTAAATCTTTTCATAAATGATTCTTACCTAATATGCCATCTTAAATTTTGTTTATTTCACTCCATGGTACTTGTCTGAGGTTCCAAGTTAATATATGTAGTACTGGTTGATTTATTTTAATTCCCCAGTAGAATTCCATTGGATGGATATTTCAACATATATTTATTCAAAAACTATGGATGAACATTTAAACAATTTGATTTTTTTCTCATAAACTATGCTGTAATGGAAAACAAGTGCATACAAATTATTGTGCCTCTTTGTGGCTTTTTCTAGACAATATATGTAAAAATAAAATCCCCAGGTAAAAGAATGTAATCCTGCTGGATTTTAATTAATTTTGTCAAATAGCAATTGAATTAATCGATGTTTCTATTACAATTTTTGTTTCTGTTTTATGTCAAAGAAACTTTTTTCTATTTACCAAGTAAATTGTCTAAAATTTTTACGTTTTACATTGAGTTTTGTCTCTATATTGATTACTGTAATCCATTTAAATGTATTTCACTTTTGGCATATTGAATGAATCTAAATTTATTTCTCTTTACGTATCACCAATTGTCTCAAAATAGCTACTGACATTTAATTTTACACTTGTCATTTAAAAAGTTGCCATACATATGTTATCTTCTGGCTCTGGGCTCTCTAATCTCACTCATTTGTTTGTCTATCATAAGACTAAAAATAGTAATAATAAAATGATAATTTAACTTGGTAAATGTACCAGATGCTGTCCTAAGTACTTCATAAATATTTTAACCATTTAATCTTTTTTTTTTTTTTCTTTTTTTGAGATAGAGTTTTACTCTGTCACCCAGGCTGAAGGGCAGTGACACCGTCAGGGCTCACTGCAACCTCAATCTCCCAGGCTCAGGTGATCCTCACACCTCAGCTTCCCAAGTAGCTGGAACTACAGGCATAATCATTTAATTTTATAACCACTTAGGAGGGTAGAACTTTTTTTAACCTAAATATCTATGTGCTCAACCAACATTAAGAAAATACTCTTATTTTTACTATACCTCCTACCAGTTAACCAGGCTATGGTGGAAAGAAATAAACTCTTACAGGTAGGACTCACACGACCCCTGTTTAACAGTTGAGAGGCAGAGATTCTAAATAATTTTTCTAAGATGACACACTACATGGTAAAGCAAGTTGGAACCCAGACATTTGACTCCAGATTGGGGCTTTCATTTTTTCAAGTTGTACTGCCTTTCTAATACCACACTATCTGTGAGAGACACTATTATGTGTTACCAAGACATACTTCATTTTTCTGTTGGGCATAATTACTAACCAGTAATTTCCCAGTCTCTCTTATAGTACGGTATGATAGTGTAATAATTTTCTGACCAGTGGATGGGGAGAAGATGTGATGTGTGCCATTCTGAGTCTTAGATGATAAACAAGTTCCCATGTATCACCTTTTATTTCTCTGTTTATGTGCAAGATAAAGAGCCTTGATTAAAGGATATATCAGATCCCAAACAGTCAAATAACCATAAGATGCATTGAGCCTGGTCTGTATATCATAGTGTGGAACGCAGGTGCCAAATAATTGTTTTGAAGCTTCAGATGGGTAGGAAATAATATTCTAACACTGTGCTGTCTTATACAGTAGCCACTAGCCACATTAGGAACTAAAATTTAAATTTAAGTGTATTAAAATTAAATAGTAATGAAATTTTAGTTACACAACCACTCTAGCCACATTTCAAGTGCTCAGTAGCTACATATAGCTAGCAAGTAACTATCATATTAGACAGCATATATATATACACACACACATAGATATATATACACACACATATATATGTCAAAAGTAAAACTTTAGACAAATTAAATTTAGCAGAGTTTCACTGAACAAATAATAATTCACAAATTGGGCGGCATTCAGAACTAGGAAAAGTTCAGAAAGCTCCACCCAGAAATGCGTGCAAGTAGTATTTATAGACAGAAAAAGGAAGTGATATACAGACAGATTGGTTACACCTCAACATTTGCTTTTTTGGTCATGGTATGCTGAGGCATTTGTTTTATATGGACATGATTTGATTGACTGGTAACAGGATTGGCTGAAGCTTAACTGCTATGATTGGCTAAGACTCTGCTATTTGTTACTCTAAAAAAAAAAAAAACTTAAATTAGTATACAACTTGTTTACATACTAAATTAAGTTATACTTTTCTATACAGAGATTCAAAGTACAGAGGCAAGTTGAACTTGAGTTAATATAACATTTAAAGTATTCTCATTGCAGAAAGTTTTGCTACAGAATATTATTCCAAAGGGTTAACCTACCACAATTTATATGTTTACAGAGTTTCTTTTCTAAAAACTTATAATTAATCTTGAAATCTTATTAAATTATTTCACATATTTTATTCTTCAAAAAATCTTGATTTTTATTTTCTCACCAAATTGTACTAATTTAAAACCTCAACCAGTAGTACATAGTAATCTCTAATGCTTCACACATTGTCTAGCATTTGTTATGGTCAGTATTTTAAATTTTAAATTTTAGCCATTATAACATTATAATGCTGTCTAGATGAGGGTTTGCTTTGTGTTTATTGGTAACTAATGAGGTAGATGCTTTCTAATATGCTTCTTAATCATTTTGATAGTTTCCTTTGTTTGTCCTCCTTACCATTTTGCTTAGATCTTTTACATTATTTTCAAACAGACATGTATATTTTTGGTTTTGACTTTTATCTGTGTTTGCATTGTGTCTGGATCTGAAAAGTTTATTGAAGCCTAAATTGACTGCCTTGACTTGGATGTTTGGCCTTGCATTTTTGACAAAGCTGTCAGTTCTGACACCATTTTCTTCCTCAAATTCTGGCACTGATTTATTCTTGTTTGATTAGACAACATGTTCATCCATGCCTACGAGGATACCTCTCATATTCTACAGGCTCAAGATCCATTGACAACGTTTCCACAGTCTGACCCTTACCATGCAATGTCAACAAGACCCAATCTAAATCTACTCCACTTATTTTGACTTCTTTGCTTTGTTGTTTTAATTATATTTCCTGGCTTTGATATTTGATTTACATGGTCAAAGGTGTTTAAATTTTTGACCTTGTATATTAGTCTTAATTAATCTTACTTTGCACCAAGAGATTCCATTTGGCTGGGGAGATAACCCTACTTCGTCATCTTTGCACGGTTGCTGACTTAACTTCCCACAGTGATCAAACATGTTTTACCCAATAAAAGTCAAATATTATACTAAAATAATTTTAAAACAATGTCAGAATACAGAGTCAGGGAATGAGTAAAAAATGGTTATTGTGATATAAATAAACTATCTGATTTTAAAAAGTAATTTTAGATTATATACATATTTCTTTCTGACACCTATTGTAACACTACTGATAAATAAAATAACAAAATTCAGGACCCAAGCTAATGAAGGTGCCACCACATTCAACATGTGGGTCCGAGGTCACTCTGGGGGCCATTTCATTTCAGTCACCTGGAAGGGGAAGGACATCAAATGAGCATCTGGGAGATTTCATAAACCAAATAAGAAGGTAGAAGATAGCATTTCCCTATGGTAGCCAGCCTTGAGAAAGGCCTCAGTGATCTCTGCCTCCTGGTATTCACAATAATGTATTGGTCCCTTCCATACTGAACGTAGCTAACCTGTGTAACAAGTAAGATATTGCAGAAAAGAGAGTATGAGACTTCAAAAACTGAATTTTACTCTCTTGAATCACTTGAAGGATATCCAAATAGCACCATTGACAGGGACATGTAACCCAAAACTAAAGCTTTTCTGCTAAAAACCGAGCCATCATGGAAGTGGATACTCAAGCCCCAGACAGGCCTTCGGATGACTGTAGATTCAGGCCTTACCTTGACTGCAACCTCATAAGGGACCCTAAGCCACAACATTAATTAATACACTCCTGAATCCTTATCTTTCAGAAATTATAAATTAATAAATATTTGTTGTTTTAAAAAGAGAAAATGAAAAGAAGAAAACGAGACTGATGTTTCAGTCATTCTGTTCACAGAGAAACAAAATAAGAATTCTCTCTACTGCTCTTCAGTGATTAATACTGGATGCTAAAATTGAGAAAAATTATTTTGTCATAGGTTATTACATTTTCAATTCAATAAGTTGTACACAGTCTTAAAAAAAATGATAAGAAATTTGTTTTTAAGGAGTGAAGCATTTTACTCATTTTATCTCGAAACAAGTAAAATTTTGAAATCATTGAGTTTTAGTAATCTTAGCCCTGTGTTTGTTCTCCCAGGCTCACAATATCTTGATTAAATTATCTGAAATGGTAAGCTACAAAATTATTGTAACATAATGATAAATATATAGTATATATATAATATTATATATAACATATATAATGTAACATATATATAAAATGTTATATATATATAAATATTCTTCTCATCATTCTTTTGAATAGGCTAGCTCCATTGTGCACATACTTATTATGTATTAATCCTTACTAATAAAACACATTGTAGTAACAGATGATATATTTTGACTCTAATAACTGAAAAATTGCTAGTTATCTTTTATATTCCTGTAATAATTTTTTTGTTTCAGATTATATTATTAATTTTATGAAATGCAGCACACTGTTTACCAGTGGAAGAGTCCCATTCTAGGACAAAATGTTATATATGAGTTTTTTAGGCCCAACCATAAAAAAATTATGATGAGGTAGACCTCATGGGGGCAGGCTGCCCTCCCCAGACCAGATGTGCTACACAGTCAGTGCATTACAATTTTCTGGAGGAAATTGCATAGACAAAGATTTATATCAAATTTGCTCTCTGCCAACTATGCTCATATACATATTTGCACTCCTAGCCCAGGTGCCTTCGCTTTGAGGCCTCTTTTTATGAACTTGGCTGAGGCAGTTTGACCCTACTTTGATTCAGTACTTACCCATTTTAATTGACTCACAGTTCCACATGGGGGAAGGCCTCAGGAAATTTATAATCATAACATAAAGTGAAGGGAAAGCAAGCACCTTCCTCACAAGGTAGCAGGAGAGAAAAGTGAGCAAATGAGGGAAAATTACCTTATAAAACCATCAGATCTCAAGAGAACTCACTCACTATCATGAGAACCAACATGGGGAAAATGCCCCAAGATCCAATTACCTCTCTCTCTTGACATGTGGGGATTATAATTCCAGATGAGATATGGGTGGGGACACAGAGCCAAACCATGTCATTCTACCCCTGATCCCTCCCAAATCTGAAATACTCACATTTCAAAACCAATCATGCCATCTCAACACTCCCCCAAAGTCTTAACTCATTTCAGTATTAACTCAAAAGTCCACAGTTTAAAGTTTTATCTGAGACAAGGCAAATCCCTTCCATCCATGAGCCTGTAAAATCAAAAACAAGTTAGTTACTTCTAAGATAAAATGGAGATACATGCATTAGAAAAATGCTCCTATTCCAAATGGGAAAAGTTGGCCAAAACAAAGGCGCAGGCTCCAAGCAAGTCTAAAATTCAGTGGGGTAGTCACTAAATCTTAAAGAACCAAAATAACCTCCTTTGACTCCATGTCTCACACCCAGGTCATGCTGATGCAAAGGGTGGGTTCCCACAGTCTTGGACACCTCCACCTCAGTGGCTTTGCAGGGTATAGCTCTCATGGCTGGTGTTCAGTGTCTGCAGGTTTTTCAGGTGCATAGGGTAAGCTGTTGGTGAATCTACAATTCTGGGGTCTGGAGGATGGAGGCCCACTTCTCACAACTCCACTAGGCAAAGCCCCAGTGGGGAGTCTGCGTGGGCTCCAACTCTACACTTCCTGTTTGCACTGCCATAGCAGAAGTTCTCCATGAGGGCTTCACCCCTGCAGCAGACTTCATCCTGGGCATCCAGGTGTTTCCATACATCCTCTGAAACATAGGCAGAGGCTCCCAAGTTTCAATTTTTGACTTCTGTGACCTGCAAGCTGAAAACCATATGGAAGCCACCAAGGCTTAAGGCTTGCACCCTCTGAAGCAACAGCCCAAACTCTACCTTGACCCCTTTTAGTCACAGCTGGAGCTGAAGAAGCTGCCTTATGGGGCACCACATCCCGAGGCAGCACAGAGCAGAGGGGTCCTGGGTCCAGCCCAATAAACTATTTTACCATCCTAAGCCTCTAGGCCTTGGATGGAAGGGGCTGCCACCAAGATCTCTGACATGGCCTAGAGACATTTTCCCCATTGCCTTGTTGATTAATATTGGACTCCTCATTTCATATGCAATTTTCTGCAGTAGTCTTGAATTTCTTCCCACAAAGTAGGTTTTTCTCATCAGGCTGCAAATTTCCCAAACTTTTATACTCCGCTTCCCATTTAAGCATAAGTTGCAATTTCACATTATCTATCTCACATTCAAAGTTCCACAGATCTCTAGGGCAGGGGTAAAATGCTGCAAGTCTCTTTGCTAAAGCATAGCACCAGTGACCTTTGTTCCAGTTCCCAAGAAGTTTCGTATTTCCATCTGAGACCACTTCAGCCTGAACTTCTTGGTCCCTATCACTATCAGCATTTTGGTCAAAACCATTCACCAAGTCTCTAGGAAGTTCCAAACTTTTTCACATCTTCCTGTCTTCCTTTTGAGCCTTCCAGACTGTTCCAATCTCTACCTGTGACCCAGTTCCAAAGTCACTTCTACATTCTCAGGTACCTTTATAGCAGTACCCCAATCTCCGTGGTACAAATTTACTGTATTAGTCCATTTTCATGCTGCTATAAAGATACCCTTGACTGAGTAATTTGTAAAGAAGAGAGGTTTAATGGACTCAGTTCCACATGGCTGGGGAGGGCTCGGGAAACTTACAGTCATGGCAGAAAGTGAAGGGGAAGAAAGCACCTTCTTCACTAGGGAACTAAAGAGAGAAGCCAGCAGGAAAACTGCCTTAGAAAACCATCAGGTCTCTTGAGAGCTCACTCACTGTCACAAGAACCAGCATGGGGGAAACTGCCCCCATGATCCAGTCACCTTCCTCCCTCAGCACGTGGGGATTACAAATCAAGATGAGATTTGTAATACTAGAAGTAAATAGAAAGTGGTTACCCGAAGGAAAAAAATGTGGAAAATATATCCTAAAAAGGTATTAACATAGTAGTTGCATCAGAGTACATCCCCCACTGCAAATAAGATACTGTGTGTCTCATTACTATGAGTTAAGAGGTAGAAGACAGAAATTTGAATTAGAATAGAGGTTTCCAGTTAAAATGTCTTACTCAGTGGTATAGGAGCAATTTAGGATGAAATATGGTCTTTGCTTCTCATTAACCTACCATTTTGTTAAAGGCAGACACAGAATTAAGATAAAAATAATATTCTGGACTATAATAAATTTTGAAGTCACAATACATTTAAAAAATATATATTTCTTGGTTGGGCACAGTGGCTCACTCCTATAATCCCAGCACTTTGGGAGGCCAAGACAGGTGGATCACCTGAGGTCAGGAGTTCGAGACCAGTCTGGCCAACATGGTGAAACCCCATCTCTACTAAAAATACAAAAATTACCTGTGTGTGGTGGCACGTGCCTTTAGGCCGAGCTACTCAGGAGGCTGAGGCAGGATGATCACTTGAACCCAGGAGGCAGAGGTTGCTGTGAGGCGAGATCGCACCACTGCACTATACCATACAGAAATTGAATATAAGAGTGATATATATGCCAAAACAACACAAAGAATGTATGTGAGAGTAAAGCTCTCTCAGGCTAAGGTAATGACTTCACATGGGAGAGTTATAATTATAACAATATATTATTGGTTTGAAATGTTAAAAATGCGGTATTTATAACAATAGTGTTAAAAGTTAAGATGTATAGGGTAAACCTATACCAATCAATAAAACACACAGAAACAAACTAAAACGAAACCCTCTAAATATAATGAAAAAAGTTAAAATGCTACATTAGAAAATATCCACTTAATGCAAAAGAAAAGAAGGAATATATATATACACATGTACATATATATAGACATGAGACTTACAGAAAATAAGAAGTGAAATGACAAACATAAATCTGACATTATCAATAATTCCATCATATGTGAACTGATCAAGTCAATTAAAAGTCAGAGATTATCGGATTTGATAAAATAATATGATTCAGCTGTACGTTGTTTACAAAGAGACACTTTAGATTCAAAGATACAAAGATTAAAAAAAGGACTAAACAAAAGAAATATATATCACACAAATCACAATCACAAGAAAGCTGAATGGAAATGGGTTATATATCTAGTGTTAGACAACATGAATATGAAACCACAGCAAAAAACAATTTTTAGTAATGAAGAGGAACATTTCATAATTATAAAATAGCAAACCCATCAGGAAGGAAAAGTTATAAACATATATACATCTATCAACAGAGCATAAAAATACATGAATTGAAAATTGACAAAATCAAGTGAGAAGTAGACAATTCAGTATTATAAGTCAGAGATGTTAATAGCTCACTTTCAATAATTCATGTAAAAATTAGACAGAAGATCAAGAATTAAACAGGAGACCTAAACCATACTATAAGGCAACAGTATTAACAGACATTTAGGGAACACTAACAAAAGAATATACATTCTTCTCAAGGGCTCATAGACATGTGCCAGGATATACTGTGTGTTATATACTATATGTTAGGTCATTAAAAAAAAAAGAGCAACCTAAGTACATTTCAATGGGCAGAAATAATGCAGAGTATGCTCTATGACTACAATGGAATGGAATTAGAAATAGGAAACAAAAAAAATCGAGAAGCTTACGAACATGTGGTAATTAAGCAAAACCCTCTTAAATAACCTATGAGTCAAGAAAAAGTAAAAAATATAACCTTATGTGAATAAAAATGAAGACATAAGAAACAACAATTAGTAAGATGTAGCTAAAGCATGCTTAGAGAAAAAAAAAACAAAAAACAAAAGACAATAGCTGTAAATGTCTGTATTAGTAAAGGGGAAAGATCTTAATAACAGAAACTTCCACAAAAAATCAATGGAAAGAGAAGAGAAAACTGAACTTAGAGAAAAAAATAACAAAGCAAATATTAAAGATTAGATCAGAAATTACTAAAATAGATACTAGAAGAAAAGAAGAGAAAACTTCATGAAACAAAAAGTGGATTATTCGAAACAATGAAGAAAAGGACAAACCTTTGGTCATGATGAAAAGTGACAAAACTTTTTGACCAAGAAAAATAGAGAGATGACTCAAATTACTAGAATCAGAAGGAAAAGGGGTGACATTACTGCTGACCTTACATAAATACGAAGAATGACTAGCGAATACCATTAACAATCTTATTCCAGCACATTAGGTAACTTTAGCATAATTAAATAAACTAAAAAAAATAGAGTAAAACCATTCATTAAAAAAAATTGAGTTACCTAAGAACTTAATGAATTTGTAATTATTTATTATATTTATCAAAAATAAGATGATCTGAGACGTGTTTTCTCATTTTAATAAAAACTAGAATATTGGACAAAACATATAGGAAAAAGATTCAGTCGCTGGACAACAGGCAGCACAAGATGTGGTTTTTGAGAAAAGAGAAACAAGGTAAGCCCTATCATCTCCACAGATTTCATCTTGAATAAAGTTCTGTACTGCAATGCAGGGAGGAGGAACACAGACAGAAAATGGTAATCTTGTTGAGTTGAGGAGACTGATGCAGTGATTTGAAGAAATCAAAGTAACTGAAACTTCTGATGAAAAATACCAGAGAAGAGATTATGAAAGGTAAGTGATTCATAAACCTCTATAGAGTATTCTCTGATTGTTTTTCTAAATATTAGTCTCTGCATATGTAGGGTAAAATTCCATGAGCTCAGACAATTGCCAGGCAGCTATACGATGAACAATCGTCAGAGTTCACACTAAGATTGGAGACATTTGATTTCCATGTGACCTGAGTAAGGAGATCAGACTGAACACTCACCGAATTCTTTAGAGACAGCAGAAGACTTATGTCTTATGAGTAGGATTAAATAATTTCTAGATAAATGCCTACCTTATTAAAATGTGTGATAGTTTTTTAAAAACCTGCAAATTCTTTGAAATTTTTCCCATGAACAAGTGTGGACTATGCCCACCATAAAAGCTTTTCTGTAATCAATGTAATGTAGCCTTAGTAGCTCACTTATAACAAAAATGTAGCACATATGATGAAAAAACACCTTGTTTTCTCGGTATGTTCATTCTATCTAGGGGCAACCTAGACATCATGTAAGAAGTTTGACTAATTTGGGACCATCATGCCAAAGAGGCCACATCTAGATACCTCAAGTATCAATCTCAGTTGATTCCCCAATAGAAACCCAGCCATATGAGTGAGCTACCTGGGATGTCCAACTAAAAAGACTCCTCAAAAGAATACAACCCTGAGCAATATTTGCAAATATTACATGAGTAAATTCAATTAATAATTGCACAACAGGATCATTTCTGAATTTCAAGCCAACAGAAGCAATGAGCATAATAAAATGGTAATTTTATACCACCAGATTTAATTTTTTATGTGAAAGCAAGCTTATTAGGAAAGTAAAGGGATAAAGGAATAGCTGCTCTATAGGCAGAGCAGCCCACTACATTTCAGAGTTTTGTTATATAGCAACAGAAAATGAAACAATGTATAAATATGAGCCTTGAAAGTATCAAGTTAATGAGTTGATTGCAAGTAACTCCATGGCAGATTTTTAAAATCTCTAACAATACTTAAATAAAGTAAACATACCTAGCATTTGACAATGAACAAATCGTACCCGACATCCAAAAATTACTAGACATGCAAAGGAGCAGGAATATTTCACTTAGAATCAGAAGAACCTGTTAATAGAAATAGACCCTAAAATATCAAGCATGGTGAAAAAAAGCAGGTAAGAGCTTTGAAACATGTATTATAAATATGCTCAATAATTTTTTAAAAAACATAAATAAAACAAGGAAAAAAGATGAGCAGTAAAAGAAGATAACCAACTGGAATTTCTGAAAAGAATAAATACGTATGTGAAAATAAAAATTTTAGTAAATAGACTAATGATAAAGGGAAAAAATGAGTTTGAAGACAATGGCAATATAATCCATCCAAACTAAAACTCAGAGAAAAAGTAATGAACAAAGTGAATACATAGTGACCTGTGAAACTATACCAAGTAGTCAAACATATGTTAAATATCATTTAAAAAAAAGTAAATGGCAGAAAAATATTTGAAGAAATATGGCCAAAATTTTACACACTTATTGAAAAATATAAACCTACAAAATAATCCCAAGCATAATAAACACCAAGAATTGAAAACGAAGAAACTTCACAGGGAAATCATGTCTTAAATCATAAGAGGAAACATTTTAAAAACACCCACCAAAAAACAAACACAAATTATATATAGGAGAAAAATAAGAGCACATATATCTCATTAGAAACTACGTAAGATGAATTCAATAGAATTTTATCAGAGAAAAAATGAAAGTCTAGTTATAGTTTATATTGAGATAAAATCTTCAAAAATAAAATGTAAAGATATTTTTAGGTAGACAAAAGCTAAGCCCATTTTTGTAAGAGTTTTAATACAAGAAATAATTAAATAATTAAATTTATTAGATAAAAATGTAATTTATATGGACACTTGGATACATACAATGATGAGGACAAAAATGGCAAATGTGTGGTTGAATATAAAATATTTACTTTCCTTTATAAATTTGTAATGCTTAAAGCAAAAATAA
This sequence comes from Trachypithecus francoisi, assembly GCF_009764315.1. Lineage (NCBI taxonomy): Eukaryota > Metazoa > Chordata > Mammalia > Primates > Cercopithecidae > Trachypithecus > Trachypithecus francoisi. Next base: position 127,619,732 of record NW_022681454.1, on the reverse strand, counting down.
TTTACTGTTGTATTTATAAACTATGTACGACAGCAGTGATATAAAGGACATGGAGGGAGAAAAGAAAGTATACGGCTGTAAGGCAATGTAATATTACTTTAAGTCAAACTATGAGAAGTTAATGATGCATATGCTAAACCTTTAAGCAACTATTAAAACAAAGTAAAAAACCTAAGGAATTGTAAAGACAAATTGGAATGCAAAAAGAAGACAGAGAAAGAGAAAATAAAAAACAACAAATGGAACAAATAACAAAAATTTGCCAGGTAAATGATCAAAACCAACCATACCAAGAAATATACTAAATGTAAATGCTCTGGAACACAAAAAATATGTTGAGATTATCAGTTAGAAACAAACATGACCCAACTTTATACTACCTATAAGGTAAAAACTAAATATAGAGATGTAAGTTAAAAGTAAAGAATAAAAAGAGATGAATCATTTCAACACAAAAAAATTAAAAACAACAAGGCCATACTAATATTATGCAAACAAAATTCAGAACAACAAACATGACAGGTATAAAAGGGAATATTTTATAATTTATAATGCAAATTGTAACATAATAAAGCAATTCATTAAAAATATTTTGTTTTAAATGTGTAGGCATGTAATGATACTTTCAATATACATGAAAAACAGACAAAAAAGCAAACTCGCAGAATTAAAAGAAGAAATACAAAAATCCACAATTACATTTGTATAATTCACAACTCTTTACTCACCAATTGGTAGAACATGTATAAAGGACATTAATAATAATGTACAAATACTGTTTGTATTTTTAAAAGGGTATTTTAAAAACACTATTTGCCCACATTTTCTATTTAACATATATACAACATATACAACATTACATCAACAAATGTAGAGTATAGATCCTCTTTAATTACATATAGAATATTAATCAGTATAGGTCATAAATTGAGCCATCAAAGACATCATAATGAGATTAAAAATAATAAAAAATTGCAGTGTGTGTAGTGTACCGTGACCATAATGGAATTAATATAGAAGTGGAAAAAAGAAAAAAAAAAAACCACTGGTGAAAAATCCCAGACATTTGGAAATGAAAAATACAATTCAAAGAAGTCATGTTCAAAAGTAAATGGCAAATAAAATCTTTAAAATATATTTTGATATGAATGAAAATAAAAACATGCATATCACAATGAGATGCAGATAAAGCAGTACACGGAGAGAAGTCCACAGTTTAACATTTGAACTTTAAATAGGTGTGGCCTCTTTCATGACTAACTGTACTAGGACACGTTATATATGACATGTGTATTCATAGATTCTGGCATGTGCAGGTGTCCTGGGACCAATCTGCTGGAGATATGGAGAGCTGACCATATAAGATTTAAAATAGTTGCAACTCTACTTAAGGACTATATTCTAGAACCAAACATATGTCTCTCATTTGTTAAGATAATTTACTATGTAAAGAATAACCAGAATTGGTAATATGCCTCTGTACCAGAGAATAAGATAATTCTATTCGTGAAGGAGCCAAATGTTTATTTAGCTCACTATAAAAAATTAAATAATCCACAAAATGCCATCTCTGAGCTGAGATAGTTTGTGTCTAACCAGTCTTGTCACTCCTTAGTACAGGTCCCAAATTGGAGTGGCTCAGTAATCTGAAGCTATGCCTAGACTGCCTTCTGGAAAGCATTGTTGTTTTCATCCCTTTATTATTCTTTAAACCATTTGCCATTTGTCCCAAGAATACGCACCAGCAGCATTTGCAACTTCAGCATTTACCCTGAGATAACTTTCCATGAAACATCTTACTTTGATAATTATTTTTGCATTGCATTGCATTAGTATATTGACTCTGGAAACAAAAGACATCATTATGTTTATAGCATCTTGTTTTAGTAGTAGTATTTTCATTTACAAAATATAGTAATTCTTGATCACCGAAAATGTCAACTGCTAGAAAATGTAGCATTACTATTTGTGATATTAACATTGTTCTTGAGCAGTTGTTGGCCGAAGATTCATTTGATGAATCCGATGTTCCAAAATAGTTGATTCTGATGATTCTGACATTAGTTCTGTTTAGAAATAACTCCAAGATATTATATTTTATTTCTACATTGAAAATCTGTCATATTTGCTTCAGCCTCAAAGAGCAAGTTTACGTAAAACCAAATGAGTGCTGTCAGTGAATTGTACTTTTTTGTCTAAATGGAAAATTGGTTAAAGCTAAATACACTTGTTGCTGGAGAAAGCGTACTGTTTCGCAGCAATTTCTTAATATAATTGCAACTTCATATCTATGGTAGAGCAGAGTGGACATTACAAAATTTGTTAACCAATGCATTCAAGTGTAGAAACACCAGAGGTAATGAACTTGTTTAGAAGTCTGGGCATTCAGCTAAAATAAGTCGGTAGTAAGTTAGCCAAGAAATAACCATGACATGAAATAAAATAAAGACAATGAGGACAAAGGAGACTAGACAGGTTTCAGAGAGATTTAGAACTTTGATGCAGTAAGACTTAAGGATTAATGTATTATTAAGAATGAGTGATAAGAAAGTATGTAAAGTAACTTTGGACTTTCTGTCTTAAACCACTAAATAAGAGATACAAAGTGAAGAATAGTGTTAGAAAAATCAGGAATTCTTTCCTGTGCTTCTGGAAATGCACCAAGTATTGACATGTTAGAATTAATAGCAAGTATCTCTTTAATTGACAAAATTTAATTAAACACAAGTTGAGCCTATTTTTTATCTTACTAATGTTACAGAAGTCTATTTAATGTTTTTCCAGCTCAATTTTATTTACCGTCAAAAATCTTCCTTTGAATTTATAAAATGTACCACTTCATACTCTCACAGATTTACTGTATTGTCTTGCCTCACTATCCTTTAATCTTTTGCCTTTTACTTGTCACACTTATCTTTTCCTATTTAAAGTGTGTATGTGCTTATATACTTTAACCTGAATACATGATTATAGGAATGTCAGGAAATAGTTCTATATCTGAATGTCAGTGATTTAATATTTATATCCCTTGCAATGCTTTCTCAGTGGATTTTAATACACTTTGTTTAACAAATGGCTGAATAAATGAATAATGAATCTTCTATCAGGAGAATATAGAGAAAAAAAAGGACATTGTATGCTGTAATCAACAGACATTTAAATAAAAATTTGTGATGAATAACTTTCAACTAGATGTGGTTTCAGTCCCATATAACATCTATATATTTTTATAATAGCTACAAAATTACCCTTAGGTAAATTATTCAACATAAACGATTAATTATTACAAACAAATTTAAATAAAGATATTTTCTCTAGGCATACATCTTGCTTCTCAAATGATAATTACTGAAATCTTTCTAACAGGATAAAATTTCTAGACGGTATTCATGTATACCTGTACTAAATAAGTATATTCTCTTTGAAAATTAAAAAAAAAAAACTTAACAATAAAATCAGTTAATACGCTTTGAAGAAGTTATTTTGAATAGAAATTTTTTCAGAAGAGAAATTAGCAAGAGTTCTTTTATTTGTTATGTTGCTTTTTTAATATTTATAAATGTGTACTTAATCTAAAAAGTTCTTTGTTAAATATATATGGGAAGAGTAAGCTACTAATATTTTGAGTAATGGAATTTAAGGCCATAAATTTAAACATACAATTTCCAGTAGAAGTAATATAAACTCGTATGCTCTTGCATGGGAATTTCTGTGATGTTGAAAATGTTTCATATATGTGCTGCCCTGTGTAATAAAAAGTTAATCTCCATCTAATTATCCACATGTGGTTTGTGACCATCATATAGAAGAGTAAAGGAAAGATGAATAAATTTTAGTCAATATATCATCTAAAAATGAATCATCTACTTTTAGATTTTTATAATAAGAAATTATGACAGGGATCATAAAAGACTAGGTTGGGAGAGCCAGTCTTTTCACAGGGTATGTAAATGGCACACCTCGTTCAACCAATCCGCTGGACCCTATGTAAATCAATCACTGGCTCCTCAGGCCTCTGTAGGAAATTGATTGTGTTCTGTCCCAAAACTGGAGACCCTCTCAGGGTTGTCCTGCTTCCTCAGCATGAGGAAGCGTTCTCTCTCTCTCCTTCTTTGTCTATTAAACTTTCCACTCCTACACCTACTCCTGGTGTGTCCATGTCCTGAATTCTTTCTCACACGAGACAAAGAGCCAGGGTATATACCCCAGACAACGGAGCTGTTTCAGAACCAACAGGCAAGAAAGATAAATAAAGGACATCCAAACTGGAAAGAAAGAAGACAAATTGTTCCTGTTTTAAGGTGACATTTAAAAGTAAATTTGAATGTAAAATCAAGATACACAAATCAGTAGCATTTGGAAAGCCAAGAGGAAACTATCTGAAAAAGAAATGAATAATTAAATCGCATTTAAAATAGGCACAAAAATAAAATATCTAAAAATAAATTCAATCAAAGAAGTGAAAAAAAATCTCTACGGTAAAATTTAAAACACTGGCAACAGAAATTAAAGAGAACACAAAAAATGAAAAAGTATTTTATGTTCATGGATTGGAAGAATTTAATATCGTTAAAATATCAGTGCTACTAAAGTGATCTACATATTCAGTGCATCTGGATCAAAATACCAATGACATTCTTCACAAAAACAGAAAAAAAATCCTAAAAATTTTAATGAAAATGAAAAAGTTTCCAGATAGCCAAAGCAATCCTAGGCAAAATGAACAAAGCTAAGGTATCATGCTACCTGACTTCAAAATATGCTTCAAAGCTATGGTAAACAAATAATATGCTACTGGCATACAGACAGATACATAAACCAAGGGAAATAACAGAGGTCCAAGAAATAAATCCACATAGTTACAGTCAACTCTTTTTGGACAAAAATGTCAAGAACACACAATGGGTAAAAGACACTCTTTTCAATAAAATATATTGGAAAAACTGGATATTCACATGCAGGTGAATTCAAATAGACGTTCATCTCACACCATGTCCACATATCCACTCAGAGTGGATTAAGGGCTTACAGATAAAATTTGAAACTGTAAAACCACTAGAAGAAAACATAAGGGAAATCTATATGGAAAAAGTCTGGACAATTTTTTTTTTTGGTTTGTTTGTTTTAATATGATCCTAAAAACAAATATAACAAAAGCAAAATTAAACAAATGGAATTATATCGAACTAAAAAGTTTGTGTACAGCAAAGAACATAAACAGAGTAAAGATACATCTTTATAGCAGAGAACATCAACAGAGTAAAGAGACATCTTACAATATCAGAGAAATTATTTCTAAAGCACACATCTGAAAAGCGGTTCATATCCAACATGCATAAGAAACTCAAATAACTAAACAATAAGAAAACAACTCAATAATGACAAAGCATCTGACAAAACATATGACTAGCCATCACATATATTAAAATTAAAACCACAGTGAGATATCACTTCATACCTGTGGGAATAGCTATTATTAAAAAGATGAAAGATAACAAATGTTGATAATGATGTGGAGAAAAGAAACCCTTATGCATTGTTTGTGGAAATATAAGTTAGTATAACTATTGTGGAAAACAGTATGGAGGTTCTGAAAAAATTAAAAATAGAACTACCATATGATCCATCCATCCTACTACTGGATATATATTCAAAAGGATATGAAATGAGCATATCAAATGGATGTCTGCACTCTCATATTCATTGTAGTGTTATTCACAATCTCCAAGATATAAATTCAACCTAAGTATCTATCAAAAATAAATTGATAAAGACTATTTGGTGTATATACACAAGGCAATAATGTTGAATATTATTACATATGTTGATTGATGTCTCATGTCTCCCTAAAATGTTTAAAATCAAATTTACTCTGACGACCTTGGGCACATGTCATCAGGACTTCCTGATGCTGTGTCACAGGCATGCATTCTCAACTTTGGAAAATAAACTTTCTAAATTAACTGAGACCTGTCTCACATATTCGGAGTTCACACAGTCTTCAGTAAAATGTAGCTATGATGATATTATGCCAGAGTATTGACTGTCATTTTGTATTGCCAATATGAATGTACATATAAAACATCAGAGATAATATTGACAAATTATTAAAATTAATAGGTTAATTTTAGTAATATACTTTATAGTTACTCTAAATATAAATTATAAACAGAAATGAATAAATAATAATTTTAAAAGGCTATTTACAATATTATCTCCAATTTCCAAAAAGTAGAAATAAGTATAAGAAAAATTAATAAGAAAAAAATTTCATGGTAGTATATTAAATCATACCTAAAAATTGACAGATATATCTATTAATTAGTTGGAAACTTTAATGATGTATATACCTAATTTTCCTAAGTGGATTTGTATAGTCAGTAAAAATCTCTACTACCTCAGTTTATTTTGAAGAAATTAAAAAGAATGATTATTTTAAATAAGCCAATAGACTAAAAAAATTACATTGAAAACAAGGATCAAATTATAAAGAAAAAGAAAATAATCTGAAAGGTTTATCTCACCAGATTACAACACTTTGATAAGTGCTTAACATACATGCAATAGTAGAAAAAGAGACCAATGGTATGGAACTAAGAATTCAGAAACCGACTCATGTGGCTAAATCAATAACAAAACAGAATCCAAGTACTTATTGGAAAAAAAAAAACTGTTAACTTTTTTATCCTTGGTTTTGTTAAAAAGTTAGAACCCCTGATTTCACCACTACACAATATATCTGTGTAACAAAATTACATTTGTATCCCACAATTTTACACAAAATTTTGCATTCAAAATACAAATTTAAAACTTTAACAATTTAAATATTGCTAGTAAATCAATTACTGGAGTTAATATTTTAGAGATAAGGGTAACAAATAACATATTAGGCATTATATATTTTTGTAATATTTTGTAGGCATTATTTATTACAAGTTAGTTGAAAAATAAAAACTGTTAAAAAGCAATTATTCTCTTTTTAGACAATGTTACCTTTTTCATCTTCTATGTATGTTTAATATACTCATAATTTTAAAATGCAAATGTTTGAAAACTCTTCAATATTGATGACATTCTGAAAAATTAGCCAGCAATGACACTGAAGGATCTGCCATTCTGTGCTCTGGAGGATGGTGACCCTCTTCTCACAGCACCACCAGATGGTGCCCCAGTAGGGACTCTATGTGGAGACTTTGACCTCACATTTCCCTTCTGCATTGCCCTAGCAGAGGTTTTGCATTGAGCCCTGCCTCTGCAGCAAACGTCTGCCTGGGGATCCAGGAGTATCCATACATATATTGAAATCTAGGTAGAGGTTCCCACATCCCAATTCTTGACTTCTGTGCGCTTACATGCTCAATACCACATGGAAATTGCCAAGGCTTGGGGCTTCCACCCTCTGAAGCCACAGTCCAAGCCCAAGTTGGCCCCTTTCAGCCATGGTTGGAGCAGCTGGGACACTGGGTACCAAGTCCCTAGGCTGCACACAGCACAGGACCCTGGGCCTAGCCCATAAAACCATTTTCTGCTAGGCATCTGGGCCTCTGAAGGGAGGGGCTGCCTTGAAGACCTCTGACATGCCCTGGAGACATTTTCCCCATTGTCTTGGAGATTAACATTCAGCTCCTCCTTACTTATGTAAATTTCTGCAGAGGGCTTGAATTTCTCCTCAGAGAATAGTTTTTTGTGTGTTTTGTTTGTTTTTTGTTTTCTTTTCTATCACATTGTTAGACTGTAAATTTTCTGAACTTTCATGCTCTGCTTCCCTTATAAAACTGAATGCCTTTGACCACACACAAGTCACCTCATGAATGCTTTACTGCTTACAAATTTCTTCCACCAGATACCTTAAATCATCTCTCTCAAGTTGAAAGTTCCACAAATCTCTAGGGCAGGAGCAAAATGCCACTAGTCTCTTTGCTAAACCATGACAAGAGTCATCTGTGCTCCAGTTCCCAACAAGTTCCTCATCTCCATCTGAGACCAGTTCAGCCTGGATTTCATTTTCCATATCATTATCAGCATTTTGGTTCAAAGCCATTCAGCAAGTCTCTAGGAAATGCCAAACTTTCCCACATTTTCCTGTCTTCTTCTGAGTCCTCCAAACTGTTCCAACCTCTACCTATTACCCAGTTCCAAAGTTGCTTCCACATTTTCAGGTATCTTTTCAGCAACAACCCACTCTGTTGGTACCAATTTATTGTACTAGTTCATTTTCACACTGCTGATAATGACATACCCAAGACTGGGAAGAAAAAGAAGTTTAATTCGATTTACAGTTCAATTAACTTACATGTCTGGCAAGGCCTCAGAATAATGATGGGAGTTGAAAGACACTTCTTACATGGTGGCAGCAAGAGAAAATGAGGAAGATGTGAAAGAGGAAACCCCTGAAAAAACCGTAAGATCTCATGAGACTTACTACCACTAGAACAGTGTGGGGAAAATCGCCCCCATGATTCAAATTGTCTCCCACTGGGTCCCTCCCGCAACACATGAGAATTATGGGAGCACAACTCAAGATGAGATTTGGGTGGGGACACAGAGGCAAACCATATCGCAAACTAATGCTATTAGTAAACTATTACAGATGTTCAAAAGATGGATGTGTAACGTATCCTAAACTTTCAAGGCAAGGTTAAATCATTCTGAGAACTTCAGAAAAATGTATGGGAAGAGGTGATGGTCAAGATGGAAATGCCAGAATGGAAGTAAAAACAGTCACATTTTTATGCTATTTTAAGAAATGTCATCACCTGAAGAAAACAATTAATAATTAATTTTTTCTTCCTAGAAAATCTGTTAAATTGGTTATATAAACAAATGCTTTACGATATGAAAAATATAATAGAGTTAATCTGCAGCAGCTCATCATACCTTCTACTAACATGAAGCTTTATGATGAGATCTTTAAAAAAAAAATAAGAGGACTCCTAGCACTGATTTTTATTACTACTAATACCTTAACATACTCTCCCTGTCTCTTTCTATCATTCTTTTACTAAAAGTTCACAAAAGGAAGTTGATCAGAAACATATCTATTCAGATATTGATAGAAGAGGAATTCTACTGATATTATTTTATTATGATTTAGAATGCAAGCAAATGACTGATACAAAAACTATTGGGGTAATTGAGTTCACTGGAAATCCATAATAAAATAATATTAGCATTTTAATATTAGTGTTTTATAATTTTCCTTATAGAGATGTTTTTACTTCCTTGGCTAAATTTCTTTCTAGATATTTCTTTAGCTATTGTGAATGAAATTGCTTTCTTTATTTCTTTTTCAGCTCATTTGTTATTGATTTATAAAAATACCACTGACATTTCTGTGTTGATTGTGTATCTTGCAACTTTACTGAATTCATTTATCAATTCTAAGAGTTTCTTGGTGGAATCTTTAAGTTTTTCTGTATATAAGATCATGTTGTCTGCAAAGAGAGACAATTTGACCTTCTCTTTTCCAATTTGGAAGCCATTTATTTATTTATTTATTTATTTATTTATTTTTTCTTGCCTGATTGCTCTGGCTAGGACTTTCAGTACTGTGTTAAATAGGAGTAGTGACAGTGGGCATCCTTGTCTTGTTACCGTTCTTAGAGGGAATGCAGTGTCTCAATTAATGTACAAGAGCTGCTTTGGGCTGCAGAGAGTATATGTAAGGTCATAGTTTTGTAAGGCAACTTGCCTAATCCGTAAGGTTTTGTTTTTGTTTTCAGTAAAAAAGGTGATGTTTTGTCAGGTGTTATTAAAGAAAGCAGCCATCTGCTTAGCAAGGGCCTCAATCTGTAATTCTACATCCATGGTCACCCCAGGGGAAAATATGGCTAGTGGATAAATCCACCAGGATACCCGTTTCTGTGGTGCCTGGTCTTTATACTTCCCAGGTGGTAGAGAGAGTGTCTAAATGAGGAAGAATGCATCTTGGTAGGTAAGGTCAATCCCAGCTGCATCTGGAAGTCCAGTTTTAGGGTGAGGCCAATCATGCATGCTGCAGACCCATAACCAATCCCAGGGGGGAAGGATAGACCACACCAGGTAGATGACAGCTACTCTGCCACTTTAGCCACACATTGTCAATCAGTTGGAATGTTTGGTTAAATTGTTGATGAGGAAGCCATTCCATATTATCAGTGATAGTTTGGAGTGTGCTGCTATTGTGTCTCCTGATGCATAGTGGTGCACTGCTATTAGACATCATATGCCATCATGTGTGGCATATCCTACAGTGGGAGTGACATTAAATTGTTTATAGACCAGATGAAAAGATGTTTCTTTGTTTCCTCAAAGGTGGGGAACTCATGGTGAGTGGTACTATAATTATAGAAGGACAATAAATGAGAACTCTAATCCTAAGTGTAAAAATAACTCCAAGTTCTCTGGTTAATGGCTCGTATACACCATAAACAGCCTATGGTGAAAAAAAAAGTAGTTTCCCATAGACCCAATAGTAATTTTTAATTATGGAGGGAAGCTACCATCTGGCCCATTCAGTGAAAATGTTAGCTTTAAGAAAGATAAAGAATGTACTTATGACTATAAAATTAATTAAGAACTTTGTGGTAATAAAAGGATACTAGTTATCTATATGATTTTTCTTTGTTAGGAACTTTAGATCTTCTCTTGGCTCACCTGACCAAGTGGGCTAGCTATATGAGGTATTGCGTTGAGGAGGAGCTGTCTTTACCTGAATATGAGGTAACCATGGCTTGATTCCAGCCTGTTTGTCAGAGAAATGAGTGGTCAGCAGCACCTTATGAAGTCCCGTCCACTCTTTGGCTAACTGCTGGTCTGGTCCTTAGTTTTTGCGGGACTATATAGCACTATATTCCCTGGGCAGAAAAGGTGAAGAGGTTCATCCATGGGATATGAGGCCCTGGAAAAAACAGATGCATCATTAGTAATGTATGCCCCAACTGTTGTACATATTGCTTAATTCTTGATTTGTTTACTAGATCTAAAGGTGGAATTCCCACAAATTCTGGATGGGTCTCCCAAAAATTATTTTTAAAGGGTTCAACCAAAGCTCCCTTTGCAGTACTCTTCTGACCTGGAGTAAGCCAATGGGCAAAACTTTATCTCAGCTTAAATCTGTTACCTGACAGAGTTTTGTCATCATCTTCTTTAAGGTGTGATTATTTTCTCCATCTTTTCCATCAGCTGTGGTCTCTATGATGAATGTAACTACCATTTGACCTGAAAAGCTTGACTTACCTTTTATGTAATTTCAGAAATTTAAAAAAGGGCAATTATCACTTTGTATTGAATGTGAAAGTCTGAATCAAGGAATTATTTCCTTCCATAAAGCTTTATCTTCTACTGTGGTCCTTCCAAACTTGGTGAAGTAAGACACATTCTGAAAATGTGTCTACAAATGTAAGTAGGAAATTTTAATTTCTCCTTGCCATTAGAGTGAGGTCAACCTGCCAGTCTTTAAACGGACTCATTCTCTTGCATTTCACTGTTTCTCTTGGGAGGAGTAAGTAATTCCTTTATAATAATTTTTGGCACACAGATAACATCTCTGTGTGATTTTATGGACTGTTTTTTTGAATATGATGCCATCTAAGGTATGGCCACATCAGGTTAACCGAGATCTCCTTTCCACAGTGTGTCTCTTTATGTAAGTGTGTTACAATTCAATATACCAAGCATTCAGGGAGCAAAATCACCCCATGAATACTAGCTCCAAAGTGAGCTAGGGTCTGTATCAGCAAAACCCCAGTTGCAGGCACACTCTTCAATCCACACAATATAATGAGGCTTGAAGGCTGATAAACCTAAATGGGGTATTGAGAGCACTGAGTATTTGTACTCAACTCCCCAACAACTTGCTTTGTAGCTCTTTCTGCTGCTTGATTCCCCTTGGTTATTTGTGAGTCATCTTTGTGATGCTCTATGTAGTAACTAATCAGCCTGGACCAATAAAGCAACTGCTTTCAGCAGGGTTTAATATCCACATTACTGAGGTCAGGAGGCCTCTTTCCTTTCAAATGGCCCCGTGAGCATGCATTACCATAAATGTGTGCTTAGCAACAGTGTAAATCTTTACCTGCTTTCCATATGTCAGTTCTAATGGTCTGGTAAGAGCAATTAATTCAACTTTTTGTGCTGAGGTGCCAGTGGGGAAGGACATGGGTCTCTATTATCCTATCTTCAGTCACCATAGCATACCCTGCTTGGCATCATCCATTTCCCATGAAGTTTATTCTATTGATGTAAAGCTCCCAGTCTAGCGCTTTGATTAGACAGGTCTGACTTTCTTGAATTAAATGATCAAGAGTTTCCAGACAACTGTGTTCTAGTTCATGGTCAGGATCAGTGGTCAGGAGCAAGGTGGTTGGGTTTAGCTCCATGGTTGCTTGCAAAGTTACATCTGGGATATCCAGAAGGATGGCCTGGCCTGGTATTTGTCCATTCATGCTGAAGTAAGCCAAAAGCCTCCCTTTCTGTTCCAGCAAGTTTAGCAACCAATGAGGCACAAATACCGTGATGCATTGTCTCAGGGTAAATTCCTCTGCCTCCCATAGAATCCCACAGGTGGCAGCCACAGCCCAGAGGCAGCGGGGATATCCTTTGGTGGATTGATGCAGCTTTCTGGAAAAATAAGCTATAGGTTTTGGGGTGTCTTCTAGCATTTGAACCAGTACTCACAGCCCTATATATCTTTTTTTCTCATGGACATGAAGCTTGAATGCCTTCTGAGGATTTGGTGGTCACAGCAATGGGGCTGACATCAACTTTTCTTTCATAGTGTCGGATAGCAGTTGGAATTCTGCTAGGCAGTGCAGGAGTTCAGAGTCCAGTCTTCTAAAGGCCTCATAAAGAGGCTTAGTCATAAGTCCAAAGTTGGGAATCTGAAATCATCAGAAGCCTGTCATACCGCCAAATCCTCATAGTTTTCTCCTGTTCTTGGGGGCCTTTATAGTTTCTACCACTTGTTTACTAATGGACATTAGGCTTTTCTTCCCCAGTCTTAATTGAAACACAAGGTAGGTCACTTCTGGCTTACTAATTTGAGTCTTGTCAGGGGACACCTTGTATTCACAATGTGCTGGATGATTTAAAACTAAGATGGTATTGGACAGACATTTTTTTATAGCTTAAGCTTGCTATCACCTAATCTTATACATATTGCGATAGTACTCCTTCATCTAGTTGTAAGTTTCTTAAGTCTTTTGCAAATATTTCACCAGAACAGTGGGTAAGTTTTTAAATCCTTGAGACAACACTGTTCAACAATATTGGAAAATCATCTTTCTTTCTGGGTTTTGCCATTTAAAGATAAATAACATGTGGACTTTTTCCTCAACTGGAATCCAAAAGGAAATATCCTTTAAGTCCAATACTGAAAAACATCCAAAACTACCAGGTATGGCAGTCAATAAAGGATATGGATTGGGCACAGTCAGACGAATATCTTGGTCTATTTTACTGACAGCTCTAAAATCTTTCAAAAAGTAATATTCACTTGTGCGTGGCTTTTTCAGAGGGAGGATGGGGTGTTACATGGAGATCTGAAGGGGCAAATCAGCCCATTTTCTAGAAGTTTTGTAATATAGGCTGAACTAACTTTAAAGCTTCTCTCTTTAGTGAATATTGCTTTTATGGGATATCTTTGCCCTTTCTTTGGTCTCTATATGCACTGGCTGTAAATTTCTAACTTTGCCTGGAGTCCCATCTGCCTATATGCAATTACTCACTTGTTCATAATTTTTCGAGGAGAAGAAAATTTTTCCTTTTCATCCTCAGGACAAGTGAGAAGCATCTGCAGCCACAGTACCTGTGCCAGTGGGAAATGTAAGAGTAGCTGCTGTATCGCTGGAGAAGTTACTTGAGCACTTATTTTGCAAGGCAAGTCACATTCCAAGAAAAGAATTGGACATTCTGGTATATGAAGAAAACTGTCTTAATTACAAGTCCCCAGATAACATTCCGAGGGTTGTAAAATATATTTTTGCCGCATTTCACCTACAACCCTTGTCAAAGACATAGTCATCTTAGTACCTGTGCATCTGGGGTGTTAAGGACTGAATAAGTCACTTCAATATTAACTACGAAGTCAATTAGCTTGTTCCACGCTGCAAATTTTACTTGAGACTACTGTGTGAAAGTTTTAATTGGCTCCAAAATGTTCAGGGGAGCTCCTGTGCATCATCATTCTTTATCAGAGCCATAGTCTGTTCCACCGTCTGCAAGTGGGCCTTCTCCCTAACATCCTCTTTCTTTTTCTGGGCCTTGAGTCCTTTTCTTTGGGGGCAATCAGATATTCAGTGGCCTTCCTCTCTACAGTAAGTGCATTGATTATGACCCAAGGCTTTACCCCAATTCCCATCCTTCCTTTGGCAAGAGTTTTCCTACCATTTGTACGTATGTCTTTAATAATTTTAATGTCTTCATTTCTCTAGCATCGTATATCCTGCAGGAAACATTAGCTGGGAGAGTTTTATCCCCAGCGACCCTTCTTGCTTTTCCAATTTTCATGTTATATCAGTCATTCTGTTGAAAGAAGATCATAGCATTCTCAGTCTGGAGAACCTCTGGGTTTGTAACTGAATGCACTCCAAAAATTCAGAGAGGTCCTTATTTGCCTTTTGGATAACTGCCTGAATTTTATTTAAGCTTTTTGTCTGGGCACCCCACTTCTGAGACCCTGCAGGATGCATATTCTATAATGCTTCAGTCAGGCCACAACCCATAATTGGGGTACCAGTTAGGGTTTGTAACCAGAACCACCCTGGTAGGGTTAGGGGTCCAATTTAGGTTTTCCTGGAGATACCAAAGCTCTTTATTTGCCTTGTCTATTACAACCTCCTTTTTTTTTTTTTTCTTTTGAGATGGAGTCTAGCTCTGTTGCCCAGGCTGGAGTGCAGTGGTGCACGGTCTTTGCTCACTGCAAGCTCCACCTCCCGGGTTCACACCATTCTCCTGCCTCAGCCTCCCAAATGGCTGGGACTACAGGCGCCCATCACCATGCCCAACTAATTTGTTGTATTTTTTTTAGTAGAGATGGGGTTTCACCATGTTAGCCAGGATGGTCTCGATTTCCTGACCTCGTGATCCGCCCACCTTGGCCTCCCAAAGTGCTGGGATTACAGGCATGAGCCACCGCGCCCGGCCACAACTTCTTTTTTATCTGTGGTCAGGAACATGTACAGAAGAGACTGGACATCTGCCCAGGTGGCCTGGTGCATCATGAAGATAGAGGCAAAAAGTTCAGTCTTTTTCTGTGGGTCTTCTCTATAAGGTCAGTTGGAGCTTTTCTAATTCAATAGATTGGATGACAAAAATGGGCTGTAGGCCCAATAATACCAGCCAAACTATCTCCCGTGGTTTAATCCCATTGCAAGGTACTGCTTGAGCTGATACGGCCCTACTCTGGTCCTAGCGCTACCCTGG
This sequence comes from Trachypithecus francoisi, assembly GCF_009764315.1. Lineage (NCBI taxonomy): Eukaryota > Metazoa > Chordata > Mammalia > Primates > Cercopithecidae > Trachypithecus > Trachypithecus francoisi. The sequence goes on along the minus strand of NW_022681454.1, from coordinate 127,604,330 downwards.
TCAAATTGGGTGTCCTATAGGGTCTTGTTAGAGGAGACCATTCCAATTCCCTGAAAGTACTGGGATGTGGCTGTTGCCCCCACTTCCAGGTCTAGGGTCTCATATGGAAATGTTGGACCAGCTCGGTCCAGCACAGTGGCCAGTGTGGCCATTAGAAGGACTGCTGGAACAGTGGATAGAGTGACCAGAGCAGCAGCTAGAGTGACAGCTGCAACTCCTGGGACCCTTGCTAGGGTAGCCCTAGAGCAACAGCCAGAGCCATGGCTGGGGCAATGGTTGGGGCAATAGCCAGAGCAGTAGCTGCCAGGATAGCCTTGGAACCATGCAGAGGCATGATTGGAGCAGAGGCTGGAACAGGCTGGTTCAAAATATTTAGGAGGCCCATCTTGTTTTTTTTTTTTTTTTTTCTCTTCTGGTTTTTACTATTGGGTTTGGTAAGAGCTTTTATTCCCATTTCTCTGTACAGCCAGCAGTCTATTCCATCTCCCGACCTTAGCACTTTTTATGCTGTAGCAGGAAAGCCTACGTATAGAGCATTTATTCCCATTTCCGAAAGCTGTGACAAAACAGTTCCAGTTGTCATAGGACATAATTCTGGGTGCTCCTCTTTAAAGGTCAATATTCAGCATCCTTCAATTTATACATAGGCCAAAAAGTGTTACCACAAGGTTGTTTATTTTTGTTTGTTTTTTTGTCACTAGCTGATAGTTATAGGCCTTCTAGTTATCCAGAATGTGCTCCAGAGAGCTCTGAGATGTAATAGAAGTTTTGCAGCCCATTTTATGTCTCTATAGGGCAACTCCCATAGTAAAAGTCCCAGGGGCTGGATGAACTCCCCTGCTCTGGAACTCTTTGTGTATATAATATTCTTGCATTCCCAGTGCGCACACTCACACACATCTCTCCACACAGCTATGGCAGCCAGGGACATCAAGGAAAGAGTTCCTTGAGTGCTTGGTAGATAACAGTTCGTATCATTTTATTTATTTCTTTAACTTTACACTAAGTCCAAGTCCTACTGACCTGCCAACTACAACAAATAGAAATAGAGTGACAACAGATAAGGTGATGAACTAGGAAAACAAAAAGAGCCAATGGGTTAGAGTAAGGATTAGCTAAAAACTAGACTCAGGTGCTATTCATTCTGTTTTCACATAGGATGCACAGAGGGCAGTGAACAGGGCAGCAGGCCTGTCTAGATGGTCTACGGAAAAGTTCACAAGCTTAGTCTCCCTACACGTCTTGACACAAATATCTACAATATTTCAGAGTCCCAAAAAGCATTACAAAATCTGCCTCACATGATAAAAACTGCCTTTTTCTTGGGAGAGGAATGCTCTATTTCAGTGCCTTCAAATACCAGTTGGATCTGATCTTTAGCTAGTGGAACTGTTTCACAGACATAATGGAAACTCTGCTGCACACCATTGGAGAGAGGATAACAATAAGCCCAGGCACAGATAGAGACATATCCAATGCAGATGGAGTATTCCAAACGAATCCTGAAGAGACAGGAGAAAAGTCCTGAGATCTTGACTTAAACCCAGATGGCACCACAGAATGACCTTCATTAGGTCCACACAGTGCCACAGACAAGCTATTCTAGACCCAGAGTGCTAGAGAGTCAAGATGGCAGAGACACAGGATTACTGTCTGCACTCTGGTTGACTTACCCAGTTCTTGAAGTCCATCAACTTCCCAGATGCTGCTTTCCTTACACCAACAAAGCGTTATAGCAGCTGTTGCCATGGGGCTGGAGGCAGAGGAAAGAAAACCCTCAAGAAAAAGGTGATCTTTGTAGCTGGTGGGAATTCCCTGGAGTTCCAGTCACAGTGTCAGAGAACCACAAGCACCTGGCATTTGCAAGTTGCCATCACTCCACCTGGTATCTTGAGGAGGCAAGCCCTGACATGCTGCTATGGTCAATTCCTCTGCTGGTTGGAAACCAGGAGGACAGGCTAAAACACTTGAAACACACAGCTCCTCATATGGGGCAGCAAATTTGTAACTGATCTAAGTTTGGCTGCTTGCCACTTGGAAGCCAAAAATACAAGAAATGAGTGAAAGGTACAGTGAAAGGAAAGCAGCTTTATTGATCAAATCCCAGCAAGTGAAAAAATTGTGGGGCTAATGCCTCCCATAAGCCATCTCAAATTTTAGGCTGAGTGAAGGGATTTAAGAAGGGAAGCTTGGCACGAAAGCATGAGGGAGCAGTGCAAGGTAGCAGGTCTAAATGTCTTGTCCTGGTGGCTATCCTGAGTTGTCTCCCTTGAGTGTGGGTTGGCACCATTTCAACAATGGCTGGGTTGTATATTAATCTCTTTGAGACAATCTATTGGTGTGTTTTGTAGGGGGTGGGAATGCTGCAGTTGGGTCTTCGTGCCTGGTTCATTTCAAGATTAACCTCTGACATTTCTTTTTTTTTTTGAGATGGAGTCTGGCTCTGTGGCCCAGGCTGGAGTGCAGTGGCGTGATCTCGGCTCACTGCAAGCTCCGCCTCCCGGGTTCACACCATTCTGCCTCAGCCTCCGAAGTAGCTGGGACTACAGGCGCCTGCCACCATGCCTGGCTAGTTTTTGTATTTTTTAGTACAGACAGGGTTTCACCGTGTTAGCCAGGATGGTCTCAATCTCCTGACCTCGTGATCCACCCACCTCGGCCTCCCAAAGTGCTGAGTCACCACGCCTGGCCAACCTCTGACATTTCTAAACAAGCACAAAGTTAAGTAAACTAGCATAGTTCAAGGGGTGCCTGCCGGGGAAAAGAGTAGAACAAAAAGTTTCAAAGTACCTTTCAACGCTAAAACTAGAGAAAAGAAAAAAAAGAAAAAAAAAAAAACACTTTAAGTATTTTGAAGCTGAGCTACGTGGTTACAAAGTTAGTAATAAGTATTTTTGATGGAGTAATTTTAGTGCAGTGTTAAATTAGCTGGTGACTCAAAATCATTAGTGTAACTAGTTTAGTGTAACTGACATTTATATTTTTACTTTCCAGCACTGAGTATTCTTTTTTCAGATAGGAAACTCCAAATTATGGAAAACCCTTTTTCTCTGCTGACATTTCAGTACTCAATGAACTGTTTACCCTGGCCACTGTCATTTGTTTAGAGATAGGTATTTGGACCAGATTAGCATTATGAAACTCAATTCTTGGATTTCTTTTATAATCTATTGAGATAGAAGAAGTTATCTCCTTTCTGTTGGTTTTACCAAGGAAAGGAACCTACACTACTTATTTTGACCTCTGCTTTCTCTCTACCACATGCTATTTCTTCTAACACTGTTGTGAATAATTCAATTATGGAAAACATTCAGAGGACTGTTGACTATTTTATTCATATCTATAGACTACATGTTTAAAAATAATACTAATGAGAGGTGAAGTCAGCTGGATTTCCTGGGTTGAGTGGGGACTTGGAAAACTTTTCTGTCTAGCTAGAGGATTGTAAATGCACCAATCAGTGCTCTGTGTCTAGCTAAAGGCTTGTAAATGCACCAATCAGCACTCTGTAAAATGGACCAATCAGTGCTCTGTAAAATGGACCATTCAGTAGGACATGGGTGGGGCCAAATAAGGGAAAGCTGGCCACCCAAGCCAGCAGCAGCAACCCATTAAGGTCTATTTCTGCGCTGTGGAAGCTTTGTTCTTTCACTCTTCACAATAAATCTTGCTCCTGCTCACTGTTTAGGTCCACACTACCATCATGAGCTATAACACTCACCACGAGGGTCTGCGGCTTCATTCCTGAAGTCAGGGAGACCACAAACCCACTGGGAGAAAGAAACTCCAGACACATCTGAACATCTGAAGGAACAGACTCCGGACATATCATCTTTAAGAACTGTAACACTCACTGCAAGGGTCTGTGACTTACATTCTTGAAGTCAGTGAGACCAAGAATCCACCAGAAGGAATAAATTCCAGACGCATTTTGGCAACCCAGATGGGACTATCGACTATCGACAAGCGGTGAGCACCATCGTATCCCTTTTGCTTGCTATTCTGTCCTATGTTTCCTTAGAATTCGAGGGCTAAATACTGGGCACCTGTTGACCAGTTAAAAGCAACTAGCACATCTGCCGAACTAAAGACACTAGTGTCAGGCTTTCTGGGAAAGGGCTAACAACCCTCGACTCTTTGGAGTTGGGAGGTTTGGTTTGCCTGGAACCAACTTCCACTTTTCCTGTACTTCTGGGCTGAGCTGAGGGTGTACAGAGAGGGGGACCATTCAGCTCCGGGACCGACAACAAGTTGATTGACCCTGCGACCATGAGCAGAACTATCAAAGTCACATTGCCCAAGTGAGACTCCCCCATCTATCCTATTTATCCTGACCCTTGCCTCCTGGGTCCTAATGCCTACCAGATAAACTTCCTCTCACCTCTTTTCTCCAAGGCTAGTCCCACTTCTAAAAACCACTCCCTGTGTCTGGTGCTTTTCTAGTTTCTCCTATAAGAATGATTTCTAATATAAACTTCAGGACTCTGTTACCTTATTTTGGCAGCCGGGCTCATCAATCAGAAAGACATAATTTTTGCCCAAAGCCCCACTGGGGCAGGGGATTATCTGGAATTTTAGGATCCCTCCTCAGACTAGCAGACCTAACAAAAACTACTCTTGAAGCTAGGATATGGGGAGCCTCAGAAACGATATCTTTCCTATTCATGTGAGGACAAAAGGCATTACTCTTCCAACCCTGGAGCTCCCATCCCTCTCTCAGGGTATGGCCCTCCACTTCATTTTTGGGGCATAACATCTTTATAGGACATGAGTCCTATAAAAACCTATTACAGGTTTTTGAGAATGCATCGGTAAGGGCCACTAAATCTGACCTTCCTTGGTCCTCCTTGTGGTCTAGAAGGAAAACTAGTGTTTCTGCTGCTGTGTCGGTGAGCACAACTATTCCGATCAGCAGGGCCCAGGGACTGTTGCAGGTTCTTGGGCAAGAGGTGTTTCTGCTGCTGCGTCGTTGCGTGCAACTATTCCAATAAGCAGGGTCCAAGGACTGTCGTGGGTTCTTGGACGGGGAGAAACAAACAAACAAAAACCACAGGCAGTTTTGTCTTTCAGATGGGAAACACTCAGGCATCAACAGGCTCACCCTTGAAATGCATCCTAAGCCATTGGGACAAATTTGACCCACAAACCCTGAAAAAGAGGTGGCTCACTTTTTTCTGTACTATGGCTTGGCCACAATATTCTCTCTCTGATGGGGAAAGATGACCACCTGAGGGAAGTATAAATTACAATACTATCCTACAGCTTGACCTTTTCTGTAAGAGGGAAGGCAAATGGAGTGAAGCACCTTATGTCCAAGCTTTCTTTACACCGAAGGTGAATCCACAACTGTGCAAAGCTTGCAATTTACATCCCACAAGAGGACCTCTCAGCTTACCTCCATACCCTAGCCTCCCTATAGCTCCCTTTCCTTTTAATGACAAGTCTCCCCTAATCTCCCCTGCCCAGAAGGAAACAAGCAAAGAAATCTCCAAAGGACCACAAAAACCCTTGGGCTATCAGTTATGTCCCCCCTTCAAGCTGTAGGGGGAGGGGAATTTGGCCCAACCTTCTCACTCTCTGATTTAAAGCAGATCAAGGCAGACCTGGGGAAGTTTTCAGATGATACTGATAGGTACACAGATGTCCTACAGAGTCTAGGGCAAACCTTTGACCTTGCTTGGAGAGATGTCATGCTACTGTTAGATCAAACCCTGACCTTTAATGAAAAGAATGCGACTTTAACTGCAGCCTGAGAGTTTGGAGATACCTGGTATCTTACTCAAGTAAATGACAGAATGACAGCTGAAGAAAGGGACAAATTCCTTACCGGTCAGCAAGCCATCCCCAGTATGAACCCCAGCTGAGACCTCAACTCAGATCACGGGGACTGGAGTGGCAAATATCTGTTGACCTGAGTTCTAGAAGGACTAAAGAGAATTAGGAGAAAGCCCATGCATTATTCAATGATGTCTACCGTAACTCAGGGAAAGGAAGAAAATCCTTGTGCCTTCCTCAAGTGGCTACAGGAGGCCTTAAGAAAATATACTCTCCTGTCACCCAACTCACTAGAAGGTCAGTTGATCCTAAATGGTAAGTTTATTACTCAATCAGCCACAGATATCAGGAGAAAGCTCCAAAAGTGAGCCCTGGACCCTGAATAAAATCTGGAGGCATTATTAAACCTGGCAACCTTGGTGTTCTATAAGAGGGACCAAGAGGAACAGGCCCAAAAGGAAAAGCAAGATCAGAGAAAGGCAGTAGCCTTAGTCATGGCCCTCAGACAAACAAACCTTGGTGGTTCAGAGAGGACAGAAAATGGAGCAGGCCAATCACCTGGTAGGGCTTGTTATCAGTGTAGTTTATAAGGACACTTTAAAAAAGATTGTCCAATGAGAAACAAGCTGCCCCCTCATCCATGTCCACTGTGCTGAGCCAATCACTAGAAGGCACACTGCCCCAGGGGGCAAAGGTTCTCTGGGCCAGAAGTCCCCCAACCAGATGATCCAACAACAGGACTGAGGGTGCCTGGGGCAAGCGCCAGCTCATGTCATCACCCTCACTGAGCCCCGGGTACATTTAACCCTTGAGGGCCAGGAAATTGGCTTCCTCCTGGACACTGGCATGGCCTTCTCAGTGTTAATCTCCTGTCTGGGACGACTGTCCTGAAGGTCCATTACCATCTGAGGAATCCTGGGACAGCCTGTAACCAGGTTTTTCTCCCACCTCCTCAGTTGTAATTAGGAGACTTTACTCTTTTCACATGCCTTTCTTGTTATGCCTGAAAGTCCCACACCCTTATTAGGGAAGGATATATTAGCCAAAGCTGGAGCTATTATCTACATGAATATGGGGAACAAGTTACCCTTTTGTTTTCCCCTACTTGAGGAGGGAATCAAACCTGAAGTCTGAGCATTGGAAGGACAATTTGGAAGGGCAAAAAATGCCTGCCCAGTCCAAATCAGGCTAAAATATCCCACCACTCTTCCTTATCAAAGGCAATATCCCTTAAGGCCTGACGTTCAAAAAGGATTATAGGATATTGTTAAACATTTAAAAGCTCAAGGCTTAGTAAGGAAATGCAGCAGTCCCTGTAACACCCCAATTCTAGGAGTACAAAAACCGAACAGTCAGTGGAGACTAGTGCAAGATCTTAGACTCATCAATGAGGCAGTAATTCCTCTATATCCAGTTGTACCCAACCCCTATACCCTGCTCTATCAAATAACCAGAGGAAACATAATGATTCACTGTTCTGGACCTCAAGGATGCCTTCTTCTGTATTTCCCTGCACTCTGACCCCTGGTTTCTCTTTGCCTTTGAGGATCTCACAAACCACATGTCCCAACTTACATGGATAGTCTTGCCCCAAGGGTTTAGGGATAGCTCTCATCTGTTTCGTCAGGCACTGGCCCAAGATCTAGGCCACTTCTCAAGTCCAGGCACTCTGGTACTTCAGAATATAGATGATTTACTTTTTGCTACCAGTTCTGAAGCCTCATGCCTGCAGGCTACTCTAGATCTCTTGAATTTTCTAGCTAATCAAGGGCACAAGGTGTCTAGGTTGAAGGCCCAGCTTTGCCTATAGCAGGTCAAATATCTAGGCCTAATCTTGGCCAGAGGGACCAGGGCCCTCAGCAATGAATGAATACAGCCTATACTGGCTTATTCTCACCCTAAGACGTTAAAACAGTTGTGGGAGTTCCTTGGAATCACCAGCTTTTGCTGACTATGGATACCCGGATACAGCGAGATAGCCAGGCCACCTCTATACTCTAAGGAGACCCAGAGGGCAAATATTCATCTAGTAGACTGGGAACCAGGGGAAGAAACAGCCTTCAAAACCTTAAAGCAGGCCCTAGTACAAGCTCCAGCTTTAAGCCTTCCCACAGGATAAAACTTCTCTTTATACGTCACAGAGAGAGCAGGGATAGCTCTTGGAGTCCTTACTCAGACTTGTGGGACAACCCCACAACCAGTGGCATAGCTAAGAAAGAAATTGATGTAGCAGCAAAAGGCTGGCCCCACTGTTTAAGGGTAGTTGTGACAGTGGCTGTCTTAGTTTCAGAGGCTATCAAAATAATATAAGGAAAGGATCTCACTGTCTGGACTAGTCATGATATAAATGGCATACTAGGTGCCAAAGGAAGTTTATGGCTATCAGACAGCTGCCTCCTTAGATACCAGGCACTACTCCTTGAGGGACTGTTGCTTCAAATACGTATGTGTGTGGCCCTCAACCCTGCCACTTTTCTCCCGGAGGACGGGGAACCAATCAAGCATGACTGCCAACAAACTATAATCCAGACTTATGCTGCCTGAGATGATCTCTCAGAAGTCCCCTTAGCTAACCCTGACCTTAACCTGTATACTGATGGGAGTTCATTTGTAGAGAATGGGATACGAAGGGCAGGTTATGCCATAGTTAGTGATGTAACCGTACTTGAAAGTAAGCCTCTTCCCCCAGGGACCAGCACCCAGTTAGCAGAACTAGTGGCACTTACCCAAGACTTAGAACTGGGAAAGGGAAAAAGAATAAATGTGTATACAGATAGTAAGTATGCTTATCTAATCCTACATGCCCATGCTGCAATATGGAAAGAAAGGGAGTTCCTAACCTCTGGGTGAATCTCCATTAAATACCATAAGGAAATTATGGAGTTATTGCACGCACTGCAAAAACCCAAGGAGGTGGCAGTCTTACACTGCCTAAGCCATTAGCAAGGTGAAGGAGAAAAGGCGAAGGAAACCATCAGGTAGATGCTTAGGCCAAAATTGCTGCCAGGTGGAACCTCCCATTAGAAATACCTACAGAAGGACCCTTGGTCTGGAACAACCCCCTCCAAGAGATTAAGCCCCAGTATTTCCCCACTGGAACAGTATGGGGACTTCCACGGGGGCATAGTTTTTCTCCCCTCAGAGTGGTTGGCAACAGAAGAAGGAAAGGTACTCATACCCAAAGCCAACCAGTGGCAAATACTTAAAACCCTCCACCAAACTTTTCATATGGATATTGAAAACACTCATCAAATGGCCAAATCCCTATTTACAGGGCCAAATCTCCTCCAGACCATCTGACAGGTAGTCAAAGCCTGTGAAGTGTGCCAAAGGAATAATCCCTTGGTCCATCATAAGACCCCTTTGCGGGAACAAAGAATAGGTCATTATCACGGAGAGGACTGGCAGTTAGACTTCACCAATATGCCTAAGTCAAAGGGATTTCAATACTTGTTGGTTTGTGTCCAGTGCTCAATGAATTTCTTAATGCTAGCTACAGTGATATTTTAGAGATAGGTATTTGGCTCACATTAGAATTATAAAATTCAGGTATTGGATTTCATTTATAATATATTGAGAAAGAAAAACTGCTCTGGTTGGTTTTGCCAGGAAAAGAACCTATACTGCAGATTTTGACAACTATTCTTCTGTAAGTCAAGAGACGCCCCCCTGCCCCGCCAACCGTGGGAATGACATCCATGATGAGTGAGCTTGGAATTTAGAGAGATAGAGATAGTAAACATGAAGTCATCCTCAAGCCACTTAATTCAGCTATACCTGAAATAAACCTTATTTATTTGTTTCAATAAAGTAATATGCTGTTTGCTATTTTTTCACTAAGGATATTTAAATTGGTATTATAGAGTTTGCTACCTGGTGAGTTACAACTCATACAACTAGTAAGTAAAAGAGTACTTATTTCATTAATTCACATCTTCACAGTACAATTTAGTAATGGAAGTAAAGCCAAATCTACCATACACAAAATTCAGACTATTTTGATTTAGATTAAATATTATAGGAGCATAAATGACTCATTCTTTGACTTAAAAAATCTTTAGTACTCAATGATCAGTCACATTTGTGTGCAGAATTTAATTATCTACTAAGGAAATGATGTACTTTCATCTCAGGATCAAATTTTTAAGCAAATGTAGGGGATGTTTAAACTGTCACTTGATATATCAAGTCACAACTTTATCAGCAATTGAAGAAATCTAAAAATGTGCAATTAAAAGAAATGTAAAATCTATTTTTACATAAAACTTTCAGCTTATTAAACTGCTTTTAGTTGTTAGTCTGACAGATGCTAGTGTGTGTAGGTGGAAGAAAAATGTTTTAATATAATTAAGTTTAATACTTCAGCAGGAATAATGAATTCTTTTTGCACTCCTGCAGGTAAAAAGCTGTGCGTCTTCAGAATGTTTTCTGAACTCTCTGATGTTTGAAAACAAAGTTTTATTCCCTACAGTAATTGTTGTGGTATTTGTTCCATGAACTCTTCCAGTTTATACATTTATACACTGCATTATTGTACATGCAGTACTTGAGACATATGCTTAGTATTAGGATCAACATAAAACTATTAGATTGATTAATACAAAAAAACAGCAGAAGGATGACTAATGGAGTGATTATTTTTCCAACTTAAAAACGATTCAATAAAATAATTTTGAAAAACAATTCTAAGCAATGTAAACTGAGGCAAATATTTTTTCATTTTTTTGCATATAAAATATTTCAATTTTTATGCCTTTGAGATGATATTTATGACTTTCATCTAGGGATACGAACCCTTGACTATCTGTTGATTGTCCACTTCCCCAGGCTTTTATCTCTCTATTCTCACATACAACCCAGCTACTTGGACTTTAATTTATTTCTTCTTCTAAGCTGTTTCCAGTTTTATATAATTTGCAAACGCATTTTCTCTCTCTCCAGAATGGTAGTCTTTATATTCTTTACTTGCCTAATTCTTCCTCCTCTCTCATATATTACTTTAAATGCTACATGCTAAGTTACTCTTCCTTTAATACCTCAACACTAATCAAAATTTAGTCCCTTTTAGTTGCTATTTAGTCCCAATTTAGTTGCTATTTTCCTAAAGATAAATTACTATAGTTTGTAAATACACATACACATATGATATAATTTGGATATTTGTCCCCTTTACATATCGTGTTGAAACGTGATCTCTAATGTTGGATGTGGGGCCTGGTGGGAGGTGTATGGCTCATGGGAGCTGATGCCTCATGAGTGGTTTAGTGCAGTCACATGATAGTGAATGAGTTCTCACAAGATCAAGTTGTTTAAAAGCGTGGCTTCTCCCATTCCCCACCCCCGCAAACCCTGCTTTCTGCTCCCACTCCCACTCCTGCTATGTGACGTGGCTGCTCCTGCTTCACCCTGAGGATTCCCCTGAAGCTGAGCAGATGAGCAGATGCTGGGGCCATGCTTGTTCAGCCTGCAGAACCGTAAGCCAATTAAACCTCATTTCTTTGTAAATTACCAAGCCTCGGTTATTTCTTTATAGCAACACAAAATGACCTCTATATATTCACATGTAAGTGTATATACATATATACACTGCAGTATTGTACATGCAGTGTCTGAGACACACGCCTAGTAGATATTAGGATCAATATAAAACTATTAGATTGGTTAATATAAAAAAAGAGGAGCAGGATGAATGATGGGGTACTTTTTTTCTAGATTCACTTCTTTGTATTTTAACATAAATTTAAAAGAAAGTAGCTTTTTAGATTTATGAACAAAATATTCAAGATTTTGTAAAAATTTTATTGCTTTGACTTTCTCACATTTCCAAACAATATCTAAAATTTAATGTAACAAAATATATGAAAACATTTATCACACATTAATGTAGTTTAAAGCAAACAAGTGCAGTGAATGGAAACATAAGTTCAATGACAAATTTATAATATTTCCTTAGAAGACACTACTACTTTTACTGAAAACAAAACTTGAATTTAAACTTACCCTGCTTTGTAAGCCTCAATTATTCCACATATAGATGACATATTGTTTCCTTCTCTTTACACATATACAGACAGGCATATCTGCCTTTCCTGTCTATTGGGTTTATGTCTTAAATTTCAACCACTAATCATCACTCTATGAATCCTTCCATCTTCCCCTCCCCTGAAATGTGTTACTATCTCCTTTTCCTCACTGGATAACTTGTATTTATTTTGTAAGATTTCATTTTAAAAAGGTTTTTTCGTTGCTACTACTTTAATGCTTATCCTAAATTCTAAATGTTGTATTTTCTAAAGGTTTTGCGGAAGTATAACATAGAGATGTAATGGAATGAATCATAGGTTTGTAGCATGACAAATCGTTTCAAAATACAAATGCTCACATGCCAGAAATGCAATATTACTGTTCTCCTAAAGATCTACTATTTTATCCTTTCAGTCACTACCCTCCTTTTCATTTCAAAGGTAAACATTACTCTTATTTCTAATAACATAACTCAATCTGCCTGTCACTGAACTTTAAAGATGGAATCGTACTTTTTTGTGTTTGATTTTGGCCTGGACTGTCTTTGGTAAGCATCATAATTCTGAGATTCTTCATAGTGTTTCACAGAGATGGGATATATTTTTATTGTTGCATAATATTCTGTTTTAAAAATACATTCAGGTTGTTCTTTTTATTACCATTCAACCAATTATTGATGAACATATATTTACCTGTCTCTCTTTATTGACTATTCTGAATAATGCTGCTAGCAACATCCCCATTTTAATTTACACATACTTATTTACTCAGGCTAGATACACACGTGCACACAAGCATCCAGAAGTCAAATCAGTGAGTCGTAGGGTATCTTTATGTGAATACTGCCAGATTTCCACAAAATATTTGTATCAATTTGCCAGCTACCCCCAAATAAAAGTACCAATTGTTACACAGCTTAGTCGATACTAAGATTTTGTCTTTCTTATTTTCTTTTTTCTCATGTGTAAGCACAGCATCACTTTTTTATTTTTATGGTCTTGTTTATTTTTAATGTTTATGTACATATTTTACAGAGTACACGTGATATTTTGATCCAAGTATACAATGTATAATGATCAAATCTGGGTAACTGGAATATCCATCACTGCAAAAAATTATCACTTCTTTGTGATGAAAACATTTCAAATCTACTCTTCTAGTCACTTTGAAACATACAATAAGTTATTTTTAACCTAGATCATCCTATTGCGGTGCTGAACACTAGATCTTTATTAGCATTCACACGTCCACACAAATTTATTGAAATATTGATTCAAATTGCGTTGAGTACATAAACAAATTTGTGAAAAAATTGTCATTAAAATATCAAATTTTCTAACAATTTTTGACATACTGATCTATATATTTGATTTCACTTTAATTTTTGGTAGCAATATTGTTAAGTTTTTCTTGTAGAAGTCTTGCACTTACACTGACATATATGTAACTGTAAGACAACAAAAAGCGTTTCTTTCCAATTTATACAATTTTGGTGATTTAGAATAATTCAAGTGATTTTTTTGTTCAATTACTTAGCCAGCTTTACTTATAACTTAAAATAATGTATTGCTATATTCTTCTGAATTTTCTAACCACTCAAATATGTTGTCTGTAATTAATCATAGTCTTATGTCTTTATTTCCAATTTTATAATTTTCTCTTGTATCATATAGGACTGACAAGGACCTTGAATGTAGCGTTGAATTGACATGATGACAGAGCGCATGTTTTTCTCATCATTGATTCAGAGAAAGAGCCTCAAAGTGTTTGTGGAGTTTGATGGTAGTCTTATTAGTATCCTTTATCTAATGTTTTAAAAACTATTTCCTTTGTAGTCACGTATTAAGTTTATATAATAATTAAAGATAAAATTTTACTGATTAATTTTTCTACATCTTTTTATATCTCCACATATTTTTTCTCTATTTTATTAATCTCATAAATTACCTTGATTGATTCATGAATGGCAGAGAAATAATACAATTCTGGAATGAACCTAATCTGTTCATAATTTTTTTTACAATTAAATATTTGAATTTGACTTAATAGTATATAATCTAGAATTTTATGCTGATGTTTATGAAAGTTATTGGCCAATAATTAAATGTCATTGCAAATCTTTGTCAGGTTTTGTTAGCAGGATTATTATAGTCCTCAAAGCAAGTCTAGGAATGTTTTCATCTATCCCTTGAAATTCATAATTTGTTGAAATTTGTAATGAGTTGCCTTTTTCTTAACTATTTGATTGCATTTACTAGGGAAGTCATCTCTACCTATAGTTGTTTTTGTGGGAAGGGTTAAATTTTATTATATAGAATAATTCAGATTTCAAAATTTTATCATGTCTTTTTGGGTATTTCCTAGGACATTTTTCTATCTCATTTATATTTTCAGATATATTTATATAAAGGTATTTGTAATATGCTTTTATAATCATTTTCATACTCATAACATCTCTAATAATATCCACTTTATCATTCCTATTATAGATTACTGGGGCTTCTTTCTTATATCTTGATCTGTCTCACCAGGGATTTATTATTTTTGGAAACATATTATAGAATATATAATTAACCTATATTATCATGATTATTTTCTATCTTGTGATTTCTTCAGTTAATTTAAATGAGAGGAATGCTTAGATCATTGAGTCCTCACCTTATTTTATGGAATAGGCAGTGAGCATACAGCTCTTCTAATTACAGCTAGCAATTTTAGCGTTCAATTAAAATATTTTCTAATTTTATAATTATTATGTTCATCTCAATTTTGGTTATTTGGGCATCTGCTTTCCAATTGAATTGGAATTCCATAGTCATTTGCTTTAGTATTGATTTTTAAGTGAATACCATGATATTAGATGATATATCATTTATTTTAAGCTTTTGATATATTTTGTGACTTACTCTGTGGCCCAACATGTGGTAAATTTTAGTTAACCTTCCATCATGTGTACTTCCAAAGAATGTATATTCTGAATTTGTTGGGATGAGGTCATATTTATCAATCAGTTTGTTCATATATTTTACAAGCTTACTGATTTTTTTCTCATCAGTTTATCAGTTCCTAAGAAAGTTGTTTAAATATTTCCAAATATGCTTTTGGATTTTTCTATCATTTAGTTCAGTTAATTTTAGCTTAAGTATTTCAGGGAAATTATTAGGGCATAGTTACAATTTTATATTTTATGGTGATTTACAATTTCTATTATGACATTTCATCACATTACTTCATCATAATTATAAAGTTGCTCTTTATCTCTAGAAATAATGTATAATTGACAGATACCTTAAAAGAAGAGACAGCATCAAACGCAGGGCTCCAGTGCCTGAACTTTCTTTCCTTCCTGGAATCTCATGGCCACCAAACACTTACCACATTCATTGCCCCAGTACCTTCAAAAAATGGTTGTAGTTTTTACTTTGTTTCGTTATTTTAGTTTTTTCATGTAGAAAGATTTTCCTAACAACCTAGTACACAATTTTCAGAAGATCACTCTATTTTTTGCTGATTTTACCAAGTTAACTGTATCTGGCAAGCAGAGGTGTCTTCTAAGCATATAATTCAGTAACTGTATATTATTTAGTTGATGTTTAATGATTTTAATTTTATGGATATGTACATAGTAAGACCACATAAGGATTCTCAAAAAAAACTAAGGATAATGCAAGTAAATATAAAGATTTCACAAGTGGAAAAAAATTGACATCAAAATTATTTTTCTATTGTAAAATAAAACTAATGAATGGTGGAAATAAGATAAGCTTTATAAAAAAACAAAAAAAAAATATTTCGGAATTAAAAGATAAAGCAGTAGAGATGCCTCACACTTTTACATATGTATCTTATTTCACCCACAATGAAATTCTATAATAACTGAAATTCTGCTACCCCAAGGTTTTCAATTCAAGGGATACTACTTCTCTTTGATTAAAACATAAATACAGAAATGACATATAACTTCTGCATCTGGCTACTGTATACCTCTCCAGCCAAACATTATGAAATTTTCTCTTTTCTCTGAGTTAACCAAATATTCTTTAAGTTAACCAAAGTACCATAAACTGGATGACTGGATGACTGAGCATTTATTTGCATGTAGGGTATTCTTATCTTCAAATGCTAAATCTTTCTCTCTTAGGCCACTTTATTTCTTTCACTTTCAAAAATTAAAATCAAATATAATTTTCCAAATAAGGCTTTTCTCATCTTACAAACTAAGGACTTTTTAATTGTTGTCTACATAGTATTTTTCTTCAGAGATCTGCCTTAAAACAATTGATGGTATCTGTCTCACAGATTTATGACAATTGAATATAATGAATGTGTGCAATAATCAGAAGATTTCCCAGAATATTATTACTCAATAAAGTTTAGCTATTATAGTTATTTCCATTGTTATGTAAAATGAAGAATTTTCAAATGAGTAAAAAGTTTCCTCCAAAGATCCACTTATTAAATGGCCATGTTTTCTTTCATAATCAAAAATATTTTCTAAATTCCTGCCTGCCTTTCTTTTTCAGCCATTTTGCATATTTTCCTGACAATTCCCTGATGTATGTGTAGGTGTATTCATCTATATAAATATATGTTTGTACATTTGGACACAGAGACTCACATTCACACACTGACACATGTACATTTGTAACTGAATGCTTGATGGACTTCCTATAGTGTTTTAAATATACTAGTTAAATAAATATAAGTAATTAGTTTGGTAATCTATTGTTTTCACGAAATAGTGAAAATTCATACATTATTGGCAGTAGTTATTTCAATCAGTTGGAAATATTCATTTATTTCATGGATTAATTACAAAAATATTTTATTAATAATATTCATTTATATTTGCTTGTTTGTTTTTTTCAAATAGCCAACATTTATCCAAAACGGCAACTTGGAACCAAAAAGTTTCTGTTTAGGCTATGGAAAAATCTTCTTATCATTTATGTAGCCATGCTCATGTTTACTACATTTAATCTCTCACAAGTGCTTGAATATAACTTTTTCTGAACCTAAGATAAATGTAAAATAAAATTAAAATAACATTGTAATAGAATTAGAGTTTTTGATGTAGTGCATACATGTGTACTGCCCAGTGTTGTGTGATATGGTACATCAGCATCTGATTTCATTTTTTTCCCACTCAGCTGCTTATTAAAGTTGTTTATTTTCTTCCTAGGCTATAAAAGGAAGGTTATGAAGATTATGAGATTTTAGCAGTAATCACAGGCCAACTTCCACCATTAACATATAGCACTTAATCTAGTTTTAAAATAGAAATGTAAAAAAAATGTATTTTACAGTTCACACTTTATATTAGAGATGTGCAAGCACATATAAAGGTAAAATGATTTTAAAATATTTTCCAATTGAGACTCTTCCTGGTGAATAGCTTATGTAACATATAGTTTTAAAAAAGGCATTTGATAACAATATTAATGAGTTTTATTAAACTGTGTATGTGTAGGAAAATGTGTGTGTCCTGTATATGTGTGTGTGTATATGCATAAAAAAGAGCATTCTTATACACCCATAATAGAGAGGCAAATCATGAGTGAACTCCCATTCACAATTGCTTTAAAGATAATAAAATACCTAGGAATCCAAATTACAAGGGATTTGAAGGACCCCTTCAAAGGAGAACTACAAACCACTGCTCAAGGAAATAAAAGAGGACACAAACAAATGGAAGAACATTCCATGCTCATGGACAGGAAGAATCAATATCATGAAAATGGCCATACTGCCCAAGGTATTTTAGAGATTCAATGTCATCCCCATCAAGCTACCAGTGATTTTCTTCATGGAATTGGAAAAAACTAATTTAAAGTTCATATGGAACCAAAAAAGATCCCTCATTGCCAAGACAATCCTAAGCCAAAAG
This sequence comes from Trachypithecus francoisi, assembly GCF_009764315.1. Classification (NCBI taxonomy): domain Eukaryota; kingdom Metazoa; phylum Chordata; class Mammalia; order Primates; family Cercopithecidae; genus Trachypithecus; species Trachypithecus francoisi. The sequence goes on along the minus strand of NW_022681454.1, from coordinate 127,586,644 downwards.
AATAAAGCTGGAGGCATCATGCTACCTGACTTCAAACTATACTACAAGGCTACAGTAACCAAAACAGCATGGTACCGGTACCAAACAGAGATATAGACCAATGGAACAGAACAGAGCCCTCAGAAATACTACTACACATCTACAACAATCTGATCTTTGACAAACCTGACAAAAACAAGAAATGGGGAAACAATTCCCTATTTAATAAATGGTGCTGGGAAAAATGGCTAGGCATAAGTATAAAGCTGAAACTGGATCCTTTCCTTACACCTTATACAAAAATTATTTCAAGATGGATTAAAAACTTAAATGTTAGACCTAATACCATAAAAACCCTAGAAGAAAACCTAGGCAATGCCATTCAGGACATAGGCATGGGCAAGGACTTCATGTCTAAAACACCGAAAGCAATAGCAACAAAAGCTGAAATAGACAAATGGGACCTAATTAAACTGAAGAGCCACTGCACAGCAAAAGAAACTACCATCAGAGTGAACCTAGAGAATGGGAGAAAATTTTTGCAATCTACTCGTCTGACAAAGGGCTAATAATATCCAGAATCTACAAAGAACTTAAACAAATTTACAAGAAAAAAAAAAAAAAACAACCCCATCAAAAAGTGGGCAAAGGATATGAACAGACACTTCTCAAAAGAAGACATTTATGCAGCCAACAGACATATGAAAAAATTATCAGCATCACTGGCCATCAGAGAAATGCAAATCAAAACCACAATGAGACACCATCTCACACCAGTTAGAATGGCGATCATTAAAAAGTCAGGAAACAACAGCTGCTGGAGAGGATGTGGAGAAATAGGAACACTTTTACACTGTTGGTGGGACTGTAAACTAGTTCAACCATTGTGGAAGACAGTGTGGCGATTCCTCAAGAATCTTGAACTAGAAATACCATTTGACCCAACCATCCCATTCCTGGGTATATATCCAAAGGATTATAAATCATGCTGCTATAAAGACAAATGTACATGTATGTTTATTGAGGCACTATTCACAATAGCAAAGACTTGGAACCAAGCCAAATGTCCATTAATGATAGACTGGATTAAGAAAATGTGGCACATATACACCATGGAATAGTATGCAGCCATAAAAAAGGATGAGTTCATGTCTTGTAGGGACATGGATGAAGCTGGAAACCATCATTCTCAGCAAAATATCGCAAGGACAAAAAACCAAACACCGCATGTTCTCACTCATAGGTGGGAACTGAACAATGAGAGCACTTGGACACAAGAAGGGGAATATCACACACCGGGCCTGTTGTGGCGTGGGGGGAGTGGGGAGGGATAGCATTAGGAGATATACCTAATGTAAATGACGAGTATAAATGACAATTTAATGGTTGCAGCACACCAACATGGCACATGTATAGATATGTAACAAACCTGAACATTGTGCACAAGTACCTTAGAGCTTAAAGTATAATAATAATAACAATGATAAAAGAGCTGAGAAGAAAAACTATTGCTAAAATAAGTTTCCTTTATCAAATAACGTGAGTATAGATACAGGAAAGCCATTGTAGCTGTGATAACACAAAACTCAGATTATTTTATGGTTACTTGAAACATGGGTGAATGCTGACTCACAAAAATTAAATATGTTATTTAAAATTTTATTTGACAGCTACTTTGACTATGGGTAAATGCTGAAATAAAATTGAGAATATTTATTGTAACAAAAACTTCATTGTTCCTAAAAATACTGTTCCATGATTCAACTTTCATTTTAAGACATAAACACATTTATTTTAATAGTTTATAAAACACTCTCCAAATTGCTAAAAATCTCCTGGAAAATTGCACTATATCTTAAATAGACTGTTTGCCTCTGGATTGATTTTCTCTGTTATTTGTTAAAAGCAAATACTCATTTACCAAATGCAAATATATTCTGTTTTACGTATATATATGTATATAATTGTATTTAATGATTATTTTACAATGTCACGTAATAAAACTGGATATGTAAATCAGAAACATTAAAGAAAATATGTTCCAAATATCTTTTCCCTGGGTAACCTATTATTTCAGCAAGATAAACATTTTAAACTTCTGTTAAAATTATTTTTCCATAAGCCTCCCATAACAAATAAAGTATTAATAAATGTGAATACTTAATTCATTACATAAGCCTGAATGATATACACCACTTATCCCAAGAAGATAAATCAAAATTAGTCTTAAATATTAACACAAATCATCAGTATCAAATATAGTGTCTTAATCAGTTTGGAATGCTGTAACAAAGTACCATAAACTGGAAGACTTACAAGCAACAGAAATTTATTTCTCACCGTTATGGAGACTAGAAGTTCAAATTCAGGGTCCCAGCATGGTCAAATTCTGGCGAAGGTCTTTTCTGGGTTGCAGATTTTCAACTTACATGGTGAAAAGAATAAGCTAGTTCGCTGGCCTCTTTCTGTAATAGCACTAATGCCATTTAGTAAGGCTCCATTTAATTGCTGCTCAAAGATCTTACCACCAAGTACCATCATATTGAGTTCAGGCTTCAACATGTGAATCTTGAAGGGGCACAAACATTCAGTCCATTACAACCAGATTTATTCGATTTACAATACATCTTCAAACAGCCAGCAATTTGTTGATTTAATTTTTATAACACAGATCAATAGGAAAAAATAAATTTAAATTACATTAAATAAAGCATACAAAATATATGTTTTAAGCAGATATACATTTCAGTAATTGATTAGAATTGAGATCATTAGGTAATTGTAATAAATTTGGGCCTAATCATTTTCTTTTTGGTGTATCTCAAATTGATAGCTCAGAGTTGAGCACTATTTGATAATATGGAAGATATGACATATTACTTTTGGTATACTACATTTTAAGCAGATTATATCATTTATTGGTATGTTTATAATTTTAAGAAAATTTATGTCTGCACTAAGAAGTTGCTGTCAAAACAGTTATATTTTCAAAAAAATATTTTCTATATGATCGTTGTATATTTTTGAAGCAGTTTAATTGCAGTTTTATAAATAGCCAAAGTTTCAAATCACTCTCTAATCATCAGTGCCCAAAGTTAGAGGAAATATCATTAAGTAAAGTTATCACAAAAAATTTTCCCATCACCAATTTTGTGTTAATTTTTCCTGATATTTTAAGCCAAAAAAGCATTGTATTTCTTTAAATTAAATGAATCTATAGTAACTGACCATAAAATTTTAATTATATTTAGCTCTTCTAAAACATATCTAAAACACAAGGAAATAATTTTATAATCATAATTGTTACATGAACTTACTACTGGTATATGAATTCATAAATGAAAAAATGCTGAACTTTGTTTCTTTAAACCATCAAGAAAAATGTTTGAAAGGGAGAATGTCTTTTCCTGATATTCTTTACCATCTCTTCTTAACTTGCTTGGGATTTTAAACAAGAAAAAAACATTCTTCCAGAATCAACAAGCTAAGCACAATCAATGCCTCTGAACAATAGTACTGTTCATTACTTATCTTTGTATTACACACAAACCCCAGGACAGTGCCATACATTCATGTAGTATAGTACTTAGCATATTTTAAAATTGGATTTGAGTAGACAACCAATCTCTCCTATTGCCTCTCTATTTTAAAGAAGTAAGTAGAAGAGTTGTAGGAAATCATACTCTTCCAATATCAAGCCATAGGAAAACAGAAAAGAAGTATGCTACAAGGGAAGGGATGAATTCTTATGGGGGAAAGAAAGCTATACTTGAGGGAAATCCAAAGTTTAATTCAGTAGATTTATCTTCTGGTATATGCTACATTTCTTCTAACATTTTCTCTGACTGCTGGTGGGGAAAGGAGCATCATCAGAAGTGGTGATGTATCCATATGCAGCACTCAGTAACCTTTCAATTTCTACTATCTGACCTCCTGAAGTTGCTTCATCATCCATCGTTTCTTCAATTGGCTAAGTTAGACGTTGCTCCTTGTAAAGAAAGATTGGAGACTATGAATTTGGTCCAAGTTTCTCATTTTACAGAGGGAAAATTGAGGTTGAAAAGGTTAAATGACTTTTTCATGTCATGCATATATTCAACAGGAAGTCAATAGAAAAACTCTTGTTTTTTTTACTATCCTTGTGAGATCAGGCACTGAATATAAAACATGAGGCTCCTCCACAAACCTGTGTGTGTGTGTGTGTGTGTATGTATGTGTGTGTACTCACTACAAATAAATACTTCTTATATATTATATCTACTATTACTGAGTCAGAAAAACTTTGAAAATTGAGAAATGCAAAAGTATTAAATGACTTATAGACCATTATAAGTATACATTGAATCTGTAAGTATTTATTTAATGATATTGCCACACATTTATTTTTACTATTTAAAAATTACTTCTAATTTGAAGACACTAATTATGAGAATATCTCTTTTCTATGTTAAACTAATTTATTATTGGATTAGATTAAATTTTTGATAATGAAGAAAATAGAAAGCTTCTTAGCCTATTTCAACAATATCACCTTAATTCTTATGATGTATGTAGTTAGCATGATTTATATATGAAACTTTTTGAGAGTCAGGGAACTACTTGAAGAAAATGAAAATATTATCACTCTAAATATTTCATTAAGATTGTAATTTGACCAGAAATTCAGTAGGTTTTAAACATTATTTTAAATTTAAAGCTATTTTTCTTATTTAGTATTTTCTTTGTGCTCTTTCAAAGGATGATGTCAAATTCGAATACATGCAATTTTGTCTTGAGGCTAATTCACAAACATAATTCTTCAATTTGATTATTTTTCCCAAGATGTGATCATAATAATTTTTTCAATTTAAAGTATCATACTAAAAAAGAATGTTTTCTGCATATATTAGAGTAATCTCACATACTCTCTGATGGAGAAATTATATAACCATTAATGTTAAAGGGGTTATCAGGTATAAAGCATACTACTCCAAATAAAAACAAATGAGTTAATAAAAATTTATTGTTTTCATAGTCAATTTTTTTGAATGGAAAATATTCTAATTACATTGTTTTCACTAAACCGAACTATTAAAGGATTATACCATTGAGTTGGGTTTAACTGGAAGCTTATATTCACCTAAAATATGCCATCAATTGACATTAACTTATGTGTTCCTATATGAGCTTGTCATACTTGTTAATAAATTTATTTAAAATATTTTGAAACAATTATTTACCATTGTCTGATATACTGAGTGCTAGTGCTATTTAAAGAACATGTGGCTTGAGTCATTAGTTATTCTGTTTAATATAAAGACTATCTGTTTCTGGTGGGGAATCACCACAGAAGCAAAAACATTGCCACCAGAGACATTGGCCAACTTGGATCTGCGAAGATCTAAAAGCATTTAACACTTAAATGCTTGTTAAATATCCTTGTAGGATATTTAAATATCCCACAAATGTTGATATTGCATTATTTCCTATATTGCAAAGAATCACCAATGTGTATTTTGTTGTATGCTTTCCAAATTATGACATTTGATTCCAATTTGAACATTACATTCTGGAGTATAATTTTGATGCTCACTTGTATGTTGAAATAAGATTGTGAAAAGCCAAGTAAATGGAAGCAATGGCCTTGACAGGTTAAAACAGGATTTCTCAAAACCAGTCTCCAGATCTCTTGCACGGAATTACCTGGAATGCTTGATTAAATTAATATTTTTGGATCTTTCCTAAGATGTACTAAATTAGGATCTCTAGGATTGCAAGTGAATAACCTAAAAAGTTGTTAAATTTGTTTTTAGTTTTTGGATTTGAATTAAATATTTTTTATACTTTTCTATTTAAAATACTTTATTATGGTATGATTGACATGAAAAAACTGTAAATATTTAATTCTCACAACTTGATGAGTTTAGAGATAAGTACATGTCTTCTAAAACATCACCAAAATCAATGTCATAAGCCTATCCATGTAAAATTCTAAAATTATTTTAACTTCATATAAGCATTCATTTTAAAGCCATTGATATAAGCTGTATCATGCTACTTATGACACAATATAATATAGTATACTGTATCATATAATGTATTACACAACACAATATATTATATTGTGTTTTACATTAAATCATATTGTGTTATCCTTGAAGCAGAGACTAAAGCAAAGACCTTTGTTCTGGTACATTATTTAAGAAGTGATTTCTATAGGCAAATGTGAGGAAGGTGGAAAAATGAGGCCTGAAAATGGATAATAAAATAAATACAAGTAATTTGTCAAGGTTACTTCGGAACAAGTTATTCATTTCCTCAGGAATCTTTGTGAAGCACACAGAATGCCTCTCAAATAGGCCTCAATGATAGGATATCTATCTACTGCCTTCCACCCTCCATTAGTTGAAAGTTGCCCCCTAGGAGAGTCAAGTCTGCCACACTTCCAGAAGACATTTCTGTGCTGGCCAAGTGAGTTCCCACAGCTTCAGAGTAAGTATGGGGCAACGTATAAAAAGACACTGGTACACACTGGTGAGTAATAATGTTAGCATGAGTCTGAGGTTGCACAAACAAACAAACAACAACAACAGAACTTGGCAATCACAGCCATGGTATGCCTAGTAATTTTAAACAGTCTGCCAAGTATCCTGCCTTTAATAAACGGGCTGTGTCTTGCCACTGCTCAGATGAGTTCATAAAGTCCTCTCTGTAATACGAATGGTTTCTGTTCACAGTTTCTGTAAAAGTCAACACTGGAAAACTAGTGGAAAAACTTTAGTCTCCGCTACCATAAGGGAGTATCATTTGTGTCGTGGTGAGAGAGGTCATAATTCTGAGTCCATACAAAATACCCTTCCTAACACCAATGCTACTCCATTCATGTACACATTATGCAAGTATGAGATGGTCAAATATAGATGTGGCTGAAGAATACAGGACAAGCCGTCTTGTTCTACATGCGTTGAGTGCCTTCTCTGCAGTAGAGGCTGTTTTCTCTCTTATAGATGTTAATGTGAGTCACAAAGACCTGCAAACTTTGTGTCAACTTATAGTTCGAGCTCCAGTTTTTCTCCAAATCTTTATGCCAGTCTTTCAATATCGCTCCTTCATGATCCCAGAAAAATCAGGTGAGCCACTTGTCACTAATCAGGAGTTCTTGTACATTCTTACCTCACAATCTTTTTCTCTATATACAGACTTGAATATCATGTATGATGCACTGCCCAAGTGAGAGAATTTCCTCTTCATGTTATTTAAAGCCAGCCATGACTGGAGTTATAGCATGGCAGCAATTCATTTTCAGATTTGCTCCAAAATACTAAACCACCCCTCTGTGAATCAAGCTTGAACATTTTCCTTTTATGTCAACTGATCATGAATAATCCCCATGGAGACAATAGGTGAGAGCTGAGTTAGACAAGAAGAGACAAAGGTAATAGGTTTGATGGGAATTTGAGCCACTTGTACCTGTAACACACTTGTGTCATCTTTAACAGTTCATGTTTAACTCTAAATTGTAATATTTCCACCATAAAATTGGTAGCTGTAGTACCCACTTAACCATAGGATGTGGTAGATCTTGCTCAGGTTTTGATGAGGAGCAGTCTGAGTCAAGCAGTAATGTACCTTATAATTGATTGTTTTATTTTACTTGGGTCCAATAATATATGAGAAATAGCTTTTCAAATGGTGAGAAATTATCTTTGCCCTAAGAGTCTGGCTGTGACTCTCCTTTTAGAGTTCATTTATATTACAGACTCTCCATATCATTCTTATCTACCTCAAATACTTCTAGTATTTTGACATCTAGATCTAACAAGTAGAATGTCAGGGTATCTTATTGACTAAATTTGGTTTCATGTTTAACCCTTTCTTGCTCTGGTTTGCACTTCAAACTGACAACCTTGAGTCCCTTGATAAACGATCTTTCCCAAATATTGTCTGTTGTGCCTCCAAAATCCAAAGACATCCATTAATTAGCATGAAGCAATGCATCACCATAATATCATACTTAATGCCAATATCATTAACGTTCTTGTGAACCCCAGTCTACATTCATTTTGGTGAATGAAAATTGTTTAAAATAAAAAACTAATATTTATTATGTATACTTGTGATAATATCAAAGGACTCTTCTTCAAAGGGATCCAAACTACTATTCAGTCAATGAGTGCTGTGATGGAGAACTAGTTGAGTTGGAAAAACTGAGTAAAAAACAATTTTTTTTTTTTTTTTTTTACATTGCCAATGCTATCATTTAAATCTAATCTCAAGTTCTTGATTATTTTTTCTTGGTTTCCCTAGTCAAGTAGCACTCAAATGGGAGTCTCAGCTTTCACCTCCAGGGAAAACATGGCTTCTTAGCCATTACTACATATCCCTGTGTATCAAAGCACTCTGGTTACCGATCTAGTTTTGCCTTCTGATAACTATGTCTACTTGTCTCTATTGCTTAAGTGTAACAACCTCACCTTTACAATTTTGGAATCCTATCATTAACATCGATGTTTGGATGCCATGCCTCGTTACAGGGAAGCAATTCATACTATCATTGAACACGCTGATCTTGTATCATTGGTGCACATACATTATTGCTTTGGTACCATCTTGTAGAAATATGTGTCTATTGGGGCCTCCTAGGGAATATAGTCGAGTAACAATTTTCCTTGTTTCAAATAATAAATTTGTTATAAAATTCTTTACTCTTTCAAGACATTTCTGGGATCTCCATTTTACTTACGACAATATCTATAGGGTCTAAGCTTCAAGAACTGATCTATCTTTGTAGTTTATTAAGGCTGATAAACTATGCATAATGGAAGAGTGCTCCTATGCTAATAAAATCTACCCTATTCACATGCATCCTTTTGTTTCAGTATGCTCAAGATTTATACCCACAAATGTCTCGTGTCTTTCAGATACATCTTAACTGGGTCCTGCAATTCTTTAATTCAATAAAGTATGTACTCACAAAGCAGAAACTGTATTTCTCTACTTGGTCTATCTGACACCATATAACATTTATTTTTCTAGAGCACAGGTGTGGGAAAATGTTGTGAACTATAAATATCATCTTGTAAAGAATCCCTCTCCAAGGAGTCCCCAGTTGAGGTCTCACGGTTTATTTCCAAGAGCCTTTACTGTAGCATAAGATACTATCAAGCCAAACATTCAGTCTCATTGAAGCTATTACATGCTTATAATCATAACTGTGCTGGAAACAGAATTATTGGTGGTGTTAATTTAACAACCCAATGATCAGAAATGACATCAGGAAGCTATTAAAAAATGAACATATTTGTATTCTTTTTCTTTCTTTCTTTCTTTCTTTTTTTTGAGACGGAATCTCGCTCTGTCACCCAGGCTGGAGTGCAGTGGCGCGATCTCGGCTCACTGCAATCTCCGCCTCCCGGGTTCACACCATTCTCCTGACTCAGCCTCCCGAGTAGCTGGGACTACAGACGCCCTCCACCACGCCCGGCTAATTTTTTGTATTTTTAGTGGAGACGGGGTTTCACCATGTTAGCCAGGATGGTCTCGATCTCCTGACCTCGTGATCCACCCTCCTCGGCCTCCCAAAGTGCTGGGATTACAGGCGTGAGCCACCGAGCCCGGCCCCCGAAAATATTTTTATTCTAATGTCCAAACACATTGATGATTCTGCATTAAATTTTATATTACATGATTATAATCAATTATCACATTGTAATTTATAATGCCTCCATTTATTGTGTTAGCCAGGAAATGATCCAGTGAGATCTTCTGCTGTGGGGAGCATAACTGAGTGATGGCCCAAGTTGTTGCCCTTGTGAATTCACTGTCATATTTGTGCTGAAGCTAGACTTTCCACAGAAGTCTTCCAGACAGTGACTGAGTGCACTGCTTGCCCTAATTGAAGCCTGTTTCTGTGAGACCTGAGTCTCAGCTTAGAAACTTTGGCCCAAGGTCTCTCAATCAGTCTAGATAAAACTTTTTTTTGAACTGTGTTACAGTCTAAGACTCTTTCCACCCATCCCTTCTCCCACCTCATCAACTTCACAGGAACCATTTATTTTGTGTGTTCGAAATATCTGCCCATCTTACCTGTTTATCCCATTTCTTTTATAGGCATTTTTCTATGGCTGCTCCTACCTTGGTGTTTGCTTCTGTACTCTAACTTCAGTGGTGCAAGAAAGACTAAAGTTAAGTTGAGACTTGGAGACTGGCTCACTCACTACCAGATAGGCAGGGAGAATGTTATTCTCTGTGGTATGTGAGACACAGACAGTGCCTGAGACAAGGTGGCAATCCAGTTCCTGTTGATTTCACCAATGCTAACATGGGGAGATATTCTAGGTAGATTTCCTTGTAGTTGATATTGTCTGTATATTTGAAAGATGTGAAATTAATAAAGCCTACAAAGAAAACAGAGTTGGTTCTTTATTGCTAAGTTATATTAATAATATACAGAAGGCTAATTAAAAGCTAAAGAGTAAGTGTGAAAGTAGAATGTCTCTTTGATAGCAAGTCCTTTATCTCCTGCAGCAGAAAAACATAAATAGCCAAACAGCACACCAGAGATCTGACAGGCTTGCAGAGCTTCCCAGATGTCTAAACGCTTAATCAAGGCATGTGTGTTTTGAAAAACTAGGAGCCTTGGTTGAGAAAACCTAACATCAAAATATGTGTCCAAGAAACTGAGAAGGATATTTCTGAAGAAGTTGATTCTGCAGAGCCCTGTGAATGTTCAGAGATTATAGGCACAACCCATACTTCTCTACTAAGAACTAGATCTTCCACTCTACTGGAAGATGATGCAGAAGAATTTCACTCTTCACCCACACCCCCAAGCAACAGGTAGATGCCTTTGGAGCTGTCCCCACTTCCTCTCCTTCAGGCAGCCACATATTGTTAAATAACAGCATAATGCATCTGGTGATGTGCTAATTCTGATAAGGAGAAATGGGTTTAGCATTGGAGGAGCTAGCACATAAACCTAGTAGCCAGCATATTACACTACATATGAATTTTGAGGATGCACTATCAATGGGAGTAGATGAAAGTCTGGATAATCGAGAATTCTTTTTGAGTGCTCATATTTAGAACATAGTATGCAATAATCTGAGAAACATCTCAGGTGGATGGAACAAACTCACTGTGATGATGACTCCTAGAAGCGTAGAGAAATTGTTGAGTAATGCTGAGTGTGATGGAAATTCCTGAGTTTCAGTAATAGATATTAGAGAAAAGAACAAAGAGGGTCAAGGCAGTGGGAATAGAGAAATGAAGTATTATGTGTAACCCAAAGACTCACCAGAGATTATTTCCAGAAAATGCAAAGAAACAAACAATGCACCAACACCATTAGTGAGAGAGTCACCAGCTACATTAAGAATTTTAGTTGTAGTTCTCCTCTAGAGACTAGAGATTATGGTGCTGGAGGCAATTACAAAGTTGTAGTCATACATATCTCTGAGGATGTGAGGCCCCGAAGTAACAGAGGTGATTAGTCACAAATACAGTAGTGACCAGAAAAAAATGAAACAAATTCCAAGGAACCTTGAAACAGAGTGTATTGTAGAAATGATTAATATAGCATGTCAGCCCTATAGGAAGCATAGACAGTGAGTCAACTGTCTTACTTTGTTACTTAACATCTGTAACCTCCCAAAAAAGACAAAAATGAAGTAGCAGGAGTTTAAAAACAGTTATCTCAATTCAAAAATCATGATTCTTTTACCAATATCAGGACCCGAGCCAATTTTTACATCTGAAATGTATTGACTGAAAAAAAGATAAGGTCTGCAGAAGGAAAAACTCTATAATACAGTGGCATATTACTTGTAATCATGTTCTTAGTCTTTCTTCAAAGGGACTGTATTAGTCTGTTCTTGCACTGCTATAAAGAACTACCTGAGACTGGGTAATTTATAAAGAAAACAGGTTTAATTGGCTATATAGGAGGCAAGGATCGGGAGGTCTCTGAAAACTTTCAATCATGGCAGAAGGTGAAGAGTAGGTGGACACGTCTTACATGGCTGGAGCAGGAGGAGGAGAGTGAGGCGGGAGGTGCTACACACTTTTAAACAGCTAGATCTCACAATAACTCACTCACTCCCATGAAAACAGCACCAAAATGGGGAACCTGCCTCTGTAATTCAATCATTTCCCACCAGGCCCCACCTTCAACATTTGGGAATTACAATTTGATGTGAAATTTGGGTGGGGATACAGAACCAAACCATATCAAGGACCTATGACTTTTTAGTAAAGTGATTGTATACACTCAGAAATCAGAATAGGGATATCCAGACAGTTTGAGAACAATTGAACACAGGCGCTGACTTGACGCTGATATCTGGAGACTTGATGTATTATTATGGCCCCTGTTACAGTGTTGGTATCGTGGCCAGGTAATAACAAAGTCTTGGTGAAATTCTACCTTATGGTATGCCTGGCGGGTCCTTAGAACCACACTAATAGTCATTTTCCCTGTCATAAAGTGCCTAATTGAATTAATATACTTGGCAGTAAGAGCAACCCCCACACGTATACTTGGCCTGTGAAATAAAAGCTATTATACTGGAAAAGATCAGGTAGCAACTTTTAAACTCTTCATCACCACGTATCAAGATAGTATATAGATATATGAATTAATAGAGAAAAGAGAGGGAGGAAGGGATAGAGAGAGAAAGCAAGTTCCTATACACAACCCTGGGAAAGGGCATAGATTCGTGGTAATTATTAAAGACCTAATGAATGAAGGCCAATCCCATGCTCTCTATTGTATAATATTTGATTTTCCAATCTTGTTCCTATAGAAACCAAATGGAATCTAAAAACTGACTATGTACTACCACAGCTGAAACAACAACAGGTATCTATTTTCAGCTTGGTTCTGTCACACTTGCCAAGTCATAAAGTCAGATAGGTCCAGAGGTAGCACATCAAAAGAGAGAAAATAGCAGGTCAAAGGGGGATGAGTAAGTTACAGGAGCTGGTAGCTGAGTGCTCATCTATCAGAGCTGTACTAGTGCTGCTCTCCACCCATGGGGTATCCATTATGACCAAATGAAAGAAGAAAAATATCTGAATATGATTTATGAGTGAGTTGACTCAGTGCCTGGGAACAACCCAAAAATGAACTACATCACACCCACATTTAAGTATGGTCTTGAAAAATTGTGGAAATGGAAAATAATACCAGTGAACAAAGTGTGAGCAGTGTTGCCGGTCATCCTAAAATGGATAAGTTATAAACCATTATAGTATATTTATGTGGGTCTATTTCTGGGCTTCCATTCCATTCCATTGATCTATTTGTCTATTCTTTCACCAATATAATATTGTCTTGATTACTGTAGTTTTTTAGTAAATCTTGAATTTAGATAGCTTCAGCCACTGTACCTTGTTCTTTCAGTTCTATATTGTGGTGACTATTCTATCTTTTGGCTGGGGTTTTGATTAGAATTTCTGGGATTTTGATTGGATTGATATCAGCAGATAAACTGTAATATATACATGCAACTGAATGCCATTCCATGCTGAAAAGAAAGAGCTATCAAGCAACCTGAAATGTATATCACTATGTGAAAGAAATCAATCTAAAAAGACTACATACTATATGATTTCAACTATATGAACTTTGGAAAATGAAAAACTTTGGAGAAAGTAAAAGGATGAGTAGTTTTCAAGGGTTAGAGGACAGGGAAGAATGGATAAGCAGAGCAAAAGGGTATTTTAGGGCAGTGAAACGACTCTGTGTGATACTGTAATTGTGGACACCTGTCATTATATATTTGTCAAAAGACAGAAGTACAACAGCAAGAGTGAACCCTAATGTCAACTATGGACTTAGGGTGATAATGATGTGTCAGTGCAGGTTCACCCATTTTAACAAACGTACCATAGTAGTGCAGGGTTTTGATAGTGGAACAAGCTGTGAATATTTGGAGGCAAGAGTAATGGAAAATCTCTGTGCCACTTTCTCAATTTTTCTGTAAATCTAAAACTGCTCAAAAGCAATCTATAACAGAAAATGATATATTCTAAATGTCTACTCCAACCAATTTAACATGAATTTCTGGGAGTGTGGTCTCACAGTGCACATTTTTTCAGTTCTACAGATATTTTACATACACCAATGCCTATGCTTAACATAAGTTCTCTATCAAACTTACATAGCAAACATCCATTGCTTCATTTCATAAAATTTACTATTGTAAAATTATATCTCACCTTTTATATGATCCATACCTTTCCAAATATTTAGGAAATCTATAAAGCTTAGGGAAAGATTACACTACACTTCAATTGAACTTCTAGAGGTATTAGTCACATGTTTCTGACATTTTTTATTATCTGAGTTATTAGAACTATGTTTAATTTAGTATCAAATAAACAGAAATATTACATATTCTAAACCTTTCTCTGACTCCTTTTTAAATAAACACCAACATTTCTATCTAGCAATCATATTCTATTCATGCATTTAATTTAACATATTATTGTATTATAAATATTTTACTTATCAGTTATGATTTTTAAAATTTTTATAAGACTTTATCATCCCAACATGAATATCTGACTTACTCTGAAATTCAAACTAATTATATTCCACTGTTCACACAGTGCCTGTCTCAGGCAGACACTCTACTGTCACCCTTCCCTGCTTTCATTCTCACAGTTTCTCACAATATAAAAGAATATTAGGTTATAAGCTACCTTAGCACAGCTATTTATACCATCCCTCCCTAATTCTTTTTTTGGGTGTGAAAAGTGAAAGATAAACAAAATAACAAAGGCAATATTACTTTTATGCTGAATCATAATCATAAACCACTTTAAATTGGCTTCACTATTTAAATTGGCTACGGGCAGCAGAGTTTGTATCAGCTTTCAATACAACTTTTAGTTTATTTCTTTGATGTAAACAGTTAATACTTTGGTGTATATGTCCAAGAAGGTCCCTAGTTAAAATTACCTCAGTAGTATGATAGAAATTCACCAATTAAAAGCAAACATCCGGTTTATGGAATTATTGCAATAAATTATTGTGAATGTACTATCAGAATAAAAACAAATTGTGATACAGCGAGAATCTCTAAGAATTATATTGGACAGTCTAATTTATTTGGCCTGCTTCCTGTGAATTAATAAAATAAAAATGAGGATTTCTTTCCAAGATTATCTTTATATTGAGAAGAAAAATCAAAACAGTCAAAAGTTTCCTTTTAGTTGAAAAAGGAGGGGAAATAAAAAGCCATATAGCTTTCATTGTATATATACATATATATATATATATAACTTGCTTGTGAGTGAGGGAGCATGGGAGCTTACAATATGTAATTTAACTTTTTCCTCATTTTAAAAATATGAATTGAATTATTCTATGGTTTTAATTCTCCTTTTGACTTAATGGTTTGAAATATTGGCTGTTTTGTTAGTTAATAATTTAACTTTATTAGGTAACAATTTTTTTTCCTGAATTTGTTATATCAGAAACTTTAGTAAAAAATGTTAACATTTATAATTTTAGGACTATACTAATGTAAATTTCTGCTAAATTATGTAACAGATTTAGCTTCTGATTGATTATACAAACTTGAACACATATATAAATTTATATATATGTGTGTGTGTGCACATGCATGAATATATATGTGTGTGTAAATATGTGTGTATAGTTGTCATTATTGCTATTTGTATGATTTTTTAAATTTATTGAATAGATTTTGAATTACAAGCATAGCTGTGTTACATGGACATAAGCTGTAGTGATGAAGTCTGAACCTTTAGTGTACACATCACCCAAATGGTGTACATTGTAGCAAATGCGTATCATCAGTATTCTGAGGGTTCTTTTAATGACTTTTATGGGGTCTTTATTAATTTGTTTGGCTGGGCATTAGATAGGCCTCTTTGACTAACATGATGAGTTCTGGAAAGTAACAAATACAGATATTTTTGATAATCACTTTTGAAAGTATTTATAATAGCAAAATATTACAACTACTTAATAAATCTTTAAAAATTGTTATGTTTCTTAACTTATTTTATGTCACTATCTGTTTATTTTGTTTTAAATTTAGAAACATTTCCTCAATTTTATCTTCCAAACTTCTCAGTAACTTTTTAAAAATTTTAGAGTAGTTTTTATTTTCATGAGATTATTATTTACTTATAAGTGTTCCTTTTCAGACTTATTTTTATAATTATAATATTTGATATCTCTGAAATTTTAACTATATTATCAAAATTTTTTCTAGTTTCTCTCCCATATTTATTTTTCCCAGGTAAATATTAAAATAGGATACTTTTATGTCTCTCTTTTAGAAGAAGTTTGAAGAAAGTAAATGCACATTCCAAAAGAGAAAAGAGATTATCATTAAAAAATGTCATCATAAATAGCCACTGTTTAGATATTTCATCAACATCTAGAATAAATTAAAAATCATACCATGGATTTATGTAAAGACCTTTAACTTTGGATCTATCTGCCCAAAAAGGGGAGATAGTTCATGGAAGATGCCACGTTCAATTGCAAGCTAAGAAAGCTTATATATTTCCTTGCAGGTAAATGTACTTTGTACTGATAATGGACTGATGGCTGTGACAAAAGAGCGTATGGTTACTTATAGGAGATACAGTGACTGGCTGACCTATGAATGAAAATAGGACTGACTAAAGCCAGGGACATAGATTGCATATTCACAATGTGTTATATACACGACAGTTTTCAGTTCATTTTTTATTTGATATTCACAATACTAGTTAATCATTTCCATAGTTAAATATTGAAAACTCACAGATAATATAAAACAGCAACAATGACAAGACACATAGCTAATAAATTGTAAAATCTTGAAAAAGTTTCCAACAACTTCAGTTCAGTTGCGGCTGTAAGCAGCATTTGCTCACTGATTCATGTATACTCGTCATCGAGTTGGGTGGAAGTCTCTTGCTTGCCATATACAAATGGATGCACGTCCTGTATGCTGTATTTTTTAAGTGTTGGGTTGACACAATATATCAAAATCTCTTAGATGAAACAAAAGTAGTGTTAAGGGTGATGTTTATAACCCTAAACACTTAAAATCAAAAATCAGAAAGATCTTAAATTAACAATTTAACATCACATCTATAGGTACTAGAAAAACAAAAACATATTAAACCCAAAGCTAATGGAAGAAAAGAAATAACTAAAATCAGAGTGGAATTAAAAGAAATTAACACCAAAAAATCCATTCAAAGAATGAGTGAAAAAAAGGTATTTTTGAAAGGATAAATAAGATCAATAGACGGCAAGCTAGATTAACAAAAAAAAAAAAAAGAAGATCCAAATAAGCACAATCAGAAACAACAAAGGTGACATTACAACTGATGCCACAGAAATAATAAAAAAGATCATCAGAGACTATTATGAATACCTTTATTCACAGAAACTAGAAAATCTAGAAGAAATGAATAAATTCCTGAAATCCACAATATCCCAAGGTTCAATCAAGAATTGAAACCTTGAAGAGACTATTATTGAATTCTAAAATTGAATCAGAAAAACAAAATGAAACAAAACAAAACAAAAAACAAAAAAAACCCTACCAACCAAACAAAGTCACGGGCAGGATGGATTCATGGCTAAATTCTACCAAATTTACAAAGAAGAGCTGGTATTAATTCTGCTGAAAATATTCCAAAAAAATTGAGGAGGAGTGACTCCTCCTTAACTCATTCTACAAAACCAGCATTGCCTTGATATCAAAACCTGATAAAGACATAATGAAAAAAGAAAAAAAAAACTACATAATGAAAAAAGAAAACGGAATACAAAGAGAATTTGTATTCTCTGATGAATACAAATGCATAAATCTTCAACAAAATACAAGCCAACTGAATTCAATAGCACATCAAAAAGTTAACTTATCATGATCAAGTAGGCTTCATTACAGCAGTGTAAGGTTGGTTCGATATACACAAATCAATAAATGTGATTCACCACATAAAACAATTTAAAAACATTCATGTGATCATTTAAATAGGTATGGAAAAAGCTTTTGATAAAATCCAACAGTACTTCATGATAAAAACCCTAAAGAAACAAAGTATCAAAAGAATATGCCTCAAAATACTAG
The DNA here is from genome assembly GCF_009764315.1 of Trachypithecus francoisi. Classification (NCBI taxonomy): domain Eukaryota; kingdom Metazoa; phylum Chordata; class Mammalia; order Primates; family Cercopithecidae; genus Trachypithecus; species Trachypithecus francoisi. The sequence continues at coordinate 127,568,573 of NW_022681454.1, read as the reverse complement.
GAGCCATTTATGACAAACCAACAGCCAACATCAGACTGAACAGGCAGAAATTGGAAGCGTTTCCTTTGAGAACTAACTAAAACAAGACAAGGATGCTCACTCTTGCCACTCCCATTAAACATAGTACTAGAAGTGCTAGCCAGAACAATCAGGCAAGATAAATCAACGGCATCAAAATAAAAAAAAGAAAAAGTTTAAATATCTTTTGTCATGGTTAATAAAATTCTATACTAGAGAACCCTAGAGACACCACCGAAAGACTCCTGATACTGATACACAATGTCAGTAAAGTTTCAGGATACAAAATAAGTATACAAAAATTAGTAGCATTTCTATACACCAATAACATTTAAGCTGAGAGCCACATCAAGAATGAAATACCATTTAGAATACCACACACAAAATAAAATACATTGGAATATATCTAACCAAGGGGGTGAAAAATCTCTACAAAAAGAACTATAAAATCCTGCTAAAAGAAAACATGCATGACACAAACAAATGGAAAAATATTCTATGTTCATGGACTGAATGAATAAATATCATCAAAATGGCCATACTGCCTAAATTATCTACAGATTCCATGCTATCCCTATCAAACTGCCAATGATAATTTGAAAAACTATTCACAAATTCATATGGAAACAAAAAAGAGCACGATTAGACAAAGCATTCCTAAGCAGAAAGAACAAAACTGGAGGCATCACATTACCTGACTTCAAACTGTGCTATGAAGCTACAATAACTAAAACAGTATGATCCTGGGACAAAAACAGACACAGAGTGGAATAGAATAGAGAACCCAGAAATAAAGCTGCACTCCTATGGCCATCTAATCTTTGAAAAAGTCTACAAAAATAAGCAACGAGGAGAGGACTCTATTCAACAAATGGTTCTGGGATAGCTAGTTAGCCATATTCAGAGGAATGAAACTGGACACCTACCTTTCACCATATAAACAAACTAGTTCAAGATGTTAAAGATTTGAATTTAAGACCACAGCCTATAATAATTCTAGAAGAAAACCTAGGAAACACCATTCTGGACGTTGACTTTGGGGGAAAAAAAAATATGACTTAAGCCTTCAAAAGCAATTGCAACAAAATAAAAATTGACAAGTGAGACCTACTTACTAAAGAGCTTCTGCACAGAAAAAGGCACTATCAACAGAGTAAACAGACAACCTACAGAATGGGAGAAAATATTTGGGGACTACACATTCAACAAAGGTCTAATAGCCAGGATCTATAAGGAATATAAACAAATTAACAAGCAAAAACCAAATAACTCCCTTAAGAAATGGGTAAAAAAATCATGAACAGACACTTCTCAAAAGAAAACATGCATTCAACCATATGAAACCAACAAGCACATGAAAAAATGTTTCATATCACTAACATCAGAGAAATGCAAATCAAAACCACCATGAGGTATGTCACACTAGTCAGAATGAATATTATTAAAACGTAAAAGAATAGATATTGATGAGGCTGCAGAAAAAAAATGCTTCTACACTGTTGGTGGGAATGTAAATTAGTTCAGCCCCTGTTGAAAACAGTTTGGAGATTTCACAAAGAACTTAAAGCTACCATTCAACCCAGCAACCCTATTACTAGGTATACATCCAAAAGAAAACAAGTCATTCTGCCAAGACACATGGACTCGTATGTTTATTGTGGCACTAGTCACAATAACAAAGACATGGAATCAACTTGGGTGCCCATCAATGGTGGATTGGATAAAGAGAATATGGTACATATACACCATGAAATACTACACAGCAATGAAAAAGAAGAAAATCATGTCCTTTGCAGCAACATGATGTGGTTGGAGGCCATTAACCTAAATGAATTAATGCAGAAACAGAAAACCAAACACTGCATGTTCTCATTTTTAAGTGGGAGCTAAACATTGGTTACTCATGAATATAAAGATAGCAACAATAGACATTGGGGACTACTAGTGAGGAGAGGGAATGAATGCATATGGGTTAAAAAAATAATTCTTGAGTACTATATTCAGTGCCTGAGTGACATGATTATTTGTGCCCCAATCCTCAGCATCATGCAATATACCCTAGTATCAAACCTCCACATGTACCCCCAAACTGAAAATAAAAGTTGAAAACAAAAATTATCAAACATTTAAAAATTTAGTCATGAGATTTGACCAGAGTTCAATTATTTTATATATATATACGTATATATACATATACGTATATATATATATATATAGTGTGTGTGTGTGTCTGTGTGTGTATGTGTGATGGAGTTTTGCTCTTGTCACCCAGGCTGGAGTGCAGTGGCATGATCTTGGCTCACTGCAACCTCCACCTCCTGGGTTCAAGTGATTCTCCTGACTCAACCTCCCAAGTAGCTGGGATTATAGGCATACACCATCATGCCCAGCTAATTTTTTTTTTTTTTTTTTAGTAGAGATGGGGTTTCACTTTGTTGGCCTGCCTGGTCTCAAACTCCTGACCTCAGGTGATCCACCAGTCTCAGCCTCCCAGAGTGCTGGGATTACAGATGTGAGCCACTGCATCCAGCCCTTGTAACTCTTTAATTATATGAAGTAATGTTTATTTTGTAAAAGGCTTTTATATTGAAATATGTTTAAGCTCTGCTGAGCCAATAAATATATAAATATTAAAAAGAAAAAAATTAAAATTGTAGATAAATAATTGAAACATCTAAGACTAATGCTATTGCCTCAAGTAATTTTCTCTTAAGTATAACCATTTATTAATGAGGTAAAATATTTTACCTTCCATAAAATAGTAACTGGGCAGAAATCAAGAGGAATTATAAGGTGTACACTACACTATAAATTTCACACAAAGAAAGCATAAAACTAAGGACAGGTAGAGGCAAAATTACGAAATATTGTGGATGACAATATTATGAAATTTTGTGGATTGCAATATTTTAAAATAAGGCACACAGGTTCAGTGTGATGGAGAGTCAAGAATAGGAGTTAAAGAGAAGATCATTGTCCACACCAGGCCACTGGACCATGATATTGCCAAGAATTCACCACGTATGCAACTGTAGATTCGTTGATTAGGTATAACTAGAACCTATCTTAATGCAATCATATTAAATAATTAATTTTTTTCTCACATGTAAAACTAAGAGAAGATAAAGAGGTAGGAAAAGTCTACTGAGGAAAGATAATCAAATCTGTATCTTTTGAGATGTTTACATCTCAAAAGAAAGGTTAAAGAAAAATCTTTGATAGAGACAGAAAGTACATTGCAGACAGGTAGGAAAAATATCATAATGCTACATAAACCTAACTCAGAAACTGTTAAGGATTAGGGAGTGATCAATGGTGAGATTATGATTAGCAGTTGTCTGTAAAAATATAAAGCTTTAGAGAGGCTTTACATGAATTTCAATGTTTTGGGTGAGGAACTGCCTCTGATGGCAGTCACCTTTATTCCATAGAGGGATCTTTGTGACTATGATATTTGGCACTCTATTGATTCCCACTTGTTCCGGGTAACAACTGGCCCCAAAAACAACTCTCCACCCCTAACACTGAGCAAGGGTTCCTCTTTTGATATACCCCCAAGCCATCAACTTGCCCTTTTGTAGATAACCAAGGGCCGCTGGTTGTAGCAGGAGAACAATTATACTCCTTGCTTCCAAAAATCCCATGTGAATAGAGTGCTCACCTGATCAGAGACTGTAGTTTTTCTTCTTTTCACTCTGTAAAACTTATTCCTCTTTCTAACTCCCTTGAGACCCATGCTGAAATGTACGTGATGACAGATGGGTTCTGTTGTTGAAAGTTTGTAAACAGCCTTTGTAAAAGTTGTAGTAAACTTAATTTTGACTTTGACATCAGTTGCAAAAGACAACCCCAATCCAGAGAACATCTGCAGACAAAATGGACTCCCCGTGGCTAATGGAGGTAGTTCAAATCAAAACAGGTTTGAGAGGCCTTGACATGAGTGAGGGAACAATCTTGTCAGAAAGTACAACCCATGACAAATATTATGTTTTGCAGTCCTGGACTGGAAGAGTTCCTATATCCAAGGCCAAGATAAATTTCACAAAGACTCGTGGTTTTCAGCCTAAAAGTCACTCAATTAGGGTTCAACTGGCTCAACCAATCAAGGCTCAATTTTATCAACCAATCAGAACAAAAAATGTCTGAATTTTTCATTTGCATAAAAGGAACTAATTGAGAAACTGGATGAAAACTTTCTCTATAAAAGCCAAACCCTTCCTTTGTTCTCTGGAATGCAGTGTGCTTATACTGAAGGCTGCATCTCCCCTAATCTACAAATTGTTTCTTAGAAAATAAAAGCTCTGCTTTTAGCCTGGGAAAATCTCATGGTCTTTTATTAACAAACAAAAGGACTCATACATTTTAAAAATGAATAAATTTAAATATTGAATAAATAACGACAAAATGCCAAATCAACATAGTAGTAGCTGCTAATGTTTTTATCGTCTGCTATGATTAACAAAATTTCCTTGTTTAGTTTATTTACATTTCAGCACAACTCAGAGAGTCAGTCACTCATAAAGCATGTTAAAAGCTGGCTTTATATTTTTATTTATATTTTCCAGGTTCAATAAATGTGAACTACAACTTGAACTCAGGCCTTTTGTTGCAAGATTTGTTTCCTTTACGAATTCACCACATTGTTCAATTTATATTACAATGGCAAGATTAAGATTTTGTTATTTAAAAATGAGAATGATTGAGTTGAGAAATATCACAGAGCTGGCTTCTTGAGGGAATATTGCTTTGGCTAGGGATTTTTTAGATGTCATATTCATTGATTGTGAAAAAATCAGATAAAGAAAAGTCGTTAGACCAGTGAAATTTGGGAAAACATTAAAACATGAATATGCTTTGCAGAATAATTTCTCAGTCTTAAATATAGAAAATGAGATAAAACTATATCATATGTCGTATTTAACTTACAGATTAAAGGATGAACGTAACACCAATTGTTGCATCTAAATTTGGTGAGAGTTTCAGGGGTTTACAAATATAAACATAATAGTCTTACATATCATTTGTATGGTTCACTTTGGTAGACAAATCTGTCTTTTAATAGCAATTTAGCAAGTTCTCATATTTAATGTTTATTCTCTATTGGTTAAATATTATTACAAAACTCTGAATCTACTAGTTTCTGTGCAGCAACCTACTGAAATAAGAGATATGAATATTTGAACATTTAAGAACATCAATGGATTTAATCTGAACTTAATACTATACACATATTTACCCCAAGTTACTGATTCAAAGTCAAATATTTTCAAAGTCACTGATCTCTTCACTTCTATTTTTCTAAATAACATAGAAAGTAATTTGTTTTTTGAGACAGGGCCTTACTCTGTTGCCTAGGCTGGTGTGCAGTGGTATGATCATAGCTCACTGCAATCTTTACCACTTGGGCTCAAGGGATCTTCCTGTCTCAGCTTCCCAAGTAGTTGGGACTTAACCACCATACCCACCGAATTTTTAAATTTCATCTTTTATTTTTAGTGACTGGGTTTCACCATGTTGTCCAGGCTAGACTTGAACTCCAGGTCTTAAGTGATCTTCCTGCCTCAGTCTCCTGAATAGCCAGGGTTACAGGAATAAACTGCAAATATCTTCATTATTGTATAATATACTCTGGTATAATAATTCATAATTATGTTTTCATGTCTTCAAATGTGGCCTATTAGCAGTGTAGTGATGTTTTGGGAGATACACTTTTATGGGCTAAATTCTGGCTGGGCCTAACATACAAAATGATTACTTTTTTTCATCTTAGAAGTTATAAATCTTTCTGTAATTATTTTCTTCTTTCCCCAGGTCTTTATATTTCTTTTACTTGGCTATATTTTATCCACATAAACCTACACATTTGATCATACTATTATAATAGTTAAAATCTTCTTGTGACTTTAGGGTGCAATTCAAAACTCATTAGCACATAAAGGTTACATGTGGCATAGTAGAAAGATCGTAGTTTGGTGAAGCAATGAGAATTAAGAATAAATCTAGATTTGTCACTTCAAAAGGATTCAACTTCTTAATCTTTGAGACAGACATAATCATAGACAATTTACCAGATTGTCATATAGACTGGGGAAGCGTGTGTTTATATAGAAGATATTATAGCAGATGCTCATAAACTGGTAGATGAGATTATGTTCCTTAGCATGATACATTTATTAGTGTTTCTAGCCTTCACACGCTATCATCTCTTGCCCATTAAAATAGATTTGTCTTGTTTTTATGCTTTGCCTTTTCTCTGCTTTTTGGTGGTATTTTGCTCTTTATGATCTAGCTCTAACTTATGATATAGAGTGAAGGAAGGGTGAAGAGAAGAGACTACAGAGGTGTAGAGGAAAAGTGGGAATTTATTGACTGATGGTTTCATTACCGGAGTTTTTCACTGTGGTGAATATGAATAGCAGATGTACCCAAGAAAAAAAACAAAGGCAAACTCTGGGGGCTAATTTTCCTTCATAGAAAAGAAATGAGGGAATAAAAATTCTAGGACTAGGTTTCCAAATTTTGTTTTAACAAAGTTGTGTGGTTTTAATGTGCTCTTTCTATTTCTGTACAGTATTTGAGACTGTAAAATGCTCAATATATTTTTGTTTTGTATAATTGGATTTTCAGCTAAATGAACTTTCCCAATTTTAATTGCTTTTTTTGAAATTCATTTTACTTTCACAAAACCTCCTTTGACACTGTCACCATATTAGGTTTTACCCCTAAGATGAGAAGCATAATGTATCTGAGATAAAAAGCTGTTCTTCTGTACCTTATTCACTTGGGGGTCTTGAACAAGAGCAAAGATTAAGGAATGAAGGGAACACATCATGTGTGAACACAGGTGCATGTACACATTATACACATGATGTGTTGCCTTCATTGTCTGCTTTGAATCGTGTCTGTGATAATATGTGAAACTAAAGCCTTGAGGTTCCACTTAATGTGGTGAGATCAGATATAATGTTTTATACATAATACCAAATAGAAAATGTGAAGCAAATATTCTCATTCATGCACTGACTATGGAATGAATAATTTTAATGAAAACCTATAAATATATTAGATATCACTTAAATTTTTTGCTTGTAACATCATAAGGCAAATTTTTATTAAACGTGTTAAAATTGTGATAACATAATGAAGGAAAAATATGTTCAATATGTGTCTCTGTGTGTGTGTGTGTAAGAAGTTTAATTTTGTTAATGAAACTGACAATGGCATATATTTAAGGTCTTATATTTAGTCATATTAATATAAAATCATTGAAATTACAGAGAAAAATATAAGCCAAGATGGGATTGAATTAAATGTCTTTCTCAAACTATTATTTCAAATGCAGACACTGAAAATTTGAAAAAATATTCTAGGAAGAAAAAGAGAAATAATGTTATGAGTCATCATAAGCTCCTACGCCATACTTCTAAATCAGTTAAAGAAAATACAAAAATAAGATGAGCGGCCGGGCGCGGTGGCTCAAGCCTGTAATCCCAGCACTTTGGGAGGCCGAGACGGGCGGATCACGAGGTCAGGAGATCGAGACCATCCTGGCTAACACGGTGAAACCCCGTCTCTACTAAAAAAAAAAAATACAAAAAACTAGCCGGGCGTGGTGGCGGGTGCCTGTAGTCCCAGCTACTCGGGAGGCTGAGGCAGGAGAATGGCGTGAACCCGGGAGGCGGAGCTTGCAGTGAGCTGAGATCCGGCCACTGCACTCCAGCCCGGGCGGCAGAGCGAGACTCCGTCTCAAAAAAAAAAAAAAAAAAAAAAAAAAAAAAAAAAAGATGAGCAAAAATTATTCTAAAACAAAAAATATGTTCTAGATTTATTCTAATTTTTAGGTTAGTTGATTGCATTGTTTAATTGGCAGCATGGGGAATAATAAAATGAGCTTTTAAAATGAAAATTTCTCTTCAACAAAACAATGTAGAAGGGATTTTATAAAACATATAAAACAAAGATGAAAAATGACAAAGAACCACTTGTGTGGCAGAGTGATGAATAGAAAAATAAAGGTAAATTTATTTAAAACCCTGTTCTTCCACAATAAGTTAAAAATGGCATAGTGGCCACCAAACCATAACTTTCTCCTTTCATTCTCTTTTATGTAGAGAATTTCATTTTAAAAAATACAGGTAATGTTCTTTTTCCAACTCATGGCTTTTACCCTGTATTCATTAAATTATTCAGAATTATTGAAAATCTGAATTTTATGAGGATATCCCCACCAGATTCAATAATATCTTGATCTTTGTTTCAAAACAAGAGAAAGAAACTATGACTAATTTAAGCAAAATAGTCATTTATTGGATGACTCAATAATTTATTGGAAGTGAAATTGTTGGGGAAGACGGGTTTCCTGAGAATTTATGAAAGTCAAGCCTGCATGACTCCACCAAGGGAAATCTCGAGACTTCACACTTTTCACACTTCAATCTTTGGGGAACATGCCTCAGATTCTATGATATTCCAAATCACTACATTAATAGAAACTAATCGCTAACTTTTGCTTGCACCTTTGGTCACTGTGTCAGTTTGCCAGGGCTTCCATAACCAAATACCATATACTGAGGGGCTTAAATAGCAGAAATGTATTTACTCACAATTCTGGAGGCTAGAAGTCTCATATAAAGATATAAGCAGGGTTGGTTTCTTCTACAGACACTCTCCTTTGCTTGTAGATGGCCATCACTTCCCCATATCTGCACATTGCAATCCCTGTATAGCCATGTCCAAATTCTTTTCATCTGTAAGGAGAACAGTCCTATTAGATTAGGGTTTCCACCCACAATGACCTCATTTTAACTTTCATCAGCTTTTTCAATGCCCTGTCAGCAAGTACAGTCACATTCTGAGGTACTGAGGGTTAGGACTTTGTTAAATCGAACTAAACTCTGGCCTAAGAGAGCCTCTATACTCACATATTTGAGTCCTATGTACAAATCGTTACCTAACTTAGTAGGTAAACATTCTAAAAGCCTAATTAAAAAATATGCTCTTCAACAATAGCTGAGTCCCAGCAAATCCCAACAACTATACTGCAGTTACTCACAGGTGGCCAACTATTCAAACCATATTCAGAATAAAACAAATACCAAGGTATAACCAATCCGACTGTTTCTATACCTCTCTTCCATATTCTGTATTTTATTTTCATTTTCCTGTACATAAATTCTGACCATGCAACAGCATCTGTCTCTCTATATCAGCTGTGATTGTGAGGGCTGCCTGATTTGCAAATCATTTTTTTCTTACTCAATTAAACTCTGTTAAATTTAATTTATCTAAGTCTTTCTATTTACAGACCTGGTTTTAGAAGTAGTATCTGAAGTAAAAAGCCAGTGACTACCTACAGAAATAGTTGTGCTCACAACTCTCTTGTTTGTAACCAGAGACTGTAGATGAGTGTTTTCTGAGATTTCAAACACAGCTAAAAAGTGTTAAGAGCTCTTTGAGTTTATTTGAGCATTATTTAGACAGAACTGAGTCTCAGTCTAGGACTCCACATTCTAGAATTCCAGTTAATTTTATGTATAAAAATTATGACTCCAGGATGTTTTAGAAAATGGGTTAATCTTACTAGAGAAAACTTAGAATTATGTTGGTAGCAATGAGAAAATTTTGAATAAATAAAATTGTTTATTTGTGAGGCTATTAGAAAAATGGGGATCGAAAACCCCACAAAACAATGGGATTAGTCTTCAATGGGTATACAAAGGCTTATAAGACTAAGCAGATTGAAAATTGTCACCTCTATAGATTGTTAGCAAAAAACAAACAAAAAGCTTAAGCAACAGACTAAAGACATTATAAACGAGAACTGTATTCTGACTAAACTAAACCTAACTATTATTTTCTTTATTCATCTCTGCCTACATACTTTGAGTCCACTAATATTTTTGCTAAATTACCTGCCACCCTAAGGATAATATTTTAAAAGTTAAATAAGACAGGTGCCTTCCAAGTAAGACCTTTTGATCAGCCAAGTATTCCTGCTGTAATTACTTTCACTCCAAGATCTAGAACTGAGCTTAGAGCCGTTGTAAAAAAAAATTTCCTGATCCGAGAAAAAGTTCTCAAATATTTATTGAGGAATTTGAAATTCTCATATGAGCTTATGATTCTAGACTCCCTGACTTTAAAACTTCCTCACAAAAAGGACCAAAAAGAGCTTTAAAAATTATTTAAAACCTTTTAAACTCAATTCTAAAGACTTCACAAATTTTGATTGGTCCATAATACAATCTTGTGAATAAAAAAGAATAAACCAGTTTCAGATTACAGAACTTACTTAGAAACACTGTTTGTAAAGCATGCTGCACTCAAAATATAAAATAGAGGATTTCCTGTATGGATTAAAATGACATGAACATTTTTAATGGACTTAACAGTTTAATTAAACTAAATGTTACAGTTTAATTAAAAAGTATTAACTGAGATAGAAAGTTACAGATATGAATCGATTTGTGATCTTAGCTAAACATTGTGTGAGAACTCCAGAGCAAGAAAAACCCAAAAGGTTAACAAGCTATGTCTCTGTAATTACCATAGTTGTAGAGGCTGGGAACAAAGAGACCTTCTTGTCCTTATTTTAAGTCATAACCAGAAGTCCTAAAACCAAGATTTTTAACCCTGAGATTTCTGCCTTTATTGTAAACAACCAAGACACTAAACATGAGATTGTCCACTTTGGTATCTGTCCACCAAATAAACCGCCCTTCAGGCTGGACTGTTTCACCACTAGAGGGAACCAAATAGATTCTTTTTAGCTCTCGGGATGCTTATCAACATTGATTAGGCTCCAAGGGATTCTGAAATAAATTGTCTCCTATAATATCCTTCAATAAACATAAATAAACCATGCCTAAGATAAATGGGAAATTGTATGCAATCATGGTGGATACTCGAGCCACCTTGTATACTATAAACTATGCTTTATTATATTTTATTTTATTTTTTCAGTCCATAAGCAATTTTTATTTTGTCATTTTTAATGTTTATTAGTCTCAACTTCTATTTTAAATTCAGGGGATACATGTGCAAGTTTATTACATGGGAATACTGTGTGATGCTGAAGTTTGAGATATGAATCCCATCACCAGGTAGTGAGCATAGCACCCCATAGATAGGTTTTCAACCCACGCCCCCACACTCCTTCTTTCTCTAGCAATCTCTAGTGGCTCTTGTTCCCATCCTTATGGCCATGTGTGCTCAACTATTAGCTCCCACTTTTAAGTGAGAATATGCAGTATTTGGTTTTCTGTTTCTGTGTTAATTTGTTTAGTATAATGACTACTAGCCCCATAAATATTGCCAAAACGACATGATTTTGTTATTTTCCATAGTTGCATGGTATCCCGTGGTCTATATGTACTACATTTTCTTTATCCAATCCATCAAAGATGGGCACCTAGGTTGATTCCATAACTTTGCTATTTTGAACAGTGCTGCCATAAACATATGAGTACATGTGTCTTTTCAGTAGAATGGCTTATTTTCTTTGGGGTATATTCCCATTAATGAATTTGCTGGGATCCCACTTTAATAAGCCAACACATTCATCAAGGTAAAAGGATTGTGAGGGTTTCACATCAAGTTCTAGAGATTCCCATATCTAAACACGTTCAATCAACTTTGGAAACTTTTTTCTAAAAAATAATACCTTTTTACTATGTGATACTGTTCCAGAAAACTTACTGTGGTGAGACTTATGTGCATGCTAGAAAGAAACATAAAATTCTTCTCAGGGAGAAATAATCTTAGAGCTTTTGCCTTTCCCAAAACATAACTCTTATGCTCTCTACAAACAGAAAGTAGTGAAATCAAAACTCAGGCTTATAATACCCCTGTCCTTTCAAAAATACCTAAATGTTTACGGGCCTTTTCCTCAATTAGTATAAAAAAATACTGTAAACCTATAAAACCAAATAGAACATTTTAAACCTTTGCATAAATTATCCCAATATTCACTAAAACCCAAAACTGCTCAAGGACTCTCACCAGTTGTATAAGATTTAATTAAACAAAGATTTATAATTCCATACACAAGTCCTTGTAACACTTCAATCCTACCAGTTAAAAATACAAATAGGTGAGACTGGAAATTTATTCAAGATTTATGGGCAATTAATAAAATTGTAATACCATGTTTTTTTTTTACGATGGCTGACTAGAGATATAGGACTCCAGCTCTTCTCAGAAAAAAGAACCAAAGTTAAAGATGAACTATCATGGCTCAAGTGGAATACTGAGGGAAGAGTGCTAAAACCAACTGGAGAAAAAGTGAGGCATGGAGGAAAAGTGAGGCACAGAAGAATGAAGGAAGCAAAAAGTTGACAGAGAATGTTCTCTGAAGAACTTGGAGTCCTGTGGAAAGGGTAGGTGGAGATCCTTGTTTGCTCTCTCACCTCTGAAGCAGACTATGGACTGCCATACTATTGGATAGTCCCCCAATCTTGCAAGCACAGGCACTACTGTTGGCAGTGATTTGGGGATATATTGAGAGCAGGGCACCAGGCTGCCAGCTCACACATATTTGTTCATTTTCACTTAAAACCAGAACTAAGGCAATATTGTACTAGGTACAATATTGGTTGTGCACTTGTTGTGGGCCGCTATCCTGCCTAGGAAATTTCAGACCTTGTGTTTCCAAATAGCTAGTTCCCCTGAAAGCATTTCTCAGAACGTACAGAAACTGACAACCACAGATTACTGGCGGGATCCTGGGGAGCTGCAGAATTCCTAGAAGACTAGCCTTCATGACACGCTGCCCCTAGGAGAAAGTTAAACGCAACACTGGAAAGTGCTTCTTGTGACAAAAGAAGCTTTTTTTGCTCAAGAGCTCTCTACTTGTGAGCAGAAAATTACCATGCCCCTCCCTGTGGAGATATGGGCATGATGCTGCACTCTGTAGCAGAAGTGTTGCCATACTTCAGCTGCCAGGTTGCACCAATACTCATGCCACCCCAACACACACATACCAAAATAAACGTGGAGAGGCAGACATCTGTTACTCACCCACTGCCATGAATATAGCCATGGTTGCTCCTATAGGGAGTTGGTGCAACTGCACCTGCGACAGACTTTCCCGAGCTATTGAGAGTAGCTTTGCCCCCACTGATGGTGCGTCCAGAAGCCCAGGTTTATATGAAGGACAGGGCCTATCCCACATGCTATGCAGAGTGCCAGTGCTCTTGCAGCATAGTGCAACAAGACACAGAGTCATCTCTTTTGAACTGAGGAAAAAGGTTCCACTCTGAGTCCATTTGGGTAATAGCCACAGGATTGGCATTTTCAGTGGACCTCTGTTGCATACAGGCTGTAGATAAAAGACATGTCACAAGTCTGGGGACAATGGTATGGTAGTGAAAATCATGTTCCTTCCTTCTTAAGAGGTGGAGCTGGTGCTGCCTCTTTCTTCCCCCGTCAGAGACCTTGGTGCAATTCACCAAGAGCTCTCCCTACAATTCCTATCAATGTAGGTGCTTCCACTTGTCACTGGAGTTTTGAAGGATAAGCTTGGTGGTCCGGTTCTGCTCGTCTTTGTCCACCCAAACGTGGGTTGAGCAGGACACTCATGACATGGGATAATTCACAGACCAACAAACAACCTATGACAACATCAATCCCTTACCTGTAAAAAGAACAAATAACATATCCATTGGCTTTTGCAAAGCTGTTACTCAAAAGTGCCACTTACTGGAATGGAGATTGAACTGCACAACCAAATAATAAACCTGTGTAGAAGGGCACAGTAGTAGAGAATGAAATAAGCTTCCTGAGACCTCTGCACTCCCAGTCCTGCAAAAGTGTGCTCATATGTTCAGTACATTGCTACTACAATAAGCATTTGATAAAGCTTCTGCACAAAAGCTATCTATAACTAAGAAGCTCACACAGAGTCTTGGCTTCCTGGAAGCACCCAGAGTCAAAGTAAAGGATCATACACAACATACATTGCAGTCACCCTTCAGGAAGAAAAATAGTGTCAGCCAAAATGTAAGTAAATTAAAATAAGAATAGATAGCTTATCAAGATAAGAAGAAGTCAGCATAAGAACTCTGGCTATGTAAAAAAAAAAAATAGCGTTTTGACACCACCAAAGGATAAGACTAGCTCTCTATAAATGTACCCTAAAAAATTAAAATTCTGAAATGGAAGATAAAGAATTCAAAATATAGAGTGTAGGAAAGCTCAATGAAATCCAAAAGAAAGGTGAAAATCAACACAAATAAATCAGAAACACAGTAAAGGATATGAATTAAAAATGTATTAAAAAGATAGATATTTACAACCCCACCCCGAGAACTTCCAGAAATCAAAAAGGCACTGAAGAAATTACAAACTACAGTTGAAAGTTCCAATAATAGATTAGACCAACCAGAAGAAAGAGTTTCAGAGCCTGAAGATTGGTTCTTCAAATTAACCCAGTCAGACCAAAATAAAGACAAAGGAATTTTAAGAAATGAACACAACCTTTAACAAATACGAGTTATATGAAGTGGCTAAACCTACTGATGTGGTTTGGATGTTTGTTCCACCAAATCTCGTGTCAAATCAAAGTCCTCATTGTTGGAGGTGGGGCCCGATAAGAGGTGATTTAATCATGGAAGTGGATTTCTCATGAATAGTTTAGCACCATCCCATTGGTGCTGTTGTCATGATAGTGAGTGATTCTTGTAAGATCTGGTTGTTTAAAAGTGTGCTGCACTTCCCCACTTTCTCTCTTCCTTTTGCTCAGTGATGTAAAATGCAAGCTCCCCTATCTTTTTTTTTTGAGACGGAGTCTCGCTCTGTCACCCAGGCTGAAGTGCTGTGGCCGGATCTCAGCTCACTGCAAGCTCCGCCTTCCGGGTTCACGCCATTCTCCTGCCTCAGCCTCCTGGGTAGCTGGGACTACAGGCGCCGCCACCTCGCCCGGCTAGTTTTTTGTAGTTTTTAGTAGAGACGGGGTTTCACCGTGTTAGCCAGGATAGTCTCGATCTCCTGACCTTGTGATCCGCCCGTCTCGGCCTCCCAAAGTGCTGGGATTACAGGCTTGAGCCACCGCGCCCAGCCGCAAGCTCCCCATTCATCTTCCATCACGATTATGAATTTCCTGAGGCCTCCCCAGAAGCCAAGCAAAAGCCACTCTGCTTCTTGTATAGCCTGCAGAACCATGAGGCAGGTAAACCACTTGTCTTCATAAATTACTCTCAGGTATTTCTTTATAGCAATGAAAGAACAGACTAATAAACTGACCAAAGGTAGCTATTTCTGAAAAGGAAGAAAAATATGTGAAAAGCTTGGGAACCTTTTTTTGAGGGAGTAATGTAGAAAACTTTCTCTGGTTTTGCTAGGTAATTAGACATCCAGATACAAAAAGTTCAAAGAACGTCTGGAAGATGCACTGCAAGATGAACTTCTTCAAGACCTATAGTTATATCATACTATCCAAAGTCATCATGAAGGTAAAAAAAAAATCCTAAAAGCAGCAAGAGAGAAGTGTCTAAATACTTTATAATGGAAAAGCCATCAGACTAACAGCAATCTTCTCCATAGAAACTTTATGAGCCAGAACAGATCAGAGGACTATTTTTAATATTAAATAAACTAAAACAACTGCCAGGCCGTAATTTTGTATCTTCACAAACTAAGCTTCTAAAATGAAGGAGAAATAAAGTCTTTTCCAGATAAGAAGTGATAAGAGAATTTTTGACCACTAGACCAAACCTGCAAGAAATACTAAAAGGAGTTCTAAACATGAAAACAAATGAATGATACAATCATAAAGCACATGAGTGTACAAAATTCACAAATCATATAATGCACAATTATGTAAAGCACAAAAATACACAATTGAGACTATAAAGCCACTAGGTAATAATTACCATTATAACAGGAACAAAATCTCATATCTCAATATTAACACTGAATGCAAATGAAATAAATACTCCACTTAAAAGGTATAGACTAGCAGACTGCATTTAAAAAAATCTAGATCTAATGATATGCTTCTTACAAGAAACCCACCTAATGATAAAGACCTTTACAGATTTAAAGTAAATGGGTGCAAAAGATATTCCATGCAAGCAGAAAACAAAAACAAGCAGAAGTAACTGTTTTTATATCAGATAAAACAGACTTTAAATCAACAACAGTAAAAAAAAAAAAAGATGAAAAAGTCACTATATAATGATAAAAGTATCAATTCAACAATAAGATATTATGTACCTAAATATATACATGCCTAACACTGGAGTAGCCAGGTTCTTAAAACAAATACCACCTAACGTAAGAAAAGAGATATAAAAATAAGACAATAATAGTAGGAGACTATAACATCACAATGATCGTAATAGAAAGATCATTTAGGCAGAAAATCAAAAAAAAAGAAATGACTTAAACTGGACTTTGGACCAAATGGACCTAATAGACCTTTACATAAGGTTCTACTCAACGAATGCAAAATGCATTTTTCTCATCTTCTCATGGAACTTATCCAAAATAGACCATATATTTGGCCACAAAGCATGTCTCAATAAAGTTAAAAAAAACTAAGATTAGATTAGATACCTACTCAGACTACAGTGGAATGAAACTAGAAGTCAACAGTAAGACAAACTCTCAAAACCATACAAATATATGGAAGTTAGACAATTTGCTCCTGAACATTCTCTGGGTAAAAAATAAAATTAGTCAGGTGCAGTGGCTCACGCTTGTAATCCCAGCACTTTGGGAGGCCAAGGAGGGTGGATCACTTGAAGTTGAGGGCAGGAGTTTGAGATCAACGTGGCCAATATGGTGAAACCATATCTCTACTAAAAATACAAAAATTAGCTGGGCATGGTGGCGCACACTGGGGGTGGAGTTCACAGTGAGCTGAGATGATGCTGCTATACTCTAGCCTGGGCAACAGAGCAAGAACCTGTCTCAAAAAAAAAAAAAGAAGAAAGAAAAGGTAAATGAAGTGAAAAAATCAAAATACATTTTAAAAGCAATGAAAACAGAGAAACAGCATATCAAAATATCTCGGATACAGCAAAAGCAGTGGTAAAAGAAAAGCATATAGCATTAACTGCCTATATCAAAAAGATGAAAAGATTTAAAATTCAAGTGATGAACCTCAGGGAACTAGAAAAACAAGAAAAAATCTAACTCAAAGCTAACAGGAAAAAAATAACAGAGATTAGACCAGAATTAATGATATTGACACAAAAAGCATGAAGCAAAGAATCAACAAAACAGAAAGCTGATTTTCTGAAAAGATAAACAAAATCAGTAAACTACTAACTATATTAACAAAGAAAAAAGAAGATCCAAATAAGAGCAAACATGAATGATAAATGCAACATTGCAACTGATAACATAGAAATAACAAAAGATCATCAGAACTACTATGAATATCTCTATGTGCCCAATGAGAAAAACTAAAGGATTGATAAAGTTCTGGAAACATACACCCTCCCACTTTTGAGCCAACTAGAAATAAAAGTCCTTAACAGACCAATAACAAGTAATGGAATTGAATCAGTAATAACAGTCTACCAAAAAACAAAAAATAAGCTCAATACCAAATGAGTTCACAGCCAAAAAGAGTTCATACCAATCTTCCTGAAATTATTCCAAAAGATTAAGGAGGAAGGAGTCCTCCCTAAGGAATTATATAAAACCAGCATCATCCTAATACCAAAATCAGTCAAGTACACAATAATAAAATAAAACTACAGGCCAATATCCCTAATGAATATGGATGAAATAATCAACAAAATCACAGTGAATTGAATTCAATAGTACTTCTAAAAGATAATTCACTACAATCAAGTGGATTTTATTACAGGGATGTAAGGATGGTTAAACACACAAAATCAATAAGTGTGATTCACGACATGAACACAATTAAAAACAAAAACCATATGATCACCTCAATAGATGCAAGAAAGCATTAGATAAAATCGAACATCCCTTCATGTTAAAAATCCAGAACAAATGAGGCATCAAATAAACATGCCTCAAAATAATAATAGCCATATATGACAGATCCAGAGTGAACATTGTATTGAATGGTGGAAAGTTAAAATCATTCACACTAAGCACTGAAAGAAAACATAGATTCTATGTTCATGAGTCCTATTCAACATAGTACTAGAAGTACTAGTCATAGCAATCACCAAGAGAAAGAGAAGAAAGAGAAGGCTTCCACATTAGATAAAAAGTCAAATTATCTCTGTTCATCAATGATACAATCTTATACTTAGAAAATCCTAAAGAGTCTGCAAAAGACTAATAGATCTGACATTTGACTTCAGTGAAGTTTCTGGATACAAAATCAACTTACAAAAATCAATACCAATTTACACACCAACAATGTTCAAGCCGACAGACAAATCAACAATTCAATCTCATTTACAATAGCTACAAATATGAATAAATGTAATACTTAGGAATAGATTTAACAAAGAAGGTGAAATATCTTTACAAGGAGAACTACTTGAATGAAAACACCAATGAAAGAAATGTAGATGACACAAGAAAGAGAAAAACTTTTCACTATTATTGATTGGAAGAATAAATATCATTAAAATGGCCATATGCTCAAAGTGATATATACATTCACCACAACTCCTATGAAATTCTCAATGTTGTTTTCCACATAATTAGAAAAAGTATTCTTCAAACTCATATGAAACCAAAAAGAGCCCAAAAAGTCAAACAATTCTAAGCCAAAACAACAAAGCTGGAGTCATTACATTATCCGACTTCAAATTATACAGAAAAGCTATATTAACTAACACAGCATGGCAGTGGTAGAAATATAGGCATATATATCACTGTAACAGTATAGACAACCCATCAATAAAGCAACACACCTACAATCAACCAGTCTTTGACAAAGTTGTCAAAAATAAACACTGGGGAAAGGATATCCTATTCAATAAGTAATGCTGAGAAAATTGTATAGCCATACGCAGAACAAAACTGGACCCCTACCTCTCAACGTATATAAAAATTAACTAAAGAAAATAGATAAATATTTTAAACTTAAGACCTCAAACTACAAAATTCCTAGAGGAAAACCTAGGAAACACTCTTCTGGATGTTGACCTAGGCAAAGAATTCATGACTTAAAAGCAAGTGAAACAAAACAAAAATAAACAAATGGGGTTTAATGAAATTGAAAAACTTCTGTGAGGCAAAAGAAATAATTAAAAGAATAAACGGACAACCTACAGAATGGGAGAAAATATCTTCAAACTTTATCTGACAAAAGACTAGCAGTCAGAATTTATAAGAAACTCAAACACTTCAAAAAAGAAACAACAAATAACTCCGTTAAAAAGTAGGCAAAGGACATAAACAGTCGTTTCTCAAAAGAAGACATATTAGTGGCTAACACACATATGAAAATATACTCAATATAACTAATCATCAGAGAAATGCAAATTAAAACCACAATGACATACCATCTTAACAACAGTTAGAATGGCTATTATTAAAATGTCAAAAAATACGTTGGTGAGGATACAGAGAAAAGGGAACACTTACACACTGTTGGTGGGAATGTAAATTAGTACAATTTCTATGAAAAACAGTATGGTGATTTCTCAAAGAACTAAAAGTATAACTAATTTAACTCAGCAATCCACCTACTAGGTTCTACCAGAAGGAAAAGAAATAATTGTATCAAAAAGACATCTTCACGCCTATGTTTATTGCAGCAATATTCACAGTAGCCAAGTCAGAAAATCAACTGAAGAGTCCATCAATGAATGATTGGATTAAAAAATGTGCTGTATACATATTATGAAATACTACACAGTTGTAAAAAACAGAAATAAAAAAGTTTTTTGCAGCAACATAGATTGAGCTGGAGGCCATTATCCTAATTAAAAGAGCTCATGGTAAAAATAAATAAATAAATAAATAATAGATAAATAAATAGGAACAGAAAATCAAATACTGCATGTTCTTCCCTATGAATGGGAGCTAAATAAAGGGTACACATGGACATACAGAGGGTAATAATAGAAACTTGGAACTCCAAAGTGGGGACATTTGGAGACAGGATGAGTTGGAAAATTATCTTTTTAGTACTGATAGATGCAGGATGCAGATAAGGGAGGGTTCTGAGAGAATCTCTGACCCACCCCACAAGTGTTTACATCAGATACTTTTGTGAGGATGAGGGAACCTGCCCAGGGCCTTGTCTGGGCATTCCCATAACAGACTAGGGGCCCTCTTGTGCACTGGGAGAATAGTGGAGAGCAGCAGGAAATTCATACATTATGCAATGGGGAGGAGCATGGCCTCTTCAGCTCCTGTATAGTGGCCTGGTATTCAGTCTGAGAGGTGGGAGAACACTGGTAGGACACTCTATTTCTTTGCTGAGAGTTTTCTTTCCTTTCAATAAATTCTGCTCTCCTCACCTTTTCAGTATGGTCACATGCCTAATTTTTCCTGGTTGTGAGACAAGAACCCAGATTTTAAGTGAGGTAAAGAGCAAAAATTCTGCCTCAGTACAATGTTTACCATTCAAGGGATGGGCATACTAAAAGCCCAGAGTTTACACACAATATATCCATGCAACAAAACTTCACGTGCACCCTTGAAATCCATTTATAACAACGTGTGATGCCAAGATTCAATGTATTTCCAAATTGTACTACTTTATTATCTGATGTACCTGCTCATTTCAAGAAGTTTGCAGTAATAGAACTCTGCTTGGCTTTCATCATTACAGTTTATAAAGACAGTCTATACTTGTTTGCCTTTACTTAGAAAAAACAAATCAGCAGTGCACAAGGGTAGTGCCACAAGAGTTTACAGAACCCGTCATAGTTTTCCCAGACATTGCATCAGAACCTAATAACAGTACAGTCCTTAAAATTCTATGCTCATTCTGTGTGACTATGACCAAGCGTTATCCTATCCCACTAAAGAGTTCCCCAAAATTGACTCTGTTTACCTGTTACAACTCACACAGTAAAGGCACACGGTTTCAAAAAAAATCTTCAGCTTTCAATAAAAAACATTCCACTCTTTGAAACATGACTTCACTGCTAAAGTGATTTTCCCTCTCACCTCAGAGGATAAAAACTATTCAAAGTAGCCTTGGCCGACAAGCAAAAGACAATTGAGAGGGTTTCTTAGATTTATAGGATATTAGAGATCCTAAGTTCCAAACTTTTCTTTCCTTTTTTTTTTTTTTTTTTTAAATTGAGATTGAGTTTCACTCTTGTTTCCCAGGCTGGAGTGCAATGGTGCGATCTCAGCTCACTGCAACCTCCGCTTCCTAGGTTCAAGCGATTTTCCTGCCTCAGCCTCCTGAGTAGCTGGGATTACAATCGCTCTTCACTACACCCAGCCAAATTTCTTGTATTTTTAGTAAAGATGGGGTTTCACCATGCTGACCAGGCTGGTCTCAAACTCCTAACCTCTGGTGATCTACCCATCTCACCCTCCCAAAGTGTTGAGATCATAGGCGTGAGCCACCACGCCAGCCAGTTCTAAACTTTTCTTAATGTATTTTGCCATTATATAAACCTACTAAAAACAGAGTATTAGAGCTTTGGTCTTGGACAGAGAATCATAAACAGGCTTTTAGCCAAATAAATTTCATCTTATAACAATCCTTGGGTTTCACACTTGCAAATTACACTAAACCTTTTACCTTGTATATTTATAAACATAATAATGAGACATTAACAGTTTTTACCCAAGAAACTTGGGGGAAAACCTAGGTCCATTACATAGTCTGCAGTAAGACCTATGAACTAAGACACACCCTAATTGTTTCCAAACAGTAACAGCAATCACCAGTCACCAAGTTGATAAAAGCTTCATCTGAGTTGGTTTTGTAAAATAATCTTAATTTACAATCTCACATTCTATAAATGTCTGTTAAATTCCAAATATATTCAACAATTGTCAGTAAGTAGTCTAACATCTTATAAAATTATCTGACTCCTTCTAATCCCCATCTAAAATGCCACAATCTACTTAATTCTACTACTCTATTGCCTCTGCCTGATGATGGTAAAGGCCACAGCTGTGTAAGTACGATATCTGAAATAGTGGACCCTCATGTTGGTTTATGAGATACTCCACTGAGTTAATACTTTTTGTTAATAGGACCTATTCTAAAAACTCAAAAGAGAAATATCAGACAGGATACACTGTTACCACCCAAATGAGCTAATAGGAAAAAATGAAACAAACAAAAAAACTTCTTTAAATTAGCTCAATCCACAGTGCTTTTTGCCCTCTCCAGAGCTTGTTATATAGCTAAGAACAAGTCAATAAATATTTATACAGAGGACAGATATACTTTTAGAATGATAACATATTTTGATGTAATATAAAATCATCAAGGGCTTCTCACTTCTAGTCATACCCTATCAGAAATAGACACCATGTTAGATAATTTTTTCCACTATCCTGTTACCATCATGAGTTACTTAAATTAAAGCTCATACCAATCAAACTCAGCCAAAATATCAAGAAAGTTCTTTAACAATTTTTTCTGCTAAATCAGCTAGGACTAAAACTGTCAGGATATGCAATCTAAATGAACTTCATAAGATTACAATTATTCAACTTCTTTATAAAAATCTGCTTAATAAATAGAATAATACACATTATTTTAAAAAAGAAAATTGATATCTACAAAAGTATAAATTTAATGTCAAATGTAGAGTCACAAAAAGCCAAGATAGCCACCTGTCCTTTCTGTCTTTAACGTTTCCGTCATTAAAAACTCTACATTCCACAACTCATCATAAAACAGACACAATTATTCAAATTATATTTAATAATTAATAGAAAAGTCCAAATTTCTAAAATGGTTTATAACCAGTATTTGATTTGCTAAATTCATAATCCCCCAAAAACACTACACTTCAATTGGTATATATCTACTGTCTAATGAATCATTTACACATGTACACAGAGATTTCTTCCAGTTGCCACCCTCAATGGCATATTGGTATATTCCTATGATTATTTATATATCTTCTGGTTGGGTAAAGGCTTTCCATACAAAAAAGCCAATCCTGTGACAATAGCCTAAAATTATTAAAACTTGTCTATTTTATGAGATATTCCTAAAAATAATCTCCAGGGATGGGCAACTCATTTTACTAGACAAGTTACAAAACAGTTAAATAAGGTATTACAAACACAATGACACTATCATTGTCCTTATCACGCTCAGTATTCTAAAAAGGTTAAAAATATGGCATCTTAAAACTAACATTCACATAGTTAATCAATTAGGTTGCTTTGGCCAAAGATACGATCATCAGCTTTAATGACAACCAAATTCACTAAAAAATACTAAGTAAAGATCTTAAAAAATAGGTCCCCCTGAAAAGGTTATACCTCTAGTAATAGAATCCAATAAAGGGCTCTCACTAAAAAGGCTGTACCTCTAATTATAGAACCTTATTTATCTCCCAATCTCCTAAACTCTAATGTACTACAATCCTTTGCTACATTTTGCCAAACTATACTTTCACAAGGAAAAAAAAATCAAAATACACTAACTAAAGACATTCAAATCCTCCAACGTCTGAAACTTGGAGATTGGGTCATCTAAAAATGACATCGGAAAAAGGCTGCCCTTAAACCTCATTTAGAGGAACCACATCAAGTTCTTCTGACCAACCACACTACAGTAAATCTTCAGAGCCATAAGCTTTGGGTCCACCTGTCACAACTCCAAAGGGCCCTTCAGACTCCTAAAACTATATACCTCTTTGAGACTTTAAGATAAAATTAACCAAAAGTTTCCTCCCAGAAGCAGACGGCATTCTAGATGTGGAGGGCTTTCTCAAAATCATAGATCAAGATCTCTCTGTACCATAAAAAACTACACTTTTTGTGTTTGTTTCCTTTCCCTCTTAAAAAAAATCCATTGGAGCATAATTGGTGAATATCTTCAGCTAGAACTTATGCTATAGTATACAACTAGAATAGCTGTTAGGTTTACGAATCAATATAAAAAAATCAAAAAACATTCCGCTAATGCCAATGTCTCTTCACATTACCAATGAGAGTCACTCTAAAACTATGAAATAAATAAATAGCTATCATTAATATTGTAAACATCATTGCAACTTGTTTTTCTTTCTTCACTAAAACAACACTAACTTTTCCCATTAAAAACTCTGTTACCATATATTTTTATATAGAGTTATATATATATTTATATACATAGTTTTAAAACCTTGTTACCAAATATATATATTATTTTTGTTTTATATGTAACATATATTATATATTTTTAAATATTTTTGTATAATATATAGTTATAGAAATATTTACATATATTATATAGTTATAGAAATATGTATATAAATAAACATAATAATAGAAATATTTATATACATATAGAAATATTTATATAACTACATAATATATCATATTATATATTATATTATATATTATGTATTTACATAAATATAATTTATATTTATATTTTATATACATTTATTTATATTATATATGAATATATAGTATATCACATATTTAAAATAACATATAACATACACATTAACACATATAACATAGAAATATATAACATAATATATAAATATGTAATATAAATACATATAAAACAAATATATAACATAATATATAATATTACACATTATAATTATATTTAATATAAATATAATATAACATATAATTTTAATATATATTAATATAATATATATAATTTTTATATAATATATAATATATACATATTTTATATATAACATATAATTTTTAATGTATATTAATATAATATATAATTTTAATATATATTAATATAATATAATATATAATATTTTAATATAACATAATATATAATATATAATTATAATATATAATATATTTTATATTATATTATATATTATTATAATATAATATATTACATTTTTATATAACATATTTATATACATTTATATATGATATAATTATACAATACATATAATATATAACATATAATATATGATATGTATATAATTATAATATATAATAATTATAATGTATAATAGATATAATGTAATATATAATATATTATAATCCATATAATAATATATAGTTGATATATGTGATATATGCATTATAATATATATTATAAGTATATAATATATATCATATGTCATATATGATATGCTATGTATAGCATATTATATATTATGTTTATATATTTATATATTTGCATATTATTTTTTATATGTTGATATATTTATGTAACATATAATTATATATTTATTATAGTATGCAATATAATAAATATGCAATTTATTTTATTATATATTTATTATATAATATATAATAGTATATATTTTTATAATATATTATATTATATATTTATATGCTTATATATTCATTATGTATTTTAGATATAATACATTTTATATATAATAAATATATGATAAATATAAATATAAATTAATATTTATATGTTATGATATGTTATATATATTTATATATTTTATATAGTTATATACTACATTGATATATGAATATATAATATATAATGTTATATAATATGTACTATATATTACATATAATATGCATATAATATGATATAATATTACATATTATATTACATATGTTACATATATGTAATATTATATAATATATAACTATATATATTATATAATATATAATTCACTTCCACTAGAGAAACTAAGTAAAGATCTTATACAATAGGTCCCACTGAAAGGGCTATACCTCTAGTAAAAGGCTGTACCTCTAATTATAGAATTATATATATAATTATAGATATATTATCTATAATATATCTAGATATATTATCTAATTATAGATATATTATACACTATATATTATATATAATTATAGATATATAATAAATAATATGTAGTATATAATAATATATAATATAATAATATATAAAAGTATATATTATATATTATATATAGAAAACAAAATAAATATATATATATTTGGTAACAAGGTTTTAAAACTAATTTAAATTTACAACTGACAAGGTTATAAAACTAATACAAGTGGTGCCTACAAAAAGTATATTGTGCTTTCTGATGTCACCCACTGAAGACTTAAAAACTGCCTGTGTGGATATAAACAATTACTTATACTATGTTGCTAGGAATAGGGTCTCTATTTACTAAAATTGGTTATACAATCTTACAAACTACTATAAATGATCACAAAAAGTATATTTATCAGTAAGCTTTTTTTCCAGAGTGATACAGATGTATGGGCAAACAAATCTAACTGACCTCTATCAAATACAACTAGGTGTCCTCTTCTAGATGCCCAGAAGAACTGTATTTGTTCTGTGGAGAATATACTTATTTTGCCTCCTTGTTGGTTTGGATCTTGCTATTTGGCTTAACTTGCTCCTGCCTTTAAAATAACTTTCCCTATACATTCTCATAAGAGCTTCTATGAGCAGAGGATGAAATGTTAAAAAACAAACTTAACTCTAACCTTAGCATAGACAAAATAAGCCAGTTTCAACTAAAAATAAATTCCAGTGGGGTTCCTGAGGATTCTCTTTTGATGATAGTGTGGTAGCAATTATATAAAATTCAATGCTAATTTATAAATTTTAAAACATCTTAAGTTTTATAACAATCAGAACTTCCAGGATTTCATATGGATTGCAGCCACTCTTGAAAAGGTAGACAATAACAGTTCTATTTAAAAATTAATAGTAATAATAATAATAAAACATCATAGAACTTCAGATCTCCTTTTTACTCAAGTTTGGGAACTATCTCTAATATTAAACATAACTAAATATTATATTTATCTCTGTCTAATTTTGTTATTACAAAATACTTAATTAAAAAGGTCACTAACACCATTTCCTTAAACACTGTTACCAAATACATTTTTAAAAATCTCTCTCAAAAAATAGCATATAATATGTTTATAAAACAACTAACAGTTAATTTTGAGACATACTAAATGATAAATGACAAATTTAAGTGTTCCAAAGATTTCTGATCTTTATATTTCTTCTAATAGGCTCCAGGTTATGGTGATTTATGTTACCAGAGCAGCAATGAATACCTCTTTAAGCCAAGTTGCTTTACAGCAAACTATGATCCTTAATTGCTTTCACACTCCAAAGACTATGACCTGTTAGACTCTAATACTGTTAAACTGCCTATTTGCCTAAACATTGACCTTTTTAGTTTGATTTGTTTCACAAAAAGTCTTGTTAAAGAATATACTTCAATATTTTCATATTATCCTGTTGACAGTCATCATAGTATGCCCCTTAATGTGTTATATCTTCTTAAGTCTTTAATGTTTTATATACAGTCATCCATCAAAAATTAGTCTCACTTCAAATTGGTTAACATAACCATAAAAAGTCATTCAAATGACCTAAAACTGTGACTTACAAACTCCATATTGAGACCAAGAAAGACTTGTAAGCTCCATACTAAAACCAAATAACAATTAACAATAGTGACAGAGGGTGAAGTCAATTCCTACAGTTTTTAGTAAGTCTCTCAACCGAGTGACCAAGTAAAAAAAAAAAAAAAAAAGTTAAATCCAACCAAAATCCAAAATCTGGCCTGAGAGCTTCTGCATGTTGACATACTTGATGTGTTACCTAACTTAATAAATGAACATACGAAAACCCTAATTTAAGAATATGCTTCTATAACAATAACTGAGTCTCAGCGAATTCCAACAATTTTAGTTAAACCACTCACAGGTAGACAATTATTCAAACTGTGTTCAAATAGAACAAATGCCAACCGATTACCATCAGACTGTTTCTGTACCTCACTTTCATTTTCTGCACCTGAGTTTCTTTTTTCTATCCATAAGCTCGTCCCTTTGAATCTGCTATGATTCTGAGGGCTGCCCAACTAATAAATCTTTTTCTTACTTAAACTCTGTTGAAAACTAAATTTATCTAGAGTTCTTTTAGCAACTTCAACGTATGAATTTTGAGGAAACACAATTCAGTCCATAAAAGTTACTCAGTTGATACTTAACATTCCTGAAAGGAATATCTGGCTGAACAAACACAGATTTAGATCTCTATATATGTGATGTAGCTGTTGTTAACATAACACATTTAAAAACATTGTAACTACGAATGGTTCTACCATTTCCCCTAGCTAAATCAACGATGGTTGGCATCGTGTTTATCAGCCATTCTTTTTTTTGCGTCTATTGAGACCTCATCTCAGTCTTTTTAATCCTGAAGGCTAAATTATAATGGTATCCACTATTATATACTCTTATTTTAAAAGTGTTAAAAAGGCCAAAAGAGAAAAAGTGCTTATTTTTCACAAATATGGCACAGCTTAGAAGACCATACAAATAGGAGAAATATTATTTTAGACATGCAAGTGATTTTAGTTTATATTTAATAATCTTTTGGCAGACCCATTCAACGAATATATATATATATATATATTTTAAGACAGAGCCTCGTTCTGTCACCCAGGCTGGAGTGCAGTGGCGCCATCTCGGCTCACTGCAAGCTCCACCTCCTGGGTTCACGCCATTCTCCTGCCTCAGTCTCCGGGGTAGCTGGGACTACAGGCGCCCGCACCACGCCCGGATAATTTTTTGTATTTTTAGTAGAGACGGGGTTTCACTGTGTTAGCCAGGATGGTCTGGATCACCTGACCTAGTGATCCGCCTGCCTCGGCCTCCCAAAGTGCTGGGATTACAGGCATGAGCCACCACGCCTGGCCTTCAATGATTTGTTAAACAAACTAATGACTGATAATTACATTTAGATGTATCAAAGTCGAGTCACCAATTACATTAACAAAATAATGAATTAGTATCTGATTGCAATGGGTTTATGAAATAAAAGGCGATATTGTATACAATAATCAGACAATTATTGGGGATATTTTCCTCAGAGAAAGTGCAATGGGTAATTAGCTAGAAGAAGATGTGAAATTAAGGAAGAGTTGTCTTTGTTCATTTTTAATGTGGGAGAAATCATCACTTTTGTATTCTAATGGAAATGATCAATTAAGAACAAAAATTGATAGTTCAAAAGAGAGAGAAAACATTTTCTATAGTAATGATCTCAACCAGGTATTTAAAAATGTATCTCAAGTGTATAAGAGAAGTTAATCTTAGCAGTTAGTGAGATTGGGCTACTAAGACTTCATATAAGTGGGCGCTTTGGAATAACACTTTAAGATGGAAAAGAAAAATCCATTTCAAACATGAGAATGACATTACAAATCATCTCGATTTTCATTAGGGTCTTTTATTTTCAAAATATTTTTCTGGAATTGTTTACCTCATTCATCTTTCTACCTGTAATCTAGGTCAGAAAATATTTAAGGTAGGAAAAATTAATTTTGAAGAAATTATCTTTATACCCAGGATTATTCAGTAAAATACATAGTTTTAAAATTTATCTCACATCTATAGATATCTATCAGGCATTGCTTTTCAATTGATTTCATGTATTGATTGCTATGTATAAATTGTCTTTCTAAAACGTTCATATGTTCTTTTCATATACTATATACGTCGGATTGATGTATATAATTACTTCCATTGTTAAATTCCTTGCCCCCTCTTTTCTGAATCTAATTTCCTGCCATCTAAATTATCATTTAATTATCATTAAATTTATATTGCTTATTTTTATAGAATATGAGAAAAATGTATACATTTTCATAAATGATCATATCTATCCTATATCATTTAATCAACATATACAAAATACAAACATCTAATTATATAAAGAAAAATAATATATTTTAAATATTGTCGAAATATTAAGGGCAGAAATATTTTGGTATAAAGTATGATTTTATATTTTACTCTCTAATAAGTATATAGTCTTCATTTGACTCAACACGTTTAGAAATGTATACAACATAATATTACTTTTATCAAAATTTCATTAAGGTCAGGTATTATGAGAGATATATCACTATAATTACTATTTACTTCCTGCCCGGTGCTGTGGCTCACACCTCTAATCCCAGCACTTTGGGAGGCCAAGGTGGGAGAACTCACGTGAAGAGGGGAGTTCAAAGAGACCAGCCTGACCAACATGGAGAAACCCCGTCTCTATTAAAAATACAAAAAAAAAATTAGCCGGACTTAGTGGCACATGCCTGTAATCCTAGCTACTTGGGCGGCTGAGGCAGGAGAATCGCTTGAAACCAAGAGGCAGAAGTTGTGGTGAGCAAAGATGGTGCCATTGCACTCCAACTTGGACAACAAGAGCGAAACCCGTTCCCCGCAAAAAACAAAAACAAAAACAGAAGCAAAAAACTGTTTAGTTCCTATATATGGTAGTATATAAGTATTTTAGGGAACCTTAAATGATTAAAATGTATTTTTCAAATCTGGTTACTAAGTGCTAATGTTATTCCTGAAATTTTAGTAATATTTTTTTTCCTAAAATTGTTCCTGGTTCAAAGTAGCTATAACATTAACTTATGAGTATAATAAAGATTCGGATTCATTTACTGATATTCGACCACTGATTTCTTTGTAAGTCTCAACCTCTTTTTCTTCTTTGACCCTGTAACTGGACAAGCATCTGCTAGCCTCCTCTTTTGGTGCTAGTGGGAAATTTAAACCTTGCAATTTTGCAGCCGTCATGAATGCCCAGCCTGCTCTCACCACTTTACTTAAGTCAGTTAGGCTTCTCTGGATATCCACTGTGCAAAAATAAATAAATAAATAAATAAATAAATAAATAAATAAGCTTACTGGGTGGGGTATCATGAGCCTTGACATTTGTCGTAAAATGGACAAAAGTCCATTTTACGTCTATAAAATGGCCCCCAAAACACAGGGTAGGTAAGTAATTTGTTTTTCTAGAATGTGAATCTCTGATCTTAACCTGTATTAATTTTTTTAATTAAAAAGGAATCAAACACAAAAAAATATATATTGCTAACTTCTAATCATACAATTCTGTGGTTAATTTGACAATTAAAAATTGTACTTTTAATAACAAGTAAAATGATTATGGTAACTGAAGTGCAAGCAAATTTAAGAGTAAGATTACTGTAACCCAGGGACTGAGCTGAAGTATTACTCATTAAAAAAAGTATGTGTTCAACAGTCTTATAGATGCCAGTTAAAAGTAAGTGAACAATTACATGATAGATGATCATGATGATGATGATAGACACATAGATAGAGAGACAGATACATAGATCTCCAAACTAGGACATTTATGGGAGTAAAAGAGAATACAATTAAAACTTACACTGACAAAAGGGATATAAAGCAAAAACATCCAGAAAAATTGACGTTTGGGCATTTAGATAGAAATCAAACATTCAGATTTATGTAATCATACATGTAACTTCATCTAACTCTGTTACCTTGTACTCTTTCCTTCATTTATATTAGATGTCTATATCCAACTTTGAATTTATTCTAGGTTGCTAGATTAATTATGTCATGTTCTGTCTTAAGTCTCTCTTCTCTCAGTCAACAGTGTTAACACTATTATGAAATTTAATCCTCTAAATTCATAGGTTGTACCACCTTGTGAGGAATCTTTCTGATTCCTCCAGTAATAAAAAAAAAAAAAAAAGAATTGTCCTTTCCTTTCTGGTATACCTTTCAAAACCCCATCTGTAATTTATGACACTAAAAAATTCCAGTTCCCCAATAGGGAGAACTTTTTCCTATTGCAATTTCCACTGAGTTCTGAAACATCTGGATTCCCACTGAACATAAACTACTTACCACTTACCACTTCGGTATATATGTATATTTCTCTCTACCTATCCATCTCTACCTCCTTCCTTCCCTTTCTTTCTATCTCCCCATACATGTTAATCTCCTCTTCTTCTATTAAAGGTTTTTAAAATTTATTCTATGAGATGAGGATCTAAATATAACAAAGGAAACTGTTTGAATAGGAAAATAACCCAGAATAATAGATTCATAATAATAATAATGGTAAAAACTAGTGTTTAATTAGCACATACTATAAAAAAACAGGCTCTGTATTAAGATATCTACAGGCTTTAGCTCTGTATTTTTTCCCAAAATTCCATGAGGCACTTACTGTACTCATCTTCTTTTCTAGGGGTAATAAGTGTGAAGCTTAAGGAAAGCAAAAACTATCCCCTGACATTTCCAGAGCAAGTGAAGCTATTAAAACCTGTTAATAACTGGCTTCAGAGTTTGTGCTACTAAAATCTGCAGCACATTTGAGGATTATGCCAACTAAGCCATATGTGATGCATATAACATGGAATTGACAGGAAGTATAATTTTTTGTTTCTTCATTTTTTTTTTCAAAATTAATTTAGTTGAAACTCAGTCCATCATTTGACCAGATAAAGTCAAGTCTGGGTGTTGCTTTCTTTTCTTTCTTTTTTTTTTTTTTTTATTATACTTTAAGTTCTAGGGTACATGTGCATAACGTGCAGGTTTGTTACATATGTATACTTATGCCATGTTGGTGTGCTGCACCCATCAACTCGTCAGCACCCATCAATTCATCATTTATATCATGTATAACTCCCCAATGCAATCCCTTCCTCCTCCCCCCTCCCCATGATAGGCCCTAGTGTGTGATGTTCCCCTTCCCCAGTCCAAGTGATCTCATTGTTCAGTTCCCACGTATGAGTGAGAACATGCGGTGGTTGGTTTTCTCTTCTTGTGATAGTTTGCTAAGAATGATGGTTTCCAGCTGCATCCATGTCCCTACAAAGGATGCAAACTCATCCTTTTTGATGGCTGCATAGTATTCCATGGTGTATATATGCCACATTTTCTTAATCCAGTCTGTCACAGATGGACATTTGGGTTGATTCCAAGTCTTTGCTATTGTGAATAGTGCCGCAATAAACATACGTGTGCATGTGTCTTTGTAGTAGAGTAATTTATAATCCTTTGGGTATATACCCAGTAGTGGGATGGCTGGGTCATACGGTACATCTAGTTCTAGATCCTTGAGGATTCGCCATACTGTTTTCCATAATGGATGAACTAGTTTACAATCCCACCAACAGTGTAAAAGTGTTCCTATTTCTCCACATCCTCTCCAACACCTGTTGTTTCCTGACTTCTTAATGATTGCCATTCTGACTGGTGTGAGATGGTATCTCATTGTGGTTTTGATTTGCATTTCTCTGATGGTGAGTGATGATGAGCATTTTTTCATGTGTCTGTTGGCTGTATGGATGTCTTCTTTTGAAAAATGTCTGTTCATATCCTTTGCCCACTTTTTGATGGGGTTGTTTTTTTCTTGTATATTTGTTTGAGTTCTTTGTAGATTCTGGATATCAGCCCTTTGTCAGATGAGTAGGTTGCAAAAATTTTCTCCCATTCTGTAGGTTGCCTGTTCACTCTGATGGTAGTTTCTTTTGCTGTGCAAAAGCTCTTTAGTTTAATTAGATCCCATTTGTCGATTTTGGCTTTTGCTGCTGTTGCTTTTGGTGTTTTAGACATGAAGTCCTTGCCCATGCCTATGTCCTGAATGGTACTACCTAGATTTTCTTCTAGGGTTTTTATGGTATTAGGTCTAACATTTAAGTCTCTAATCCATCTTGAATTAATCTTCGTATAAGGGGTAAGGAAAGGATCCAGTTTCAGCTTTCTACTTATGGCTAGCCAATTTTCCTAGCACCATTTATTAAATAGGGAATCCTTTCCCCATTTCTTGTTTCTCTCAGGTTTGTCAAAGATCAGATGGCTGTAGATGTGTGGTATTTTTTCTGAGGACTCTGTTCTGTTCCATTGGTCTATATCTCTGTTGTGGTACCAGTACCATGCTGTTTTGGTTACTGTAGCCTTGTAGTATAGTTTGAAGTCAGGTAGCGTGACACCTCCAGCTTTGTCCTTTTGACTTAGGATTGTCTTGGCAATGCAGGCTCTTTTTTGGTTCCATATGAACTTTAAAGCAGTTTTTTTCCAATTCTGTGAAGAAACTCATTGGTAGCTTGATGGGGATGGCGTTGAATCTATAAATAACCTTGGGCAGTATGGCCATTTTCACGATATTGATTCTTCCTATCCATGAGCATGGTATTGTTCTTCCATTTGTTTGTGTCCTCTTTTATTTCACTGAGCAGTGGTTTGTAGTTCTCCGTGAAGAGGTACTTTACATCTCTTGTAAGCTGGATTACTATGTATTTTATTCTCTTTGAAGCAATTGTGAATGGAAGTTCATTCCTGATTTGGCTCTCTGCTTGTCTGTTACTGGTGTATAAGAATGCTTGTGATTTTTGCACATTAATTTTGTATCCTGAGACTTTGCTGAAGTTGCTTACCAGCTTAAGCAGATTTTGGGCTGAGACAATGGGGTTTTCTAAATATACAATCATGTCATCTGCAAAAAGGGATAATTTGACTTCTTCTTTTCTTAACTGGATACCCTTGATTTCTTTCTCTTGCCTGATTGCCCTAGCCAGAACTTCCAACCCTATGTTGAATAGGAGTGGTGACAGAGGGCATCCCTGTCTTGTGCCAGTTTTCAAAGGGAATTTTTCCAGTTTTTGCCCATTCAGTATGATATTAGCTGTGGGTTTGTCATAAATAGCTCTATTATTTTGAGGTATGTTCCATCAATACTGAATTTATTGAGCGTTTTTAGCATAAAGGGCTGTTGAATTTTGTCAAAAGCCTTTTCTGCATCTATTGAGATAATCATGTGGTTCTTGTCTTTGGTTCTGTTTATATGCTGGATTACGTTTATTGATTTGCGAATGTTGAACCAGCCTTGCATCCCAGGGATGAAGCCCACTTGATCATGGTGGATAAGCTTTTTGATGTGCTGCTGAATCCGGTTTGCCAGTATTTTATTGAGAATTTTTTGCATCGATGTTCATCAGGGATATTGCTCTGAAATTCTCTTTTTTTGTTGTGTCTCTGCCAGGCTTTGGTATCAGGATGATGTTGGCCTCATAAAAAGAGTTAGGGAGGATTCCCTCTTTTTCTATTGATTGGAATAGTTTCAGAAGGAATGGTACCAGCTCCTCCTTGTACCTCTGGTAGAATTCAGCTGTGAATCCATCTGGTCCTGGACTTTCTTTGGTGGGTAGGTTATTAATTGTTGCCTCAATTTCAGAGCCTGCTATTGGTCTATTCAGGGATTCAACTTCTTCCTGGTTTAGTCTTGGGAGAGTGTAAGTTTCCAGGAAATTATCCATTTCTTCTAGATTTTCTAGTTGATTTGCATAGAGGCCTTTATAGTATTCTCTGATGGTTGTTTGTATTTCTGTGGGGTCAGTGGTGATATCCCCTTTATCATTTTTTATTGCATCTATTTGATTCCTCTCTCTTTTCTTCTTTATTAGTCTTGCTAGCGGTCTGTCAATTTTGTTGATCTTTTCAAAAAACCAACTCCTGGATTCATTGATTTTTTGGAGGGTTTTTTGTGTCTCTATCTCCTTCAGTTCTGCTCTGATCTTAACCCAGTTCTAGCTTCCCAGCGGCTTTGTTTACCTACTTAAGCCTCAGCAATGGCGGGGGCCCCTCCCCCAGCCTCACTGCTGCCTTGCGGATAGATGGAGGCAGACTGCTGAGTTAGCAGTGAGGGAGGCTCCGTGGGCGTGGGACTCTCCTGGCCAGGTGTGGGATATATTCTCCTGGTGTGCCTGTTTCCTTAAAGCGCAGTATTGGGGTGGGAGTTACCCGATTTTCCAGGTGTTGTGTGTCTCAGTTCCCCTGGCTAGGAAAACGGATTTCCTTCCCCCTTGCGCTTCCAGGTGAGGGGATGCCTCGCCCTGCTTCAGCTCTCACTGGTCAGGCTGCAGCAGCTGACCAGCACCGATTGTCTGGCACTCCCTAGTGAGATGACCCCAGTACCTCAGTTGAAAATGCAGAAATCACCGGTCTTCTGTGTCGCTCGCGCTGGGAGTTGGAGACTGGAGCTGTTCCTATTCGGCCATCTTGCTCCGCCGCTTTATTTTCTAAGCTATTTAAATTTCTTTTAGATTCAGCCTCAAAAAATATTTAGTGTTTTAAAATTTTATTTTGTATGTCTTATCCCAGTGAAGTTCGGTAACTGACCACATGTATATTATTAGAATATAGTATCAACATTACACTCAAATTAGCTTTGAAAGTTATAGATTATTGCATAAAATAACCATTACATTATGCAATTCTATTTATTATATTTTGAAGGTATATTGTTGAAACAGAGAAGCAGTATTGGAGACCATCAACACTACATCAATTTTAAGTGTATATACATGCCTATGGTAATTATAGAAGATGAAAAACATTGAGCTAATATCGTAAGCATAAAGGATTAAATATAGTGGAAACAATAATGTGCCAAAGTAAAATAATATCACAATGTTTTCTAAAGTCATACAATGTGCCTTCAGAATAATTGCCTCTTTAGCTAAATAGCTTATTTCAACTTTTTTGTTTACTTTGATCTAATTTTCACATGACTTAAAAAAATGATAAGAATATGAAATAGATTGTGGTTTAACATTACAGTGATTACTCTTCCTGAGACAACACATCTTTTTTTACACTGAGGCCAATCATACAATCATCTGGGTAATCTAGCTTTTAAAAAGCTGAGAATTATTTCCTGTAGATGAATAAAAAGTTACTTTATTCTTTGCATTGTTAAGAAGTTTAATGCATATTTATTATTACAATCTGGAGTCCCTCATGCATTATTTAATTTCATTAGAGATAATGGGTAAATTGATACTCAGGACACTTTCTAACATTCTACTTTTGTCTCCATGCTGGCATGAAGGAAATATAGCCAGCATATAATCAGATAAGTATTACGGAATACATTGCCCTTTGTTTTAGATTTAGAAATTTCTTCACAGGTTCTTTTCCGTACTGAAATGTGCTAGCCTTATAGACACACTTTAAAAAAACATTTTAAATGAGAGCCTAAAGGGAAAAGGATATTTTATGCTTTCAGAAAAATCATTAAAATATGCGTATATTTTAAAGCTTTATCAGTGGCTCCTCATATAAGATATATTAAAATTTAGAATTATTTACTAAATTTCAAACAGTGCATAAATTTCTGCTTTATTGATATGGTCCTGGTTAAAAGAGAAACAGCTTAGTTTTAAGATTATACTATTCATTGAGATAATGAAGCTCGGCACTGATTCAAGAGAAAAATAACAATGACAAAACCAAAACCAAACAAAACTTGAAGTTTACAGCAACATCTTATTTTAGCAGGGGCTTCAAGGGAAAAAGAAAATAACATTAATCAGGAAAAGGGAAATCGGTTATATCAGAATAAAAATTTTAAAAATAGACATCAATTATATCCATTAGTTCTATTAAGTTTCATTAAAATGATAGAGGAAGATAAAATCCTACTATCTATAATTTACCTATCAATATGTAGAATACAGAGTCATGACAATTTAGAAAATACATTGTAAAATAATTAAACTTAAATCTCCTAAGTAAATTTTGAAGGGTATCCAGGCAATGTAGGGGTATAACTCTGTTCTTTTTCAAAATTATTTTGTCCATTCAGGATCCTTTGCATCTCTACATTAATTTTAGAGGCATCTTGTTAATTTGTGCAAAAAATAAAAAAATGAAAAACCCATAGCCAGAGAGGACTTTGAAAGGAATTATGCAGAATTGTAGATCAATTGGGAAATTATAATCATCTTAATGTCCAATCCATAAACCATGGGAAGTGTTTTATTATTTAGATCTTCTTTAATTTTTTATATAAAGTTTTGTACTTTTCAAAGTATAAGTAAGGCACTTCTTTTGTTAAAATAATTTCTAAACACTTTATTATTTTCAAGCCATTGAAAATAGATTTGTTTTCTTAATTTTATTTTCAGATTATTCATTGCTAGTGTATAGAAATACAAGTTGTTTTTGTGTATTGTTCATATATATCATACAACATTACTAAACTTGTCTTTTAATTTTAATAGTAGATTCCTTAGACTATTTTACATACAAAGAGAAGCAATATTGATCTATCCATTTCATATTTGCTTATTTAAGGTTAAATCGTAAAGAAGGAAAATTTGTATTCCATCAAAGTTTCTGTTCTTATAAGATTATAAACATAGAAAAAACTCCATGTTTGGCTATAAGTCTTTAAGAATAATAAAATATATGTGTGATAAACCTATACAGAAAACAATACATTATAGAGAGATATAATTAAATATTTTTTTAAAAAACTGAGCCAGAGTGATATTTCAGAATGGAAAGTAAATTTTCTCCCAAATGTCAATGTTTTCCAAATTGATTTATACATTTACTTCAGGTGTAGGCTGAATTATAATAAAGATTATCTATAGCACTTTATTTTGAACTTGGGAAATCAATAAAGCAGTTTATCTGAGAGAATAATAATTGGTATTTGATTAATAATAGACAATCGTACAATCAAAGGGACTTTAAAAGTCAGTATTTGATTAAGAATTTTCTACAATTTGAGAAAAGAGATATTTTAAATTAGCAAAGTATAAAATAGTATTTACAGATGGTACTAGCCTAAATAGTTCATCATCATCCTTTGGAATAAAATATAGTATCTGTGCCTTCTTCTACAACCAGAAAAAATTACATGTGTAAATTAGAGGCTGTCAGACAACTTTGATGACACCTAAGTGACTATTTTTTATTTGTACATATAAGGATGTATTCATATAAAATGAATAAAGTAGAGAGAGAAAAGGGAAAAATTAACATAAGAAATAGAAAGAAAACTATGAAAAATATTTGCAAAATATATGAGTAGTAGGATTTTCATGTGAACAGAATTTTAAAATTGCCCATCAAAATTTTCTGCCTAATCTCTGGGAGGGAGGATATAATGTGACAGAACACCCTGGTCAGGGCTTTTGTAGATGTAATTAAAGTACTTCATCATTTATATTTGAGTTAATCAAAAAAGATATTATCCAGTGAGACCTGTTCTAATAACATCAATTCTTTAAATAACAATGAGTTTTCCACAGATGGTTACAGTTTGATACATCATGGGACTTGAAGAGCAAGAAGGAGTTGACATGTTGTTATTGGCTTAAAATGGAGGACACCAATTACGAGGAGTTTGAGCAGTCTCCAGAAGTTGAGCATAACCTCCAGTTAAACAGGTAGCAAGGAACTGGGGCCTCCAGTCCTACAACCGCAAGGAACTGAATGATCTCTGAAGGGGATTGTCCTCAAAAGCCTCTAGAGAAGAGCTGTCCATGACTGACAACTTGACTTTGGTCTTGTGAGACTCTAGCTTCTAGAATTTTAAGATATTAATATGCATTGTTTTAATCTCCTAAATTTGTGATATGTTTTGATGCAGCAATAAAACATAATTAAATGCTTAATACAAAGTGTCTTTTAACAATCATTTTTAAAAAGATGGATTTCCTACTTAAAACATAAGACAAAAAATGTAAAGAAGTAGATTATAAAATTTTAAAAATAAATGACAAAAATATTGAGGTAAAATTTTTAAGCATACAATAGTAAGGAAATAAAAAAAAGTAAGATTTTTTCAATGATCAAATGTGCAACTTTTTTTCTAAATAGTAACTTATTATTTCATTCCTTCAGTTAGAAGTGTTTACTGGGTTTTTACTAGTCACTACGTATAGGGCTGGGTGTATACAGATTGGCAAACTGACACCATCTCAGTCATTCAGATAAACTTCCTGGGTTGAACTGAATGGATGTGGTATATAATACCATTCTTATCCACCTCCAGGTGGCATATAAACTGATATAACTTTCAGTGGTCAATCTGTTAACATATACAATTTTTCATGACTTTCTGTCCTTAAAATTATTAATTTTAGTGCTCAAAGTATATTCAAATTTTTAGAGGTTTATACAAAATAAATAGTATATTATAGTATTTTAATTTCAAGATTAGTTATAACAAAATAATTAAAAGCTGTCTTATATAACACAATAGAATTATTAATGAAGTACAACCATATAACGGTATCTGAATCAGGTTTTAAGAATCACATTTCTCAATAATAATTGATGCTCAGGAATATAGGAAATAAGGTTTCACATATGATCCTATTGTCTTATAGCTATATAAAAGCTATAAGCCAATATAATTTGGAAAAATAAGCTGCTATTTGGCTGGTTTTCCCTAACCTAAAGGAATAAAGTAGCTTTGTGACCTACTGATAAACTTTATCAAAACATGAAGAGAATAATTATTATTGATTTAAATACTGTTAATTTATTTCTATGATTATATATTTTATTCATGAGATATCAAACTTGATCTAAATTCTTAATTTTCAAGACTCTGACAGCTGTTTACATTATATATTTTATTCAAGCAGAATGTGATTTAACTAGACAGATTAATAGTTGCTGCTATCCTACCTCAAAGCATTGGGACAGAGAGGACAGCCGTGATTCTAGAGTGACAGATAAATAAAAGGAACAGTCAGAAGAGTAAACAGACAACCCACAGAGCGGGAGAAAATCTTCACAATCTATACATCTGACAAAGGACTAATATCCAGAATCCACAATGAACTCAAACAATTCAGTAAGAAAAAAATCAAACAATCCCACTGAAAAGTAGGCTAAGGACATGAATAGATAATTCTCAAAAGAAGATATACAAATGGTCAACAAACATATGAAAAAATGCTCAGGATCAGTAATGATCTGGGAAATGCAAATGAAAACCACAATGTGATATCAACTTACTCCTGCATGAATAGCTGTAACCAAAAAATCAAGAAACAATAGATGTTGGTGTGGAGGCCGTGAGCAGGGAACACTTCTACATTGCTGGTGGGAAGGTAAACTAGTATTGAAACGGGGAAGGTTCCTTTGTTCCCCTTGCAGGGTGTGCCACAGGGGAAGAGTTTCACTTCTTCAGTGCCCCACTGCTCAAACTTCTAGAAGAGCATACAGAGGGGCAGGCTGTGAGGCTCTGA
The DNA here is from genome assembly GCF_009764315.1 of Trachypithecus francoisi. Taxonomy (NCBI): domain Eukaryota; kingdom Metazoa; phylum Chordata; class Mammalia; order Primates; family Cercopithecidae; genus Trachypithecus; species Trachypithecus francoisi. Next base: position 127,527,717 of record NW_022681454.1, on the reverse strand, counting down.
GCCCAGGGCAGTATCTAGGGGTTGATGTTTACAGCTCCTGAAGCCCCAGTTGGTGTGTGCTAAAGGGTACTCTTTTATTTTTGCCGTCTGTTGGAGGCTTATGTTAACCGGCTCAATTAGATGCTCTACATTGTTGGGAGGACAGAAGGCTTTCTGTATCCTGGGTTCTTGCCTTGGTGTACCAGAAGAATCGGATCACAAGTGGGCTTGGAAAATGAGTGTAAGGTTTTATTGAGTGGAATTATTACTCAATAGATGAGGGAGCCAGAAGGGAGATGGTTCTCCCTGGAGTCCAGCCACTCAGCGGCCTGGGATTTCCTCTGACTGCCCGAGCCAAACTCTGCCTCATTCAGCCAGTTGGCCCGCCGACCTGCCGGTGTGCTCTTCTGCCAGCCTGCTCCCATCAACACCCTCCAGCATCCAGCCATTTGTGTCTTCTTTGGCTGATCTGCTCCTCTCAGTGTCCAGCCTCTTGTGTACCTGCCTGCTAGGGTCTCAGGGGTTATTATAGGTAGAGGATCGGGACATGGAGGGCTAGGGTGGTCTTGGGAAATGCCACATTTTGGTGTGAAGGCAGGAGTGCCTGGCACCACCTGGGTCCGTGGGCACAGACCCAGGAGTGGCTCCACCTACCCCTCCCCAGGGATCCACCCTTCCCCTCCAAGCACCTACCTGCCCCCCTTCTGTATCAGTATAGCCACTATAGAAAATAATGTAAGATTCCTTAAAGAACTAAAAGTACAATTACTACTTGATCCAGCAATCCCACTACGGGTATCCACCCAGAGGAAAAGAAGTTACATGAAAAATATACTTGCACACTCATGTTTATAGCGGCAAAATTCACAATTGAAAAATCGTGGAACCAACCAAAATGCCTATCAATCAAAGAGTGGATAAAGAAACTGTGGTATATATACATATATGATGGAATACTACTCGGCCATAAAAATAAATGAATTAATAGCATTTGCAGTGACCTGGATGAGATTGGAGACCATTATTCTAAGTGAAATAACTCAGGAATGGAAAACCAAATATTGTATGTTCCCACTGAAATGTGGGAGCTAAGCTATGAAGACGCAAAGACGTAAGAATGATACAATTGACTTCAGAGACTTGGGTGGAAGAATGGGAGGGGATCAAGGGATAAAAGACTACAAATATGGTCAGTGTATACTGCTAGGGTGACAGGTGCACTAAAATCTCACTAAACACCACTAAAGAATTTACTCATGTAACCAAATACTACCTGTACCCCAATAACTTAGGGAAAAAAATATTTTTTAGTGATTCTTTGATTGTCCATTAGCAAATTTCATGAATTTTTGATCTGACTTGCACTGTGTAACAACTATAGGAAAAGACAATTTGTGGACTGTGACTTCAACATTTCCTTCAAACTACTAACAAGTCAAGAAATATTCAATTAGCTTATTTACTTTATTTGGGCCTTAATACCTTTACACTTTCTTCTTAAGCTTTCTAATGAAGCTTACCTATGTCATGCACATTCTTCATTTCTCTTTTTTTATTTTTTATTTTTATCCATCAGTCCAAGTTTCCGAGAATATGTAAGAAGAGAATTTATGTTCTTATTTTTGTTGACCAGTGTTGTCATTGCGCATTAGCTTTCATGTCCAACTCTTATTTTCAAGCCTCCGTTTCTTTATTTCTCAGTAGTCAAAGGTCGTTTAAGATAGGAAAAATGGCCGGGTGCAGTGACTCATGCTTGCAATCCCAGCATTTTGGGAGGCCGAGATGGGAGGATCACGAAGTCAGGAGATCAGACCACCCTGGCTAACGCGGTGAAACCCCGTCTCTACTAAAAATACAAAAAATTAGCCGGGCAGGGTGGTGGGGCCTGTAGCCCCAGCTACTTGGGAGGCTGAGGCAGGAGAATGGCGTGAACCTGGGAGGCGGAGCTTGCAGTGAGCCAAGAACGCGCCACTGCACTCCAGCCTGGGTGACAGAGCGAGACTCCGTCTCAAAAAAAAAAAAAAAAAAAGATAAATGGGCTAGATCTACTATTTGTGATACACACACAGGCAGAGAAACTTCCTTGACATGATATCTTCCCCACTGTGACGTAATTTCTTATTGTTATTTTTCATTTTTTTTTTTGTATTTTTATTATGCTACCTTATATTTTCTCCTTCCTCTTGTTCCCTGGATTGGATATTGTTTTACAAGACTCTGACGATAAGGTTTTTTCCTTAACTTGTTTTATTTAATGGCCAGAATTTTTATAGCATGTTGGGAGAAAGATGCAGAAAATATACACATTGATGTCCTCTAGTCAGAAGATAGATTCAAATCAATGAAAAAAGAGGGTGTTGGATTATTTTGGATTACACAATGTAGAAATCTATCTATATCACTGAGCAGTTATAACTGAGATGACATACACACCAAAAAGAAGCAACTCAGGAGAAATTGTAAGAAATTGTAATCTGGTAAGATGGACTAAAAAAACATTTTTAGAATTAAGACACAATATAGATTTTTTATTCAGATATTGTTAATGCACTCCAACACACTTCAACCACCCAACTACAATATTACAGGCTATTTGGAACTTAAAGGAGTTTCATGAAATGTAAGCTGGGTGAAGAGAAAAAGTGTGAATTTGAAGTGGAAGTGATGACAACATAATCAGAGGATCTAGGGGGCCAGTGCAAGTTTATTCTAGTAACACCCACTTGAGAATATGTGAAGAACAGAAGTATTAGAGAGAAAATACATCTAACAACTGATAGGAATCATTAACATGTCAACACCATATTGCAAAGAACAGTATAAATCTGACATAATCACTTCTGTTCTTTGAATCTGGTTATATCTATCTAAAAATATTGTGCATTCATTATTAGGAGTATGCCAAAGCATTTAATTTTATAAGAAAAATATGCTAGCTACACATAAGGCTAAGAATATTAACCTCCTTTGAACTTACCTATGTCATCTAAGAAATTTATAAATTAAGTCACTTACTGCACTAACCCAAAAGTACCTGCCTTTTGTTGCTATGTTTTTGCTATGACAGCATTCTATCCTCTTTGATAAATATTTTGTTAGTCATTGTTATTATAAGTATTTTTCTTAAATAGGTTGCTACTCTTAAATTTCTTTTATTTCAAAAATCCTTTTTATGCTTACTGATGAAAATGGATCCTGAATTTTCTGTTTCCATGAAATCAAGGGAATGTTAAATTAATGGCTATTTATAGATAATAAATTACTAGTGCTGATAAAATTATATACATATTGATTTTAGAGACCCAAAATACCTAATACGAGGCATCCCACATAAGTAAAAAATTTAAGCAAGCACACATTACATCTACTAAACTATATTGTATTTATCATCTTATAATGATTTTCAAAGTATATGTAAAAAGAAAACAACATTTGTTTTCTCTGATGCCCTTAAAAGAGAAGGAACATCACACATCGGGGCCTATCATGGGGAGGGGGGAGGGGGGAGGGATTGCATTGGGAGTTATGCCTGATATAAATGACGAATTGATGGGTGCTGACGAGTTGATGGGTGCAGCACACCAACATGGCACAAGTATACATATGTAACAAACCTGCACGTTATGCACATGTACCCTAGAACTTAAAGTATAATAAAAAAAGAGAGAGACGGGACATTTTAAATATAATAAGAGTCTAAAATTGATTCTATCAAGGAATTTGGAAGAAATGTATACCGTATACCAATAACATAGTGTTTTAGAGCAAAAAAAAAAAAAAAAAAAAAAAAAGTTGATTTTAATACTGTAGTGAACCAAACTGAATTTAAAATAACTTTAATATTGAGCGAGAAAGTCTTACACTTTTCCTTAATTATGTAGGCAATTAGACAGTCTTGCTTGTACTTAAGTTGTCAAAAGTAGATGTGTCGTTAAGATTAACGAAACAATATATCAGAATATGTATTATGTGGTGCTCCTTCTCCATTTGGCTGAGAGTTTTAGCAGTATAAAAAATAAAGTTCCCTTGTGCTATCAAGATTACATTAGAAATCAATTTAGAGACCTGTTTTCATTTGCATTTTTTGGGAAACTATGTTAACTTCATCATGTATTTTTTTAAGAGAACTTTTTGTTTGTTTAATGAATTGTTTAACACTCCAAACATCTGTATCTGAAAGACTTAATCATTTATGTATAAAAATATAAGTAAAAACATTAAAGTTTGAAATGATATAAGGAAATAATATTTCTTATTTGTTATGCTTGAAGTCAGATTTGCCAAGAAATTGTGAATCATTCTATTTAAAGAGTGGATTCTTATCTCGGATCCCTTCCTTCCTTCTTCCTTCTTCCTTCCTTCCTTCCTTCCTTCCTTCCTTCCTTCCTTCCTTCCTTCCTTCCTTCTTCCCTCCCTCCCTCCTTCCCTCTCTCCCTCCATCTCTTTCTTTTCTTTCTTTCTTTCTTCTTTCTTTCTTTCTTTCTCTTTCTTTCTTTCTTTCCTTCTTTCTTTCTCTTTCTTTCTTCTTCTTCTTTCTTTCTTTCTTTCTTTCTTTCTTTCTTTCTTATACTTTAGGTTCTGGGGGTACATCTGTAGAACGTGCATGTTTGTTACATAGGTATACACGTGCCATGGTGGCTGCACACATCAACCCGTCATCTACATTAGATGTTTCTCCTAATGCTATCCCTCCCCTACCCCACTACCCTCCAGCAGGCCCCAGTGTGTGATATTCCTCTCCCTGTGTCCATATGTTCTCGTTGTTCAACTCCCACTTATGAGTGAGAACATATGATGTCTGGTTTTCTGTTCTTGTGTTAGTTTGCTGAGAGTGATGGTTTCCAGCATTATCCATGTCCCTGCAAAGTACATGAACTCCTTATTTGTACTATGGCTGCATAGTATTCCATGGTGTATATGTGCCACATTTTCTTTATCCAGTCTATCATTGATGGACATTTGGATTGGTTCCAAGTCTTTGCTATTGTGAACAGTGCCACAATAAATATATGTGTGCATGTGTCTTTATAGTAGAATGATTTGTAATCCTTGCATATGTACCCAGTAATGAGATTGCTGAGTCAAATGGTATTTCTAGTTCTAGATCCTTGAGGAATCGCCATACTGTCTTCCACACGGTTGAATTAGTTTACAGTCCCACCAACAGTGTAAAGTGTTCCTATTTCTCCACATCCTCTCCAGCATCTGTTGTTTCCTGACTTTTTAACTATCACCATTCTAACTAGCATGAGATGGTATCTTATTGTGGTTTTGATTTGCATTTTTCTAATTACCAGTGATGATAAGCATTTTTTCATATTTTTTTGGTTGGATTAATGTCTTCTTTTGAGAAGTATCTGTTCATATCCTTTGCCCAATTTTTGATGAGTTTGGTTGTTTTTTTCTTGTAAATCTGTTTAAGTTCTTTATAGATTCTGGACATTAGCCCTTTGTCAGGTGGATAGATTGCAAAAATTTCCTCTAATTCTGTAGGTTACCTGTTCGCTCCGATGATAGTTTCTTTTGTTGTGCAGAAGCTCTTTAGTTTAATCAAATTCCATTTGTCTATTTTGGCTTTTGTTGTCATTGCTTTTGGTGTTTTAGTCATGAAATCTTTGCCCATGCCAATGTCCTGAATGGTATTGTCTAGGTTTTCTGCTAGGGTTTTTATGGTTTTAGGTCTTATATTTAAATATTTAATCCATCTTGAGTTAATTTTTGTATAAGGTGTAAAGAAGGGATCCAGTTTTGGCTTTCTGCAGATGGCTAGGCAAACACCATTTATTAAATAAGGAATTATTTCCCCATTGCTTGTTTTTGTCAAGTTTGTCAAAGATCAGATGGTTGTAGATGTGTGGCATTATTTCTGAGGCCTCTGTTCTGTTCCATTGGTCTATATCTCTGTGATGGTACCAGTACCATGCTGTTTTGGTTATTGTAGCCTTGTAGTATAGTTTGAAGTCAGGTAGCATGATGTCTCCAGCTTTTTTCCTTCTGCTTAGGATTGTCTTGGTTGTGCAGGGTCTTTTTTAGTTCCATTGTTCCAGGAACCACTGGGGTATGTAAAAATAAAACAAAATAAAACAAAACAAAAAAATCTTGTGGCTAGCTCTGTGTCTGCTCAAACAGCCACCCAGTTTTGTGCTGGAAACCCAGGGCCCTGATGGTATAGTCACTGGGAGGAATCTCCTGGTCTATGGGTTGCAAAGACTGTGGGGAAAGCACAGTATCTGGGTGGAGGGCATGGTACAGTCTCTCATGGCTTCCCTTGGCTGGGGGAAGGAGTTGCCTGACCCCTTGCACTTCCTGGATGAGGTGACACCCACCCTGCTTTGGCTCGCCCTCCTTGGGCTGCACCCACTGCCCAACTAGTCCTAATGAGATGAACTGGGTACCTCAGTTGGAAATGCAGAAATCGCCCACCTTCTGCATCGATCTTGCTGGGAGCTGCCAGCTGGAGCTGTTCCTATTTGGCTATCTTGCCAGCAACCCCCAGTTGAACATTTATTCAATAAATATGTACTTGTTTCTTACTCCCTGTTAGGATATCTTCTGTGCCCTGGAGATATAGCAGTGAGAAGAGCAAACGTCCTGCCCCACTGTGTCCTTGTCTTGGTAAAATTTGTGTTGCTATATCAGAATGAGACTGAGTAATTTACAAAGAAAAGAGGTTTAATTAGCCTATGGTTCTGTAGGCCAGGAGATTTAAAGGTCAGGACATTGGCATCTACTCAGCTTCTGGTGAAGGAATTTGTGTTGGATCAAAACATGGTAGAAAGTCAAAGGGGAATATTCCATGTGGGAAGGCAGACCAGTCATAACCAGGAAACACTCTTTATAATAACCTGCTGTTATGGGAGCTAATTCATTCTTGGAAGAACTCACCTAGCCATGTGAGACTGAGAACTTAACCACTAGCATAGAGATGGACAGCGGGTCATTCAGGAGGGATTTTCCCCTGTGACGTAAACACTTCCTCTTTGGACCACCTCCTAATACTGCTGCATTGGCAGTTAAACTTCAGCATGACATTGGGTTTGGACAAACCATATTCTAACCATAGCAGTTCCCATTCCAGTGAGGGGAGACAGCCAATGGGAGGTGATAAATGACACAAAGAAAATAATGCATGTGAATGGATTGAGTCACATGAAAAAAAATAGATAAGCTGGCTAATCAGGGATGATTGTTTGAGATACTTGAGCAGAAATCTGAAGCAATCACATTTTTAAAAGAAAAAAAAACAAAAACAAAAACAGAGGAAACAGTAAGAAAAAGACTAATAGATTTTCAAGCAAGAGCAAATGGGCTGATGGAGTGTGCATGACCAAATAAGAATGCTTGGGAGATTACTAGATGTAAATTGGGTCAAGAACATGCAGAGCTCTGCAGGATACAATACACTACATTGTTTACATTTTATTCTAGGATGAAAAGCCATGGTAGGGCTTGAAGCAGATTTGTGAAATGGTGAGACCATGTTTTCAAAGAATCACTCTTTCTCCCAAGTAAAGGGTAAAATGTGTCAGGGGTGGTGGGAGTATGGGCAGATGTGAGGGTGAGTAGCGTGGAGAAGAGGCAGCTGGGGAGTGTAAAGCAAGAAACTGTTTATAAACTGTGAAAGTAGACTAGACAAGAGATGGGAGTCAGGTACAATAAACTGATAATGGTGAAACTTGAATATTTGAATTCCAGATGTGTTTTGGAAATAAAATCCCTAGGTTTAGCAGATACAGATTGTGAGGGGAAAGAAGCAATCACATGATTTTGAGTTTTTTTAGATCTTATCATTTGGCAGAATATAGTTGCCATTTACTGTGATGTTTGATACTTGGAGAGGAGCAGGCATGCTTTTTGAGGTGAATCATGAGCTAGCTTAGAGATATCTTAAATTTGAAGTATTCATATGCCATTCAAGCAGAGATGTGGAATAGAAATATATCAGTCTTTCAATTAGTATCTCCTGAACAAACAAGTACTTAAAATAGTCAAGCATGAACATACCAACAGGGGCCATTTTAAGCATCATTCCCAATATTCTGAAAATAAGGACCTGAGAAGTTTCATACATTAAGTGGTGACAGTCTCCATGTTCATGGACCTGAAAGCCAAACATCACATCATTGAAGCCAAACATTACTTTTTATTTTTTAAAAATTTTGACTTTCCTCGGAAATAATTTTAGGCTTACACAAGATTTGCAAAAACATGACAAATAATCTGTGTATATTTTTGACATGACTTTTCTAAATGTGAACATTTTTTATAACCACCACATAATTATCAAAAATAGGAAATCAATATCAATGCATTACTACTAACCATTCAAATTTTGTTAATTATTTCATCAATGACCATTATTGTACGTTGTTTTTACTTGTCATCTTTGCTAACTTTTTTTTAGCCTTTACACTAAATTGTTACCACAAATTTTGGATATTGTCCCTCAATTTGAATTTGTCTGGTCAATTCTTAGGAAGAAATTTAAGGAATGCATTTTTTTGCAAGTATACAGCAGAGATGTTGTTCTCTTCTCGGTACACCAGGAGGGACATAATGCTAATATGTTTCATTAATGATGATAATTTTGATCACTTGGTTAATGTCATGTCTGATTGATAGGTTTTCGCCTATCAATGTTTCATCTAGTAATGTTACTGTTCTTTCATTTATGATTATCAGTATTTACAGGGAAATAATTTGAGACCACAAACTTATACTGTTTCCATTATTTTTGGCCAAGAAATAAATAAGCCATTTCTCCAAAGATATCTGTACTTATTTTGTATTAGAAAATGATTATTTAGAAACCAATATTTTACTGTCCAAGTGCTCACTGATACTAAGGTCTCATTGTTTCTGGGCCCTTTCAGCAGAAATAGATAGGAAATGTACAAATGAGCTTATATGTGTATAATCACATATCTATCAGAAAATATGTAACCTGAGTTCATACTGATGTCTTCAATGTCAATCTAACACCCCAGGATTTATTCTAATCCCACCTGTCTCTTCTCCGACAATGAGGAGTTTGGCTTTCATTCTCTACAATATATTATGCATTTTCTCAACATTAAAATACACTCAAAGCAGTTCTATAATTACTAACACAGTCTTTAGGAAGGAAAAAATGAATTAAAGAACAATATTTTGGTATGGGTCTTATGTATTTGACCTTAGAATACAAAATCAAATAACTATATTCTAAAGTTACATAAGCTAATTATTTTCTTTTCACCCTTTTTGGTGTGATTATGTTATACATTTGTAACAGATTGAATTCCTTACACCTTTTCTATTCCACTTATCCCCCAGGATCTTATTTCTTATATTTCTTATTCTAAAAAAAGTTAGGTTTTTAGAATGTGAAATATCAGCTGTATTCTAAAAGATCAACATACACACATAGCTACATTCAAAGTGTTAACTTCCCATACTTCTTATTCATTCTAAGACATTTTTATATACTCATTTTCTGCCCCATTACCACCCACCCCTACGTGAAACCACATTAATTAGTTCATAATGTGTCCTTCTTGTATTTCCTGTTTCAAAAAATACAGATACATATGTATTTTCTTAATCCCTCTTTAGTCTTACATGAAAGACAGAATGCTACAGATACATTTTCACACTTTGTCTTGGTCACTTACTGATATATCCTGAAACTCTACATCAGTCTCATTTTCTACACCTGCACAGTATTAAATATTCCATGGTGTGGAAGTCCGGGTATCACAGCTAATTCAACCACTTTCCTCTAGTACATTTAGATTATTTCCAATATTTTACAGTTGCATATGATGGTTCAGTATATACTGTCTTGCATATGGATTTTCATGCTATTGAAGGTATATCTTCCTGGAAGTGGAATAGCTGAATCAAGAGTAAGTCAATATGCAGGCTGTTGGATATTATCAAATTCCCAAAGCTTTGTTTTAGTTTGCTTTTTCAATTTGCAACTCCCTGTGACTCAAAAGTTGTTTTATGAAATGAGTTTTAGTCTCCAGGTGAACATGCCACTTTTCTATTTCTATTATTAATTATTTATAGTTCTATGACATGATTATAAAGTGTATTTTTAATAGTTCCAATTCATGGAATTTAATGTTTTCATTGTCACCTGATCTATGACTAATTTGTGTGAATGTCTCGTATGCTTTAAAACAGAGTGTGTTCTCTTGTAAGACCATAGACACATTCATACATACACACACATTTGTAATCTCCATAAAATCTACATTATTTACTGCACTATTTGTGCCTTAATTATCTGACAAACACATTTTGTGTCCACTTACTAAGTTTTTTACATAGAATTGTGTATTACATTTCCAATAATATTGTGTTTCTTTCTGTGTCCTTGTAGTGTCCACAGTTTTTGTTCATAACAATTGTAATGCTAGATGGTCTATTGGGTTTTGTTTTTGAGGGTTATTTTTGGTGAATATGTAGGTAAATATAATGTTTTTGTCATAAATTTTTGCTTTTTGTGTTAAAAAGTGACTTTTTTGTCATGTTTAATAGTTGTGGCTTGATTTCCACTTATCTGATGTCAAGACTGTTAGAATTGTTTTAAAAAATTATTTGTTTGGTATGCTCTTGTCCATTCCTTCTAAATCACATTATTTTGAATGTATATCTGGTGTACAACATATGACTGTGTCGAGCTTTGTGAATCATGATAAAATATGTTTTCTTTTACTAAGTGAGTTTAGCTATTCACATTTATTTTTATGACTGATATATGTCTTTAACTCTGCAATACTATTTTATACTCAGGTATATTTTGACTATTATGCTTTTCTCCCCTACTTAATGTATATTTTTTCCTCTGTAATTTAAAACTAGGTTTTAATACACAGGAATGTTTGTTTACTGATTATTGAAAGCCTTTCGTTTCTGTTTTTAAAATTTTACTATGTCAATTACATTTTTTAAGGTTTAATTTTAAATTTTACAATGAATATTTTACGATGGTTACAGGTAACTCTTTGAACTACTTAGATAAATCTGGAAAACATTATGCTTAAAGAAATAAGTGAAACAAAGAAAAGTAGAAACTATATCATATTTGTAAGAATTCATAGAACAAGAAAAACTAATCAGTGTTGAAAGAAAGGGGAGTATTAGTTTCTTCTGAGAGGAATTTTGACTGGGATGGCCAGAGGGAAGGAAGCTTCTGAGATGAAGAAAGTTTTCTATTTCTTGATAGCTGCATACATTTCCCAGGTCTATGAATTTCTTAAAACTAATTAAATGATACACTTGAGATTTATTCATTTCATTTCACTGCATGTAAATTTGCCTCAATTAAAATGTGTGTGTGCATAGAATTTTAAGTCATTAAAATTTTTAGCAATAAAAATCTGAACATTATTTTGGAATAGATAGTATAGGTTAATCAACATTATGTTATGACAGACCAAATATTTCCTGTAAGTCTTATAAATATCTCCATAACATATATTGGCTTTTATATGCTATTTTATGAATGTTTCAAAAACAGATACTGGGATGTTTAAAATAGTAAATATAGTAACAGTATAAAATATTTTCAAATTATATATTAATATCATTCTAAGCTATCAAAAATTCAACTAAGTTGAATTTATGGAGAAAAGTTATTCTAACTACTTTATACAAATGAGACATATGAATATGTCCTTTTCTAATAAAACGGAAGATATTCCTAGTCCTAAGATACTATACTTCAAACATCCTACAAATGTATTTTTGTCAATACTTGATAATGTAATCATTCAATTTAATTAGTATTTCTAAAATTAAATTTTAATTTTTAATTCCTGGACTATGGCATTTTGAGAAATAATAGTTACCTGTCCAATTGCAAAGGTGAAGTGTACTATTATGTCACATTAGCTTCCTTTCGTCTTGCTTCCTATATTCCTATTCACTTGAACGATATTATTAAGTTCTGAAGCTGATTATATGGCTTACTTTGTGAACAGAGACAAGGAGCATTTCAGACAGCTAAAAATAATGGTTTATTTGGTTTTCAGTGAAATACTTAACCTATCATCTCCTTTGAAGAATATACAACGCATATTAGAAGTAAAATGTTCACTAGTTTAAACACTGGAAAACCAAGAATCAGTTAAAATTTTAGATACTACCTTTAAAGTAACAATTTTAGTATTTTTGCTTCCAAATTACAAAACTGAAATTTTAAAAAGTATTCTCAATCATTAATTATGAGTAGAAGAACAACAATGTCCTCTCTTTTCTATTGTGACATGAACGAAAAGACCGTACAATGCAGAAAATAGTTATTCTAATACACTATGTGATCTGAAAACAAATTGTTGTATTGAAATTAATTTTCACGTGTAATTATCAGAATCAGCCCTTAAGTGTGATGTTTGTGAAAATATACATTAGTAATTATAAAATAAAACATAAATATCAGTTTTATTATTGATCATAATTTTGATACACATAAATTTAATGTTAATTAAATGCTTCTAAAAATTAATCTGACATATTCAATAATATGCACATAACATTGAGCTGCTTTCAACTATAATATACTTAATAGGTATATAATATGGATGATGTAACATCTTTTATACAAATACAAAGTTCATAGAGCTTTTCGTTTTAGCCTAGTAGTTTTCAGCAAAATCATCTTTCTTTTCATGCTCTCACATTAAAAATGCTAATCCTTGAATTTCGTTTCCATAGAAGTAGACTACTTTAGGTTAGCAAATTCCAGGTGAATGCATATGTGTGGTCAGCATCAGCTACAAGTTCAAGTATGGGATATATATGGGATTTTCTAGGATGGATGCTGACTAAACAGTTCCGATGGAAGCAAGCACAAGATGGAGTACTTAGGAAGTGCCTGCTTGATGCTGTCCAGCAGTGTACTACAATTGCATTCCTTCTAATTGCCTCTTCCATTATTATTACAAACACATGAAGCTACTAACACACATGTAACTTTCTTCTTCCACCATCTTTTCCATTGTCATTTTAAATATATGATTTCTGAATTCTCAGCTGGCAAGCAATGTCAAGAGAAAGAGATGCTAGCTTTCTTATTTTGAAGTAGGCTTTGTCCACAGTGGAAAGGGACCTGCAAAGGTCCAGTGATATTTACATTCTCCAGATTTTTTTCTGTGTCCACCAGCCTACTGTACCTCAGATATCCTTCTACCACCTTCTCCTGTCCAAGGAACTCAACACCTCTCACTCTATTCCTCTATTTATTGTTCCTGATACCCAGTTCCAAAAATATGTGAAGCATAAAGTGCAAAATCTCATAAGTGCACTGCTCAAAATAGTCAAAATATAATTTATGGCAAAGAGAAAATAGATCTAAGTGGTAGAAAGATAAATGTGAAAATAAAAACTGGAGTTCCCAGCCTTAAAGCAGAGACAAAGTAAATTAGACAGGGGTAACTAAGGGACATGGAGAGGAGAGCATTTCATGTTCCTTTTCAATCAACATTGAAAAGAAAAAAGGAAAAAAGAAAAAGACTACTTTTGGGGAAACAACTGACAAAAAAATTCTACATCAAATATTAAGACTAATTATCCTTAAAAAGCACCAACTATGGATTACAATAATTTACAAGATACTGAATACTTTTACCCCCAAATTAAGGAGGTTTACAATCATAAACATCCAGGTAGCTAAATGAAGTAGTGTAAATGGTATGAAGAGCAAATAAACAAAACAAGCGAATTACTTACTGGAAGAGATTAGAAAGCATGAGAAGCTTGATGTAAGAAAAATAAACTCATATTTATATTATTATTATATATGTTTTTAAAATTTTACTTTAAGTCCTTGAATACATGTGCAGAATGTGCAGGTTTGTTACATAGGTATACATGTGCCATGGTGGTTTGCTGTATCTAACAACCCATCATCTGGGTTTTAAGCCCCACATTCATTAGTTATTTGTCCTAATGCTGTCCCTCCCCTTGCTTCCCACCCCTGAACAGGCCCCAGTGTGTGATGTTCCCCTCCCTGTGTCCATGTATTCTCATTGTTCAATTCCCACTTATGGGTGAGAATATGCGATGTTTGGTTTTCTGTTCCTATGTTAATTTGCCCAAAAGGATGGCTTCTAGCTTCATCCATGTCCCTGCAAATGACATGAGTTCATTCTTTTTTATGGCTGCATAGTATTCTATGGTGTTTATGTGCCACATTTTCTTCATCCAATCTATCATTGATGGGCATTTGGGTTGGTTCCAAGTCTTTGCTATTGTAAATGGTGCTGCAATAAACATATGTGTGTATGTGTCTTTATAGTAGAATGATTTATAATCCTTTGGGTATATACCCAGTAATGGGGTTGCTGGATCAATTGGTATTTCTGGTTCTTGATCCTTCAGGAATTGCCACACTGTCTTCCACAATGGTTGAACTAATTTACACTCTCACCAACAGTGTAAAAGCATTGTTATTCAATTAATTATATCCAATATATCTATTTGGTTATTGATGTGCTCTGTTCTCTCTCTCTTTTTCTCTCTCTCCCTTTATTCTGGTTAGTCTTCCTCTCGTTTTTAGTCATAGTAGGTTTATTTCTATTTATGATATCCATGTTAACCTGTTTAATATTTTATTAACATGTCTTCTATAGAAGAATGTATTTTAATTATTTTTGAACTCCTTAATGTTATCAATTGGATTAAGTAAATACCTTCTCAAAATTTACCTAAAATAATTTACATAAGTAAATAAGTTCTCAGAAAAGTATGATGCTTTTCTTAAAATTTTATTTATTGTTTAATGTTAATACAACCAACATTACAAAGTAGAACCATATCTTATAAATTAGAGTAGGAGTGGTAAAAATAAAAAAGAGCAATAGCAAAATATCTCTTAGGGATTCACAAAAAGTATTTCTTTTACATTTCTGGTAGAAGTGTATCTTATTACAATAGTTCTGTTTTACATAGAAAACAATACAGAGATAGCTATTAAAATTAAAACAATAAATAGACCACAACCTAGAAATTTAATTCTTAGGAATCTCTCCCATACAAATAAAACCAGTAATAAAAGATACAGCTATGTGATTGTTTTACTATACCATTGCTTAAGTTAAAAAGAAAAACTAAGAAACAACCGAATGGCTATTAATAGGACTCAACTTGAGAAAAATACATGTCTTATAAATGTCTTATCTAAAATATATGTTTTACATATTAATTAAAATAGTGGTATTTATATAAGGCAATATTAAGAAAGAAATTGTATAGAAAATTATATAAATTATAACCTTATTTTAAGATATGATTGGTTAAATAGTCTCTCTGTATTATTTTTTCACATTTTTAGTTTTAATATTATTAGGAAGAAAGCTATGGCTGGATTTATATAAAACACTTATTGAAATTTTAAAAATTAATTACCTATGTTAAGTATATATAATATTTGTGTGTTTGTGTCTTACAAAAATATTATCATGTGGTACAATAATTCTTGGCAAATATTTTCTGTACAGAGTCTGGAAGTAATTATTTTACTTTTGTTGGCTAAATATGGTCTCAGTGGCAGCAGCATCTCCTTTTCTTTATTCTTCTTTCCTTTCTCCCCTTTTCTACCCTATTTAATAAAAAAACTTTCTAATTTTTGTGTTATTGTGGTAAGAACACTTCACATAAGAGCTATCCTCTTAAGAAAATTTTAAGTGCACAGTACGCTATTTATATTATTTATCTTCTTAGATCAAGGACTGTGCAAGAACAAGCCATGGGCAAAATCTGTCCAACAGGCCGTTGTTTACCAACACCTGCTGTAGCTGTATGATTATTTAACGTGCTTTTCTTCCCTCAAAACTATATTTTACTGACCTCTCCTTTTTTAAATTATAGATTTCTATAACTTTTTGCCACTGTTAACTACTCTGCTGTATGTAATGATTACTGTATTTTAAAGTAATTCCTGTAAATCAACATAGAATTCTATACTAAAAATAATACTTCATTGAAAATATTTTATACTTTTGACATATTTGTAAAAGCGTGATCACAGACAATATATGTACATATATTTCATGTATTTAGGTCTCTTTCTCTGAACACTCTTATTCTTCCTTTCCACTCTACCTGATCTCTGCTGCTTTAAGGAAAAAGAAAAATATTCAATATACTGTGGAATGTCAAGGAAGGGAGGGACTCAAACTTTTATGATTCTGTTGAATACAAACATTCAGATAATCATTCTGCTTAGATCTGGTCGTCTTGCTAAGACTGCCACCTGGTTACTTTGGGTTCCTCATACTTCTCAATCAACATGGTCTGGGAGTGGCTGGATTTGGCTCATTCATTTGGGCAGGTCACAGTGTAAGAGGGAAATTCATGTGTACTTGTGGGTGAATGTTAGGTTCAGTACTGTGAAGGATATTAGAAGGGACTCTACTTGCAACCTAACCACTAGCTTGCCATAGGTAGAGAGAAAGATTAGATAGATTAGGTAGGTAGATAATAGATAGAGAGATAGCTAGCTAGCTAGATAGATACTATTAAAATACATATACAGAAAAACCCCAGATCTCTGAATCAGGGAATATACCTTTCTTCCATAGAGCATCTGGTTCCTATTTCTCATGCCCTAAATCTCCAAGCACCAAGGAATGAGAACCAGATGTCCCCGTGAATACAGGAGTATACATCACACTGAGAAAATCACAAAATTGTGAAGCTCCAAGCTTTTACAGAAGCTAACAATCCTTACATGCTGATGTTTGTATTACTCTTTGTAAGGTTAGCAAATATCTAGTGGGGAGATATCACTAAATCTCTCTGAGGCCTCGGTCTTTAACTTCTAAGGATTATTTGCCATTCAATCACCCTTTAACCCAGTGCCAGTTCTCTTTACCCAGAAAGGCCTAATGGAGCAGAAACATGAAAATACTTATGGATCATTGAATCCAGAAAATGGGGATCTTTGAGCCAATTTATGTAATATTTTCCTTATTTCTGCATTTGAATGTATACCAGAACTTGATGTGTCATATGCTTGAACTTCTCCACTCCATATTTGCCAGAGAAGATTATCCCAACAACGAGAAAGCTGCAGGTAGAGAGATGCTATTGAAGCCTACTCCCCTGCCATCTGCCACAAGGTGGATCAGGATTTGCCAGGAGTGCTTCTATCCTCTGATGTTTAAGGCACTTACTATATGAATGATGTACTGTCAATTGGTTCATCAGAAATTTTAGTGTTGAAGGCCCTAACTGTAGTGCAATCACCCTTCCTCAGCATAGATTATCAAATTTTCAGCCTGCTATTTAAAAGTTGAGAAGATGTGAATGATTCACTACGATGATTTTATTTGATATTCAGGGGAAATCTTTCCTCCTTTTGGTTCCAGCATCAAAAGGGATGCCCAGCAACCTATTAAATACTTTGAGTGTTACAGATAGAACAGGTCTCTACAACTTAACAATTTTTCAAATGTCAGCCTCTGATAAAGGGAGACAACCTCCACCTCCGAGAGATGCCTTTTGGAGTTTTAGACTTTCAGCCTCCTTAACGTAGCTACCACGTGCACTGCTTTTAGAAAACAACTATTAGCTTGCTACTGGGTTCTTGCTGAAACTAAACACCTGACCCATAAAGGGCTTTTTGCTCTCTGGCCTGAAATTCTCATTTGTGAAAGGTCAAATCAAACTCAATGACTAACAAGGACACAAACATCCTAACTTAGGAATATAAATGGTATACTCAAAAACATAGACTACATGACCCCAGCAACACGTTGACTTTGAATGAAAAAAAAAGTGACTGGCTGGGCACAGTGGCTCATGCCTATAATCCCAACACTTCGAGAGGGCAGGGCAGAAGGATCACTTGAGCCCAAGAGTTTGAGACCAGGCTGGACAGCATAGTGAGACCTCATCTCTATAACTTTTTTTTAAAGAGAAACAATTAGCTTGGTGTAGTGGTGCACACCTGTAGTCCCAGCTACTTGGGAGGCTGAAGTGGGAGGATCACTTGAGCACAGGATTTTGAGGCTGCAGTGAACCATGATTGTGCCATTGTACTCCAGCCTGCATGACAGGGTGAGACTCTGTATGGAAAAAAAAAAAAAAAAAAAGGAAAAAAAGAAAAGAAACAAAAATGGGCAGCTATCTCACTGGAAAAACAAACAAACAAACACAAAAACTATCCTTCACTGCTTTGCCTAAAAAAAGCTACTGGGTCAACTGGATCCTAAATTCATTGGCCTAAATGCCAGAGGCTGACTCCTTGATAGCACGTCTAAACTAAAATCCAGGGCCAATGGTTTTGCTTCCACTATAGATGTGGGTTATTTACTTCAGACTCTAGAATTGTTGCCAATGTTCCACCTTTTTGGACTGCCACTTGGAAAACTACAGACTACGTGATTAAACATAGTAATGCAGTCCGAAAACTAAAAATGAATTACAGCTACTGATGGAAATATCTGACCTGTTTTTCTCATGATGCGGAGGCCACATAACCATGGGCATTTCCCACTCCCACTCTTGGCAGAGTGACTACATCAGAACTTCCAGCTCCTAGTCAGACTATTAGGGGAGCCTTACCACTGTGTGTGTGTGTGTGTGTGTGTGTGTGTGTGTGTGTATGTGAGAGAGAGAGAGAGAGAGAGAGAGAGAGAGAAAGAAACATATTCATAATAAGAAGCTAATGTTCATAATAATTACAGTCCTTTTATCTACACTTGTTTAGATGGTTTCAGTTGGTCTTTATACCTACATTCTCCCACTACCTATTCCATATTTCCTTTGCCTTCTGCAACTACAGCTGATCATTGTTCTTTACCTGGTGGGGTAACCTAGGGCTTAATAACTGAAATGTTTGGGCCATTAGTAGTTTTGCTTTGATTAGGTTTTTATAATTTTTCATTGGCTTTAATCACAAGGCATAATACAAAGAGACACACTAAGGGATCATCTGTATTTCAGACATACTTTCCTTTCTTCCATTATATAATAAAAGAATAGTCCAATTTCCCCTTGGTATCCAGGGTCTTTTACCCTAGCCAACACCATAACTCTTTTCCTTGCTTGTTGCTTCGGAGGTATGAGAAGCCTGAAGTGACCAGGTGGCAGTCTTAGCTTATAGTTCTGTAGAATTCTTATTGTGTCTCCTTGTGGAACCACTCCTCCCTCTGGAAGTAATGCCTCTAGTCCAGCAGAAAATAAAGCCTTGGAAACATAAAACAAAAATGTTGCTAGTGTGTCATGTGGGGTAATAGGGAGTGGTAACACTCTCATTTCCACCCCTTGATTTCTAGACCTGTTAATCCTGGCTATTGGAGACATAGCATCATATATTGCACACTGAGGTATTCACACATACCCGGTGCTATAACAGTCTTCAACAGGCCATTTCAGTGTTCTATCCAGGCAGCTGATTCAGGATGTTAGGGAATGCATTAAGAACGACAGTCTTTGAGCATGGCCCTATTGCTACAATTGTTTTGCTGTAAAGTGAGTTTCCTGACCAGAAGCAATACTGTGGGGCTGTGTGGAACATAATGATCATGAATAAGACATTCTGTAATTCCATAAATGGTAGTTTTTGCAGTAGCACTGCATGAAGGAAAGGCAAGTTCTAATCTAGAAGAAGTGTCTATTCTTGTAAGGACAAAACCTTGTCCTTTCCATGATGGAAATATTCTAATGTATTCAAACCACAACCAGGTAGCTGGCTGATCACCTCAGGGAATTATGCCATGTCAGGAGATCAGAGTTTGTCTATTCTGCTGAAAACTGGGCACTCAGCAGTGACTATAACCAGATCAGCCTTTGTAAGAGGCAGTCCATATTCCTAAGTTCACCATAACTTCCATCCCTGACACCATGGCCACTTTGTTTATGAGCCAATTGGGTGATGATAGGTGGTTGGGAAAGAGGCTGATTGATATCTACAGAACAGGTCATTCTACCCATTTGATTATAAAAATCCTTCTCCTATCAGATTACCCTTTGGTGACCATTTACATGGGATAAAACCATCTTCACAGTTTTTACCTATTCAGTAAAATTTATCCACGTGTTTTTTCCCCAAGTATCTTTGTCACTAATTTTCTAATAATGTTTCTACCAAGTCCCTGACCGTCTAGCCAAATTATTGGCCACAGCCCATTAATCAATCAGTATATAATAGCACATCTTGCCATTTCTTCTTTGGAGCGAAGTACAGAATAGATGGATTGCCCCAAGTTCTGCCCATTGGGAGGAATTTTCTTTACTACTGTCCTTTAAGGATATCTCAGAGATGACTGGAGTGCTGCAGCTATGCACTTTTTGGTGGCGCCTACAAATCATGCAGAACCACCTGTCAACTGGGCTGAGTCTTCTCTTTTTTATGAGTCCATAGGCACAGGCTGAGAAAGAAGGCAGCATAGTAAGAGTTAGACTGCGAGCATAAAGGCCACCTGTTTATGCAACCTATTTTTTCCCTCAGGGCTTGCTCATGTATATAAATACAAATTACATTTGACGATGGACTATTGCTGTGCAAGTCTAACTTTATGGCTTGGTAGGTCAGAAAATACCCAGTTAATAATAGGCAGCTCAGATCTCATGATAACTTGTTGGCTCCTGGTTAAGCATTAAATCTCTACTAAGGACCAAGTAGTTGAAGAAGGCATGGAGCAAGATGGCAGAGTATCACTCTTCAGTGATCATACCCTACCAGACATATCAATTTGAATAATCCACGCAAAGAAAAATAATACCTTCACAAGAGCTAAGAAAACCAGGTGAGATTACAGTAATGGGTTGTAGCACAATAAATAATAAGTAAAGATGCATTGAAGAGAGTAAAAAGGACAGTTTTACATTATCTGTTTTACTCCTCCTTCAGCCTCAGGCAACACAGTGTGAAAAGAGATACCATCCGCATGGAGAAAAGAGAGGAAAATGAGCACAGAACCTTGTCCTACACCTCAACACTGGGCCTGCCACAGTAAAACCTAGCACCAGGCAAACCCCCATGACCCTATACTTCAGATAGGCAGGCTTCTATTGAGCTTCCAGACCTGCCGCAGTGCCTGGTGGAACCACACAATCCTAGGCTTCAGGCTTGTATGGCAGACTTAATCTTCTGCCTACACAGTCACTGGGCTGACTTCAGTAACTTGGGCTCCAGGCAGCTGTCAGTAGTCCCAACCTTCTGGCACACCCAGCACTGAACCAGTCACATCTGCCCTGAGTTTCTGGCATGCCCAGCTCTGCACCAGCCACCACTTCCCCAGGCTCTGCTACACCTCAGCACCAAAACTCTATAGCAAGAAAACAAGTAAACAGATCAAAAAGTGATCAAAAGGAATGTTTATACATTTCTCAAAAGAATATATATGAAGGGCCAATAGATATTTGAAAGAAAATGTTCAACATCACTAATCATCAGGGAAAAGCAAATCAAAACCACAATTAAGTATTACATCACTCTTGTTAGAACAGTTATCTTTTTAAAAAGCCAAAAGATAACCAACGTTGACATGGATGTAGAAAAAAAAGGAACGCTTGCACACTATTAGTGGCAATATAAATTAGTATAGCCATTATAAAAAACAGTATTGAGGTTTATCAAAAAATTAAAACTAGAACTATCACATCATCCAGTAATCCCAGTACTGGGTAAATATTCAAACGGAATTAAATGAGTGCATTGAAGACAATTCTGCACTTACACATTTATTGCAGCATTATTCATAATATCTAAGATATGTTATCAACTTAAGTGTCCATCAATGGATAAATGAATAAAGAAAATGTAGTATATACAGAATGAAATGCTATTCAGCCATAAAAAAGATGGAAATCTCGTCATTGCGACATGAATGAACCTTGAAGGCATTATGCTAACTGAAATAAACCAGACACAGAAAAACAAACAGTGAACAATTTCATGAACTGATCTTATAGAAGTAGAGTATAATGGTGATTATAGGGGCTGGTGTGGCTGAAGCAGGTCTCGAGAAATATTGGTTAAAGGACACAAAATTTTTGTTAGATAGAAGGAATAAATGAAAGAAATCTATTGTACATCATGGTGACTATAGCTGACAATATATTATATTCTTGAAAATTCTAAGAAAATAGATATAAAATGTTCTGATCACAAAAATGATAACTAAGTAAGGAAACACATATGTTAAGTAGCAAGATTTAGTTATTCCACAATCTATATATGCTTCAAACAATATTTTTGAACATGGTACATATATATAATTCTATCTATCAACTTAATAACACGATTTAAAAAAATGTTAAAACTTAAAAAATTAAAATAAAATATAAAAACATTAAAATAATCACCTGCAGATGATGACAGAGCCTTGCTAAAATTCCTAAAGGCCTGTGCTATAATTCATTACAGGGTCCCTTCTCCTCTAGGAACATAATGATCAACTAGCCAATGCCATAGGTCTGCAAAAATTAGACTATTCTGATGGTTGCTTTGATTCTTCTATTCATTATGGAACCAGATCCACTCTGCTGTTGGCACTTCAGAACTACCACATGACCACACCCACACTCTGGGATTCAATTACTCTCATTGAATTTAGATATCCCGCTTCAGTGGCTGAAATTCCCACCCTCAGTTCTGCTCTACAGAGAAGAGCAATCACAGAACTCTTCAAGGATGACAGACTCCACTTAAAAATTTATTTCTCACAGTTTAAATAAAAGGTGCATCCTCTGGACTCTCCTGGGGTGAGTTAATAGGTTTTAAATGACAAATAGCTCTAATATTTCAATCTCCCAAAGTCTTTCAATCTCTTCCTCTGTAGTTTACCAAGGGAGTTCTGACATTTCAAGTTTATTTACTGTGGACCACTTTGGTTTAGGTTTCAGCCAATGAACCAAACAAACTGGTTTCCTTTACTATACCATTAAATGTGGAATATCTGCTTAGTGAGCCCAAAGAAATTCTAACGTTATGTTCCTTCCATTATTATCCCACACCATGAATATTAATTCACATACATATTCTCTTGATTTTTCTCTATAGACATTATTAAAATAAAGAAGTTATTTTGGAGCATAGCATACTTCCTCATGGGTCACACCTTGTACCCTACCTTTAGGGGCTTCTGGGACGTACGTCTAGTTATAGATCTAAAACAAAGAGGGTTGTTGAGGATGGGTCATGAAAAAGTCGTCAGTGTCTTTCAAGGCAGAGGCCTCAAGGGAATCCATAAAAGTTTCCTTAGTAATAAAGGGCAAATGTTCTCAGATGGAGATGGAGATGATGCTTCTACTGGCACAGAATACTTATCAGGATCCAATGGTTCAGTCTCAACCTTCATCAGTATCTTCTCATATGTGTCTATTCAAATTTTCAGAAACACAATTCTTCCCAATCAATGCCCTTATTCTAATAGACAATTCCCTGAGAGGTTGGGGATTCTATTTTCATTGTTATTTAACCACTTGCCTTATGAGACTCTGCATCTGGTTTTTATCAGTCTTGATTCTGAGGCCATAGGAAATAAGAATCTTTTTCAGGTAGATGTAGAAGCTTTCAGGTTATTTTTTTGCAGCAAATGGGCTTGGGAATTTGAATCCTTGATCTCATGCTGTTCTTTCTTCAGTTTGTCCAGTGACATTAGGAACAACAAGCATAACTGATTATATCCATTATTTTGAGGAAATGTACAAAGATATAATGAACATCGTCACCCAGACCCTCATAGACATGATCACTCAGAATCTTGCCTCTTATATGTGTCTGATTAGCAGTATCCTGTGGTGGTATTTTGCATATCTGTATTGCTGCATTATACCATGGACTGTCAGTGAACTCTTTACTGCTAGAAATAGTTTAACTTTTTTTTCAAATCTAATTGAATTGGAGAAACAATTGCAGAAACTCCAGAGACAATTTACAAATAAATACTTAAAATTCAGTTCCTCTAGAACCACTCCCAGTATCAAAATTTGTATTGGTTGGGGTTCTCAGTAAAAGGTAGCAAAAATGATGTGTATATGTATAGAGAGACATTTATTTTAAGAAATTGTCTCATATGATTATGGAGGCTGGCAAATCCAAAACACGCAAAGTGGTCCAGGGAAGAGCAGTTCTTGATGTTCAAATTTAAATGCCATCTGCTAGCAGAATTCTCTCTTTCTCTGGGGAATTCTGTCTCTTTCTATTTAGACCTTCAACTTATCACGAAGAGTAAACTTCAACACATTTTGGAGATTAATCTATATTCAAAGTCTCCTGATCTTTCAGTGCTAATCTCATCTAAAAGATATATTCACAGAAACATCTAGAATAATGTTTGACCAAATGTCTGGGTATTGTGGTCCAGTGAAGTTGACATACAAAAATAACTATCACCTTGTCTTTGTAAAAAAATAACTCCTGTATATATTATTTTTTTCTCTAATTTCAAAATTATTGTTTGATCATTTGTTACAGTAATTGATTTAAGTGATTACTTATATTAACACTTTATTATAAATTACTTGTAATTTCATTTGTCAGTATTTATTCTCAAACTTCTTTTTTTTTTTTTTTTTTGAGATGGAGCTCTGTCTTCAGGCTGGAGTGCAATGGCACGATCTCAGCACACTACAATCTCTGCTTCCTGGGTTCAAGTGATTCCCCTGCCCCAGCCTCCCAAGTAGCTGGGATTACAGGCACTTGCCACCACGCCAGATGAATTTTTTGTGTTTTAGTGGAGACAGGGTTTCGCCATGTTGGCCAATATGGTCTCAATCTCCTGACCTCGTGATCTGCCCGCCTCGGCCTCCGGAAGAGCTGGGATTACAGGCGTGAGCGACCGCGCCCGGCCTATCCTCAAACTTATTACAATTATTCCTAATTTATTACTTGTGCCTGTTTCTATTTAAATATTTGAGGCTTTTAGTGTTATGCCAGTTTTTTTCTTTTTCTTTTTTTCCATAAAGCTTTTAGTATTCATTCTTTTATTAAATATATTTTTCACTTTAATATTAAAGTGAAGCTTACAATTTTCATATTCTTTTTAATAGAAATGTTATTTAAGGCTCTCATTCTTAATTATAGCTAACAGTACATAGCCAAATTATCTGCATTTGACTTCTTATTTTTTCACTTCAAATTTTATTGTGTTATATCCAAAGAATGTAATATATAATGTGACCATTTTCATTCATTTTATTCAGATTTTGCCTATTGCCAAGCTATTCAAATATTATTTGAGAAAGTGAAAAAAATTATATTAACAGGATGTGAAAGTGTGAAGGTACTAATAACACCAACATTTGTAACAGCGTAGCCTATTTAATCTCTCTCTGAGGCTAGAACTTTATGAAATGAATGTGTGTATGTGTATGTGTGTGTATTAGAAGTGGCCTTTATTACCTAAAAAATTCTTTTGATATTTTCATGCCTGCTTTTTCTTTCTATATTCATTTGCCTAACAATTCTTTCAATATGTTTTCAAACTTTTTGATTTCCTTAAATGTGTTTTCTGTAAGAAAATTACTGATACTTTCATATTATCGCTATCTGAAAAATTCCATCTATTCCCATTTGTTGTAATGATTGATGGACTTGACTATATTTTACTCATTTTAATTATTCTTTGTATTAAATATTCACATTTATTATTCTCTTTTATGTTTTATTATGTTACTATTCATTCCAATTTGTCACATTGCTTATTTAAAAATAATTCTATGTATTGTCTATACAATTAATGCTTATCTTACTGACATACAATTAGAGTGATAGTCTCTCCTTTTATTTTAAAAAGCTAACCACTTCGTTTTGCCACCATAATAAGCACTTTTGACCATGCTGACTTCTGTCCTCTTTCTTCCCCTCACCTTTTACTAATAAGAGATTTAGGTTACTCTTAATTCCTGTTTCTACTGCTATCCTTATGCGTGCGTGAGATAATTTAATATTTTTACTTTTACATCACTAACAAAATTTTATTTCGTTTCTTACTACTTTACAGATTTCTTATTTAGTACTCATATTGTATTTTCCAAAGATATGATTAGCATGCTAGCTATAGCTATACTTACGTTTCAAAGATCTTTGATCTCATTGTTTACTGTGTTCTTCATCTCTCATCATTTTGTGGTCTTCAATCAGAAGCATTTTTTATATGGTTAAAATGACATCTCCTATAATTTTCAGTTGAGGTATATGAGGAATATAAACTCCAAATACTTCCATATTTTTTTCTTTCTGAGGAATCAGTAATACTTTGACTGTTATATGACTAATATGTGATTGTCCGTTCCATTTTTTTCTCTCTGAGAAATCAATAATACTTCATTATGTGATTAATAATACTTTGTTATATATGAGATATATGTCATATATAACTTTGTTATATGTTATATGAAATAATACTTTGTTATGTGATTCAACATATGATTGCTTTTCTCTCAGAATACTCTGGGTTTTTTCATATGCTAAAAACATACAATGTTGAAAATTATGTTCAATAATTATTTTAATTTTGATTAACAATTATAGAACTTTGCTACACGATTAGATGAGGAACTTTAATTTTAGTCTACTGCTTATCTGGAAACTGAGAAGACGTGGCAAAAAGATTATAAAACACCTGAATGTGTAGGTCTGGGGTAGGAAGGGAAAAGTAAACAAAATATGTTAAAATTGTAACAATCCTTCTTCCTATGGTTTATTTTAATAAATTAATTTAAATCTCTTATTTCAAATACTACACAGTGCTGTTTCAACAATAAATAGGGGAATTGGTTTAATGTAAACATAATCTTAATATTTTGTATCACCTGTTCTAATTTTTAAATTTTGGATCTCTAAATAAGTTTCAAAAATTTCAATTCACATTTTAAGTTTTATTCAAGTCAATTAGTAAGAAATTACATATTATTTTGTATTCAAGTGGTTTTCCTGTGAATATACATAATAACCTCAATAACCATGTTTAAGTCAGATTTAATAAACATTATAAAATCATATGTATCTAACATATAATGCACATTATTTTATTACTATAGTTTTCAAATAACATATAAAAATAAAAAACCTTTGTTTTATACTTATTCAGATATTCTAATATTTACACATATTCTTAAATTATGTTTCGTATGTACATATACACAATGGTTCTAATGTTAATGTTTAATTTACTGACATTTACATTATCCTAACTCTTTTTCAGAAATACTTTGTTTGATAAAAGAATCTTGTTCCCTTCTGTTAAACTATTTTAAGGATAGTTAGTGATAATGACTTTAACTCTACAGATTAAATCTATGATTGTTTTTAATTAGAATATACCAAAGACTATTAGAAATAGCTCAAGTTTTGATGATTTCTTTAAGACAACTTTCTCTTCCAGAAAACTAAGAATGCCTATTCTGTCATTTGACAGAGAAACTGATAACATTAGATAATGTATTTCAAAGAGTATAGTGCCATCTATTGGATAACATTCAGTCCCAAACTGTACTCAAGATATAGTTTACATTTAAAGTGTAGTTTTGATGTAACAAAACCAAAAACAAAAGGCTCATGCTTTACCTAAATCGTCATTAAGTTTGTCAAAACACAGCACAAAAATTCACATTGCCATTGTTTGATAATTTCATAGTGTTACTGAATTACTACCTTCAAAACTAAGAGTAGATAAAAGATCAGGCTTTACTCATAGTGTTTAAGAAACAAAAAAGGCAAACTTGATAACTGCCTATTCTGAAGAATAATTTTTAAGGTTATATACATTTATGAAATTGAATTTGCGCCTACAGAATTGTTAACTTTAAAAAAATTCATTGTTAAACCTGATATTATTAATATCAATATATCAATATAAAATTCACAGGGAAGGCCAGGCAGTAATTCTTCATGTAAATATAAAATTTGCTGCAAAAAGATAAGGTAAAAGAAGAAAAAGAGAACCCAGGACACAGAAAATATTTCAAATAGCGAAAGAAATGTCAACCTTTTACTTGGATTCAGGCCATCCAGATGCTTTATATGAAAGCGTTAGCGATCTTGCTATGCCCAAGTAAAATTAGAAATATTTTGTTTTGTGATTGCAGCTACTTTCAGTCAGGATAACACTTCTGAAAATTTAGCAAAACAGAGGCTGACTGTTGGCTTTGTTCAAGCCTGAACTGCTTCTTTCCTTCACACGTGACATTGAGGCTCTTATTTTATTGAAAAAATAGAGATGAGTAGTGTGTCCCAAGAAAGGCAGTAAATGAGAAACTCATTCTAGTACATTCTAGTACTTTCTCTGTACAATTTTAGTGCCACTGTATAGAATTTAATTAAGTGGTGGAAAGCAGCTTTGAGGTTATTCAGAAAGAATATAATTATGGCACATTACAGAACTAGTTTTCTAATCTAAATTATTGATTTTGCAATGTGGAGAGTACTGCTGTATTTAGGTCAAAGTGTTAGTGTTGGAGGTGGGGAGGTGAGTAGTTAAGCATGAAGTGCAGAATATATGCTAAATCTGAAAGCTAAAGTATTTTATTTGTATTGCATAAATGCAGTTTGTATGCAAAATGTTTTAAAAAGTGTAAAAATCCACAAAATAAATTACTCCTAAACGTTTTGATCAAACTGTCATTTAAAAGGCAGAATAGAAAAATTTGTATGCTCCCAAGTCTGTACTTCATTAGCTTATCTTACTGCCTACTCTTTATCATTTGAATTTGGGTTAAATATGCTTACTAAATTTATGCATTCATTTATACATAAATTTGACTTTAAGTGATATTAAATTAGAATAAGTAGTATTGGGGATTTAACATTGTAAGAACTAAAGGGAAGTTTATAGAGACTGATTTCATTTTATCTGAAGTTAGTAAAAAATGTATAGTACATATGTTGTCATAATTAAGCAAATATTTTAATATATAAACAAACACACAATTTGATTCTCCAATTTCATTATGTAGGCAAGATACATTTTTATTATGCTATTTTATAGATAAGAGTAGCATAACATAACATTTAAATGATTCTGTCAGATTTCCATGAGTAGTAAAGCTTGTTCTTGAATTCAAGTCAAAAATTCCACTTTCCGGTTCTACATCTATGTCAGTAGGCCTCTAAGATTCTTGTTTTCACTATCTTTCTTTGATAGGTTAGACCTGTATATCCACACTTAAGAATAAGTACAGTTTATGTTCGAACAACATTGGAGTTGGGGGGCCAACTTCCTGTACAGTAAAAAAATTCATGTGTAACTTTGGACTCTCCCAAGCTTGAAGTACTAATAGTCTACTGTTGACCAGAAGTCATAATCAAACATAAACAGTTGATTAACACATATTTTGTATGTTGTATGTCTGACACATTGTATTCTTAAAATAAAGTATGCTAGAAGAAAAAATCAGAGAATCATAAGAAAGAGGAAGTATATTTACTATTATTAAATGAAAATAGATTATCATAAAGGTCTTCACCCTTATCTTCTTCATCTTGCCTATGCTGCTGAGGAGGCAGATGATGAAGAGGGGTTAGCCTTGCTGTCTCAGGGGTAGCAAAGGCAGAAGAAAATCCTTGTGTAAGTAGAAAGGACAGCTCAAATTTGTGTTGTTCAAGAACCAAGTATACTTTATATCTGCTCAGGGGTATGACTAGAGTAGTGAACAATAGCGTTACAGTGACTCTCAAGGTTTTTCATACCCTCTATAGTTTTAAAAAATGAATTAAACATTATTCTGCAAATAAATAAATAATAATGGTACTAGGATAAAAATTTGATCAACTGGGAAATATTTTGATTTCTTGTTATGGAAGTAAATAACTTTATTCTGATCGTCACTGATTTTTTTCAAGTACTCTTGTACTTAATTTATTTTTAGTTATATAAAAATACAATGTTTCTATGTATGTATTATAAAAATCAGCCAGAAATTAAGTAATCACAATAATATTATATTGCAGAACAGGAATCTGAAGAGGGTTATTTGCTATGTGTGAAAATATTTTTGTTCGTATTATTTGCAAATACTAAGTTTATGGTATAGTGAAGAAAAACATTTCTGTTTTTTCACTTAAATGTCAAGACTTAATTTAAAAATCTTTCAAATCAATTTCAAAATCAAACAATATCATAAAGATTTAGAGTCACATGAATTTATTAGGTTATGAGAGAAAAAAGTTGAAAACTGAGCTACAAATGTTTGAAATTTTTAACTTTTATTTAAACTGGAAATAGATTTTTCTATAATATGTTGATCAATTGATTTTTCTGTGGATTTGTCTATCACGTATGTATGTATGTAGTTATCAATCTATCAATCTATCTATCTGACTATCTCTATCTAAGGCACAGCTGACTTACCCTGGTCTGAAAATCTTTCTAAAAAGGGAACCATCAAGTATTTCCATAGCCTCCCAGCCTAAATTTGCCAGTAACCACCTGACCCATGTAATTGATCTGAGCCTAGTAAGACTGGTTATTTGAATCAAGCTAGTCAGACAAAATTAAGAGAAAATAACTTTAACAAAATAAAGAAGAGCACCAATAATTATGGAATTTTGTAATGGGGCTATATTTATGACCTGTGGCATTCCCAAGAGAGAAGGAGAGTAACTAGAAAAAAAAGAATAAATCAACCCCAAAGCTAGCAGAAGCAAAGAAATAACTAAAATTAGAGAAGAGCTTAAAACTTAAAATGAATTCCATTAAAAAAGAAATGAAACCAAGAGTTGTTTCTTCAAAAAATTAACAAGGTTGATAGAATGCTAGCTAGATTAACAAAAAAGAGAATATCTAAATAAATACAATTTAAAAATTACAAAGATGACATCACAGCTGATCTCACAGAAATGCAAACGAGCCACACTAGAGATAATGTGAATAACACCATGAACACAAATTTGAGAATCTAGAAGAAAGGGATACATTCCTGGAGACACACTATCTCTCAATACTGAATAAAGAAAGATTGAAACCCTAAATAGGCCATGTTTAATTCCTTCAATGTAATCAGTTATTTAAAAAATCTGCCAACCACAAAAGCTCTTGACCAGGTGAATTCACAGCCAAATTCTACTGGACATATGAAAAAGAACTGGTACCAATCTTACTGAAACTATTCCAAAAAACGGAGGAGGACAGACTCCTCCCTAACTCATTCTATGAAGCCAGCATCAGTCTAATACCAAAATCTGACAGAGACATGATGAAAAAAGAAAACTTCAGGCCAATATCCCTGGTGAACATAGATGAAAAAATTCTCAACAAATTATAGCAAAGCAAAGCTGGCAGCACATCAAAAAATTAATTCACCATAATTAAATACACTTTATTCCTGGTCTAATGGTCCAACATATGCAAATCAGTAAATGTGATTCAACACATAAGCAGAATTAAAAGCAAAAACCACATGATCATCTCAACAGTCACAGATAAAGCCTTTGACAAAGTCCAACACCCCTTCTTAATAAAAACCCTCAAGAGACTAGGCATTGAAGGAGCATACTTCCAATAATAAGAATCATCTATGACAAAAAATAGCCAATATCACATGAAATGGGCAAAAGCTGGAACCATTTTTCTTGAGAAATGGAAAGACAAGGACACTCACACTTGCCACTTCTATTCAACATAGTACCGAAAGTCCTAGCCAGAGGAATCATTCTAGATAAATAAATAAAAGGCATCAAAGTAGGAAAAGATCAAACTACCTCTCTTCACTGATGATATGAGTCTATACTTAGAAAATCCTAAAACCTCCACCAAAAGACTAGTAGAAATGATTAATGATTTTACCAAGGTTTCAGGACACAAAATCAACACACAAAAATCAGTAGCATTTTTTTTTTTTTTTTTTTTTTTTTTTTTTTTTTTTTTGAGACGGAGTCTCGCTCTGTCGCCCGGACTGGAGTGCAGTGGCCAGATCTCAGCTCACTGCAAGCTCTGCCTCCTGGGTTTACGCCATTCTCCTGCCTCAGCCTCCCGAGTAGCTGGGACTACAGGCGCCAGCCACCTCGCCCGGCTAGTTTTTGTATTTTTAGTAGAGACGGGGTTTCAGCGTATTAGCCAGGATGGTCTCGATCTCCTGACCTCGTGATCCGCCCGTCTCGGCCTCCCAAAGTGCTGGGATTACAGGCTTGAGCCACCGCGCCCGGCCAAAAATCAGTAGCATTTCTATGCACTAATAATGTCCAGGCTGAAAAGTCAAAAGGAAAACACAATCCTATTACAATTTTAGTCAAAATGAAAATGAAATACCTAGGAATACAGCTAGCAAAGGAAGTGAAAGATTCACAAGAAGAACTAAAAAATATTGCTAAAATAAATGGAAAAACATTGCATGCTCATGGATTGGAAGAGTCAATATCATTAAAACGTTCCTACTGCCTAAAGCATTTTAGAGATTCAATGCTTTTTGTATCAAACTACCAACATCATTCTTCAAAGAATTAGAAAAAATATATATTCTAAAATTCATATGGAAACAAAGAAGAGCCTAAATAGCCAAAACAATCCTAAGCAAACAGAACAAAGCTGGAGGCACCACACTATCCAACTTTAAACTATATTATAAGGTTACCAAAATAACTTTCCTCTTAAACATAAATTCCAATTCCATACCACATCTTTGTGAATGTGTAAAACTGAATGCTTTTAAGAACACCCAAGTCATCTCCTGAATGTCTTGCTGCTTGGAAATTTCTTCTATCAGATACCCTAAATCATCTCTCTCAATTTCAAAGTTCCACAGATATCTAGGGGAGGGGCAAAAAGCCACCAGTGTCTTTGCTAAAACAATGAAAGAGTGACCTTTACTGAAGTTCTCAACAAGTTTCTCATCTCCCTCTGAGATCACCTCAGCTTGGACTTCATTGTCGATATTACTATCAGCATTTTGGTCAAAACCATTCAACAAGTCTCTAGAGAGTTTCAACTATCCCACATCCTTCTGTCTTCTTCTGAGTCCCCTTGATTGTTTCAACCTTTACCTATTACCCAGTTCCAAAGTCACTTCCACATTTTGGGGTATCTTTATAGCAGCATCCCACTCTCTGTGGTACAAATTTACTGTATTAATCTGCTCTCACACTGCTATGAAGAAATACCTGAGATTGTGTTATCTGTAAAGAAAAGACGTTTAATTGATTCACAGTTCTGCATGACTGAAGAGGCCTCAGGAAACTTACAATCATGACATAAGGCACGTCTTCACAGGGCAGCAGGAGAGAGAATGAGTGCCAGCAAGCAGAGGAAATGCCAGATGCTTATAAAACCACCATATCTTGTGAGAACTCATCCACTATCATGAGAGCAGCAGAGGGGAAATGGCCCCCATGATTCAATTACCTCCACCTTTGACACTTGGGGATTATTATAATTCAAGGTAAGATTTGGGTGGGAAGACAGGGTCAAATCATATCACTATGCATCTGACAAAAGTCTAATATCCAGAATCTATAAAGAACTTAAACAATTCAACAAGGAAGAAAGCAAATAACCATATTAAAAAGTGTACAAAGGACATGAATAGATACTTCTCAAAAGAAGACATACAAGGGGATAATAAGCATGTTGAAAAATGTTCAACATCATTCATCATCAGATAAATGCAAATCAAAACCACAATCTCACACCAGTCAGAATGGCCACTTTGAAGTGAAAAAACAATGGATGTTGGTAAGGCTGCAGATAAAAGAGAATGGTTATACAATATTGGTGGGAATGTAAATTTATTCAGTCACTATGGAAAGCAGTTTGGAGATTTCTCAAAAAACCTTAAAATAGAACTACTACTTGATCCAGAAATCCCATTACTGGGTATATATCCAAAAGAAAATTGATCATTCTACCAAAATGTACCTAGACTTGTGTGTCTATCACAGTACTATTCACAATAGGAAATACATGGAATCAATCTAGGTGCCCATCAATGGTTGATGGATAAAGAAAATGTGGTACATACGCAGCATGGAATACTACATGGCCACACAAAAGAATTAAATCATACCCTTTCGAGAACATGGATGGAGTTGGAAGCCATAATTCTAAGCAAATTAAGGCAGAGCAGAAATCCAAATATCACATGTTCTCACTTATAAGTGGAAGCCAAACATTGGGTACACATGGACATAAACACGGGAACAATAGACACTGCAGACTACTTGGAGAGAGAGATAAAAGATGTGGGTTGAAAAACTATAGATTGGGTATCATGCTCACTATCCAACATAACCATGTAACAAACCTGCACATGTACCCCATATCTAAAATAAAAGTTGAATTAAAAAAGAAGAAATAAAAACTCATGTGTGGGCAATGATATAGAGAAATTAGAACTCTTGTACAATGCTGGTGGTAAAATAAATCAATATGGTTATTCATTTTAAAATTAAAAATAAAGCTACCATATGATCCAGCAAGTCTACTTCTGGAGTATTTATTTAAAATTATTGAAATTAGAATTTGGAAGATATACGAGCACTTCTAGGTTCATTTGGCTATTCATAATAGCCAAAATGTGAAACAACCCTCACTGTCTATAGACAGAAGAATGGAGTAAAAAAAAAATGTGGTGTACAATGGAATACTATTCAGACTTAAAAACAAAGAAGGAAAGTCTTCAATGTGCAGCAGCATCAATGAATCTTGAGGGCATTATGCTAAGTAAAATAAGCCAGTCACTGAATGACAAATACTGCATGATCTCACTCCTGTGAGTATCCAAAATAGTCAAATTTATAGAATTTAAGAGAAGAAGAATGGTAATTACCAGGGGTTGAGAGTGGAGGGAAATATAGAAAATTAGTAGTCAATTGTCATAAATGTTCAGTTAAGCAAGATAAATAAACTCTAGAGATCTGCTGTTGTACAACATTACACCTATAGTAAAAAAAAATGTTATACACTTAAAAATTTGTTAAAATTGAATATGTTATGCCAAATGTTCTCATTAAAATAAAGTAAAAAAGTAAAAGTCATTATACAGAAACAACATAATCAGTTCCACAGCAAGTATGCACACACATTCACTCACCCACCCCCCCAACACATAAATAAGCTATTTCATTTACAATACCATTTTTAAGTTAAAATGTGTAGGAAAAAATTTAACAAAAAAAATGCAAGATCCGTATACAAAAACTATAAAATACCTGTGTAAAAGATTAAAGAAATGTAAATAAATTGAAAAATACCCTATTTATTAATCAACATGATCCTCAATATATCATCAGGCTTTGTTCTCACATTTTTTGGACATGTAAATAGGTAGAATAATTTAAACAACCCTAATACAAATTATAAATTTGAATACAAAGAAAATTGGAAGTCTCATATTACTTGATGTTAGAACTTATTCTAAACCTATAGTATTACTGAACTAAACTTGGCACCATTTGTCTAGTGCAGCAAAGCCAAAAACTGACACCAAAATATGCAGAGGAAAGACATGTATTGCAAAGCACCAAGAAAGGAGAATGGGCAGCTAACAGCAACAATCCAAACTCTTGCTTATAAGCAAGAGTTTTTGAAGGCAAGGGTAAGGGTGTCTCCAAAGTAAGTTAAGCACTGGGAAATTTCTTGAACTTCTTTATCTACTTTTTGGTTTCAGTCTGTTTGAGGTCTACATGAGAGTGCCTGGCATTCTCCATTGAGTGGGAGTCCTGGTTTCTGAAAAACAACTCGAGGATATATGTCAAGATATTATATTTAGTTTCTATAAGCAGCAAAAATCTTGCGATTCTAACCTACTTGAATGACTATTTCAACTACTATTACTTTCTTGCTTAGCAGGTTATTCATTCATTTCCCTAATTTTTGGTTGAAGGGCTAGCTAAGTGCCTGGAATTTCCCTTGAAAGGAAAAATTCAAATTTTTCTTTTTTTCTCTATGCTCAGTGTGGGTGAGTGGGCAGGAGGTCCCTGCTTCATCTCAATCCTAATTAAGATATTCAATTTACCCTGTTGAAACTCCATCTTAGACATGGCAGCCAACAGGACTTTATCTATATAATGAATTTTTTGGACATAGCGGGTAGAGGCAGTCACATAAAATTTTTAACTATCTATGGGTGTAAAATAGTACCTTAGGGAATTTAGGAGAGTATACATTGGAGAACTTGTGACATAAACATGAATTGCTCATGGTCCTCAGATGACAGTGAGATAGAAATCAATGTGTTGGCAAGTTCCAGCAAAATACAGTAAATATTGATAAGACAGGAGACAGATAAATTCTTAGGCAGACAGAGATGGGTCCCCATCTCTGTGTGGGAAATCCAACCTTCAAGCCAAAGACAGCCTGAAGCCTGAAACCCTGACAGCCAGTTCTGGATAGAGTTTACAATCAGAGTGAGAACTTCCATTCCCATCTCATGCACTCTCTCTCGATTGGTTCCTTCTGGATGATGCTTTCTAACTAATCAAATGGTGCTTCTTCCAAGACCACTCATGGACCAATCAGCATGTATTCCCCAATTCAAAGCCCATAAATACCCCATACTCAGCCACACAGACAGCTACCCATTTTGGCATCCCACTCACTGCCAAGAGCTTTTTGGTAGCTCAATAAAATTCTATTCTCTCTTGTTCATTTTCTGGTGTCCGCAT
This sequence comes from Trachypithecus francoisi, assembly GCF_009764315.1. Lineage (NCBI taxonomy): Eukaryota > Metazoa > Chordata > Mammalia > Primates > Cercopithecidae > Trachypithecus > Trachypithecus francoisi. The sequence goes on along the minus strand of NW_022681454.1, from coordinate 127,491,200 downwards.
ACCTCATTCTTCTTGGCTGCTGGACAAGAGCCCATAAACCGCTGAATGGTGGGAGCAAAAAGAGCTATAACACTCTCTCCCACTCACCAAACTATGAGAGTGAAAGAAGCCACTGGGTGCTGTTGCTTTCTGCCTGTTGAGCTGTGGATGGTGAGAGTAAATGGGCTTGTAACACTCTCTCCTGCTTGCTGAACTATGGGAGAGGAAAAGCTGCTGGAGGCCACTCTCTGCTGCTCACTGAACCACAGGAACAAAAGTCTCACTACAATATCATCATTCTATGCAATGGAATCAGTAACAATGACAATATCTGGAACAATATTCAGCTACTTTTAGCTATCTCACTGTCCATATATAGTGTCTGTATTGATTTCCAATTTTTGTACTACTCCTTTTAATTTTAAGGTCTTATGGCTTTGAGTTCCTTTTTTTTGTATTTGCCATTTAATTTCTCAAGAAAGGACAGAAAGAAAAGTTCAGAAACATTTTACATACACTATTAGCACTTCTATAGTTAAAGTTTTTCCTGATGAAGGGAATTTCCTCTAGCCTTTATAAGCATTTACTGCAGAAGCAGGTAAAATATCAATGTTAATTATCCACTCTTCAGTGGAAGCCACAATGCTGTCACAGGATCCTTAGAGTTTCACTTCACCAGCCAGAAACCTCTGTGGCTTGTGGCGCCTCTGCTTGGATTTTGCTTATTCCTGCTGCACTTGTTCTGCCCACTAGGCCTGGAAGGCTGCACTTGGCTTATGCTACCTGCCCGGATCCCTTGCCTGCCAAGGGTGAGCCAAGCACAGAGCAGTGAGGGGGGTGTGAACCAAGCCAAAGACAACCTTAAGCCTGAAAACCTAACAACCAGTTCTGGATAGGGTCCACAATCAGAGTGAGAACTTCTATCCCCATCTCATGCACCCTCTCTTGATTAGTTCCTTCTGGATGATGCCTTTTAACCAATCAAATGGTGCTTTTATCCAGACCACCGAGGGACCAAACGGCATGCATTCCCCAATTCTAAACCCATAAAACCTCTAAACTCAGCCATAAAGATGGCTACCCACTTCAGGTTCCCAGGTTGGCCACTCACTGTCGAGTTTGGGGTCTGGCCACTGCACACAGCTAGACACACTAGCTGATGGGATTGAGTGGGCAGCTCCACACATTGTCACAATTGCTGACTCCATGCAAGGTTGTGGCTAGACGGGGCATACCATAAATGGTTTCCACTATAGGCAATGGGGAACACAGTGACTCCTGAAAGCTCAGAGGCACCAGAAACTGCAGAAACCCAAAGAGGGTGTAACAGCATGTCACAGCCCTGGGAAGCACTGAGGTCTGAACTCCCAGAAGGGGCACAACTCTTCTCTCCTTCTCATCACCCTCAGCATTGTGAACAGGAGGCTGCATGTCAGTCTGTTTTTGTTATAGCTCTTTCAGTCCTTCCACCCACTGTGGCCCATAGCTCCTTAACTGGCCTGGCCCTAATACTGCTTCCCATTATTTGGGGCAGCCACCCAGCACAGATGGAGAGTGGGAGTGCTATAGTGTTACAAAAGCTCTGGCTCAGGGAACCTTGAGGTCTGGGCCTCCAAAAATGTTGCCACTTCACTCCTGCAGAGCATGTCACTGCCCACAGCTCAGCAAGCCAGCCAAGAGGATGTTAAGAGTTCCATTTGCTCCGTTTGTTTGGTGGGTCCTAAGTTCTTGCTCTGAACCCAGGAAGAATGAGGTTAGTTGGACAACTGGCGGGTGAGCAAGTCATAGAGTAGCTTTATTGAGTGACAGAACAGCTCTCAGGAGACCCAAAGTGTGTAGCTCCTTTCTGCAGGCAGCTCGTCTTGACAAGTGTAGAAAACACGGAAAGAGGGTAGCTCCCATCCATATGCAGGTAGTCCTGATGCGTGTAGAGGAGACCCAAGATGAGTAGCTCCTATTTGCAGGCACAAAATGTCTGAGCCTGGCTTAGCCTGGGGTTTTTATGTGTGCTGATTAGTCTATAGGTGGCCACAGTTGTGCCTGAAAGAAGCACCATTCAGTTGGCCAAAAGTCATCAATGAAGTACTTAATCTGGGTCATGGACTCCAGCTGCCAGTTCCACGCTCAGGCCATCTCTGGCTTGAAGGTGGGGTCTCACTAGGGACCCACCCCTTTCTGTCTAAGAATCTGTCTGCCTCCTGCCACTATTAACATGCCCTCCGTGGCACCCAGGCTGTCTGTACGGCGGGGAAAATGCAGGCCCACGCTGAACCATCCTTAGCCCCTTGGTCTTCCTTCTGTGCTTGTTGTTGTCCAAAGTCCAGAGGGGACTGAGGTGGCAGGGGGCTGGCATGTTAGCCCCGTGCTGAGTGTGTACACACCTAGTGGTGTTGCAACAGCAACCAGGCTCAGCCACAGCTTTGTTCTGCACTGGAGCACTTGCAGGGAATGGGGAGAGGCCAGAGAGCAGGAGCAGGTGCTTCCAAGCCTGCGGGTTCAGGGGGCTTCCTGCATCCCTGAGAGCACAGGGATTTCTGGATTTTGAGGCACGACTGGATGGCAACAGCTGTACCTGGGAGCACAGGCTTTCATTCTACCAACTCAGTAAGAGGTGGGGCTTCCACTGGGATCACCTGTTCCTGACCCCTGCCAGATCCACAGAGCATGCAGCCCTGGCCGTGCTTCCCCCGCTGCTGCAGCTGGCATCCTCACAGCGGCCACTCCAGATGGCTACTGTGCCATCAGTGTTGTATTGGATTAGCCCGATGAACCCCACATACAGTCTGACATCACTTTCTTTTTCAACTCCAATGCCTACTCAAAACCAACAAGTTGAATTCAGGAGTCTGCTCCCCTGATGTGACCAGGCACAAGATAATTTGGGCACCTGCTCCTGATAAAACTATAAAAGATTGAGTTAATTATCTTCTCAACATTTTCCAGAATATTCAAAAACTACTGTATAAGCTTCAGTTATTTAACAGACAGAGAAATTTCAGGCCCATCTCTAAACACCTTTCTCCATGAAACTTCTGAGACTAGGGAATGAGAGAATGTGGGATCAAAGAGCATGGAGAGAGACTTTACAGATTCAAGTAATTTACTTTTTGTCATAATTAGTGAAGTAGTAACTCAACCAATAATCTTCCTATATTTTCAGCATCCCTCTCCTCTCTCCAGCTCCAATGATGCTCTATATATCCAGAAGTGAGGTTATCATGGTTGAACCAATGAAAGTTTTAGGACGCTCTGGAATCAGCAGCTTTAGATGTCTTGTAGTCTAGCTGGGACCTTTGGTTTTGAGTACTTTGCTTTCTCACTCTTTACTTGCACAATGGTATATTTCTTAAAAGAGTTCACCTTATCCTGGTTCATCTGCTGCTCTTTGCCAATATAAGAGCTCTAATTCTCGGCCGGGGACGGTGGCTCACACCTATAATCCCAGCACTTTGGGACCCTGAGGCGGGCGGATCACGAGGTCAGGCTAACACGGTGAAACTCTGCCTCTACTAAAAAAAAAAAAAAGCAAAAAAAAAAAAAAACCCCTCTAATTCTCATCTGGCTATAACATAAAAGTAAGGGGAGTTTTTGAGTGTGTAATGATTTATCTAGATTAATCTAGATCTCTTTTGTTGAAACTGTTTTCCAGATTATCATTTTTATTAGCATTTTAAATCAAATTCAGGGCAAAAGAGCCCCAATACTATTCAATGCTTTATCTATGTTTTTTTCCATGAGGTTATCTGTCACAAGGATATCTTCCTGCAAAAGGCATTTTTTAAATAATTTCAATTTTTATATTTTGGATTCAGATGATACATGTGAAATTTGCTACATGGGTATATTGTGTGATGCAGAGGTTTGAGATATGAATGATCCTGTCACCCAGATATTGAGCATAGCTCTCAATAGTTAGTTTTTTCAAACTTTCCCTCCCCACCCTAGTAATCCCCAGTATCTATTTTTGTCATCTTTATGTTCATGAGTACCCAATATTTAGCTCCCACTTATAAGTGAAAACATATAGTATTTGGTGTTCTGTTCCTCTATTAATTCACTGAGGATAATGGATGGTCTCCAGATGCATGTATACTATTGCAAAGGATGAGTTTTTGTTTTCTACTACTGTTTACTACTTTTTGGTGTATATGTACCACATTTCTTTATCCAGTATGCCATTGATGGGCACCTAGGTTGATTCCATATTTTTGCTACTATGAATAGTGCTGGGATAACACACAAGTGCATGTGTCTTTTGGTAGAATGAACTATTTTATTTTAGATATATACCCAGTATTTGGATTGCTATGTCAAATCTCCAAACTGCTTTCCACAGTTTGGAGGTTTCTTAAATAACTTCATAGCTGAACCAATTTATACTTCCACCAATAGAGTGTAAGCATTTCCTTTTATCTGCAGTCTCTCCATTATCTGTTGTTTTTGACTTTGCAATAATACCCATTCTCACTGGTGTGAAACGGTATCTCATTGTGATTTTGATTTGCATTTCTCTGATGATGAGTGATGCTGAGCATTTTTCCACATGTTTTTTGGCCACTTACATGTCTTCTTTTTGGAAGTGTCTATTTATATATTTTACCCACTTTTAAATGATGTTATTTGTTTTTTTGCTTGTTGGATTGTTTGACTCTATAGATTATGGATATTAAACCTTTGTTGGACGCATAGTTTGCAAACATTTTCTGCCATCTGTAGGTTGTTTATTTACTCTCTTGATAATTTATTTTGCCGTGCAGAAGCTTTTTAGTTTAAGTCTCACTTGTCAAATTTTGGTTTTTTAAAATTGCATTTATTTATTTATTTGTTTGTTTATTTTATTTTTGTTATTGTTATTTTGAGACAGGGTCTCACTCTGTTGACCGGGATGCAGTGCAATCTCTCAGGCTCAGGCAGTCCTCTCACCTCAGCCTCCCAGGTAGCTGAGACTACAGGCACACGTCACTACAACTGGCTATTTTATACACACACACACACACACACACACACACACACACACACATATATGGTAGTCATGTGGTCTCATTGTATTTCCCAGGCTCCAATTCCTGGGTTCAACTGATCTTCCCATCTCAGCCTCCCAATGTGCTAAGATTACAGGCATGAGCTATTATGCCTGGCCTGCAATAGCTTTTGAGTACTCATCTATAAATTCTTTCCCAGGGAAGAGGCAAAATTCTTTCTAGTAGTCAGCACACACTAAAAATGACTCAGATCTCTAGCTATCAGTTTTGAAGGTTTTTAACCATATGTGATGAACTGTAACAGGGGTTGACCTATTATATCTTTCAAATATTGCTTCATTCTTCATAAATATTGCTATCTCTGACACCTCATCTGCAAAGCAACCTAGTTAAAGTTCTAGTGATTTACCTAGTTTCTGCATATGGTAGTCACATATTTCTTTCCTTTAATGCTTCATATAAGTGTGTGTCTTTGTAACTGACATCTAAAAGAGATGGAATCTTTTGCCCATTCAGGATGACTTCTTATAAAATTCTGTTTATTATAATGGGGTCAACCTGAGACATTCCACAGATTGGTGGAAAAAAAAAATGCCCAAATCTAGAATAGTTTTAGCAATACTCATGACATTTGTGCAGCTGTATTTGAACCTGTATCCCAGCACTCTCCTTACAACCACCTCTGAATTCCTTGTCATTAATATGCAATAAAAAAGAGATTCACTTATTGCCTGGGTAACCATATAATTTGTTCAATAGATTGCTACTGATTCTCATAGAATTCTCCCAAATCTCATTAATTAGTCCATGAGGACTTCATCCTCCCACTCCTTGAAAGTCATGTTTTTTTCAACATTCTATCTATGCATAAATTGTGTGGTTGTGCTGTGTCCTCCCCAAAGTCACTGACCAAGGTGTAGGGATTAGAGAATGAAATGTAACCAGTGCTACTACTCAAGGCACATCCTGGGAGCCTGCATGGTCCTGGAGAAAGACACATCTGTTTATGATTGGTCTACTTGGAGGGACATTTATTTTCAGTTACTTATTCACAGGGTATAAGAAAGCGTCTCCACTTTTGATGTGCTGGTACAAGGCCCTGCTAACAGAGAACCTTCGCTTCAACTCCACACCCTAGCCATCATAAAACCCCCACATCATTCTCATTTCCGGGCTCTCTCAATCCATTTTTAGTTGTGCCTGGGAGATAGTATACCTTTCCCGGAAGCCTCATTGTGTGAGTTTTAATGAATATGTTCTCATTCTAGTGAGGCATATATGGTGTCATAAGTCTCAATATGCAAACCAAATTTTGGGTAAAGGTTCATTTTGTTTCTGCAAAGTGTTCACAACAGAGGGGGAGGTTTTCTTCATTTCCCACAAATACCCAGTATGTACGCTGCAAATATATTGTGTGGTTGTTCAAGAGACGACTGCGAGAAGTAGAAGCAGAAAATTACAAAAAGGACACAGAAGAGTAGGCAAGAGCAGCAGAAGGTAAAAGCAAGTGTGACTTAAGACAAGAAACCTGTGTTGAGCAAAGAAAGAATCCAGCAATGCTTGTAATACAGGAGTTGCGACAGGTGTAGTGGTTGTTCCGACTGTTGCCACAGAGAAATTATCACTCACTCTCACATGTCCCTGTAGTGAACAGAAGACATTGAACCCAAGGGGAGGTAAAGCTGATACCACTGATTATATTGTCACCATGAGGATTCGTAAGTTTTTCTGAAGACTTTTCCAGAATTTGGTCAGGTATAAACTATTATATGACTATAAAACTTTTTAGACGTTTTAAGTATTAGACTTAAATGCATTTTTTCCAGTTTTCAGTCTAATCCCTAAAGGTATGTAATGAAGATTTTTATTTTGCCTTTTACTAGATACTTTTTTCTTTACTGCATATCTTTCTATTAAAGAATAAATCTTGTTAAAAGACTGACATAAAAGCCTGTGGGTTTTATTGTAGAAGCAAATTTATTTTCTGGTTCGTTTAATGATAATCAAATTATAGGAACAGTTAAAAAGTGAAAGTCAAGTCATTCAATCTAGCACAACCCAGGCAGCCACAATCGTGACCTGAGGATACAAATTACTTATATTGAAGCTATTTTATGAAGTATCCCTTTTTTTAGAGATGAAATTGTATTTGTACAAATGAACTTTAAAAAAACCGATCTTCATCTGTACATAGATGAAAGAATTAGATTATTTAGATAAATCAATGAAAGTTAAATGTAATGTTTGGCACTTCATAAACAAAATGACTAAATATTCATTTTTCAATTAGGCAGTGTATTATACGTGTAATCAATGTCTTTTCAGTGGCTATCTACCAATTCTTCATATACCTGAATAGAAATTGGTAATTTACTACATTTCATAATCATGAGATAACAATTTTAAAACATTCAAAGCTGTGACATTTGTGTACCTCTCAATTACTGGAACAGTAAAATTATATTCTAATAAATATAAAGATGGATATTTATACTTCTCTTAGTCCAATTTAGTTATGCTTTAATTTCTATATTAGTTTTCAACTTAGTTTAGCCATCTATTATGCTCAATGAATGCTGTTATTACTGTGTAGTATGTTGTAAGTTTTTTTGTGTGTGTGTGAAGGAGTCTCACGCTGTTGCCCAGACTGGATTGCAGTGCCATGATCTTGGCTCACTACAACCTCCGCCTCCCAGGATCAAACAATTCTCCTGTCTCAGCCACTCGAGTAGTTGGGATTACAGGTGCCTGCCACCATGCCTGGGCAATTTTTGTATTTTTAGTAGAGACAGAGTTTCACCATGTTGGCCTGGCTGGTCATGAACTCCTGACCTTAAGTGATCCACCCACCTTGGCCTCCCAAAATGCTGGAATTACAATGTGCCCAGCCTGTTATAGTATTTTTTTTAAAGTTAGTCTCATCTGTGGCTTGCAATAATCATTATCCTCATCATCATCATCATCATCATCATCACCATCACTTGCAGGTAAAAAAGTATTTTATACAGAAAATATTGCTAGTTTAAGATTACCAGACCAGGCATCAAAACATATGATTTCTAGTCAGGTACAAACCTTTCTATAATGTATACTGTAGGTAAAGAGTAAAAATCTCCCACAGTATATAGAAAAATTGGGGCGGGAATTATCTGCCCTAAATAATTATTATGTACTATTTGTATTGATACTCTTTCTTTACTGGCTTTCCATCTAGTAATTGCTAGATTTTGTAACATGAACTTAACTTTAAAAGAGATGCTTTACATGCATACTATTTAAATATGTTTACATCAGAAAATGCATGCTTTATTACACTTAGCTATTTGCAATTCAGCACTATATCCTGCAATATATTAATGATAAGTTTTAAAAGCTGGCAGAGGCATTAATGGATGAAATGTTGAATATAATAAGTGGCCTCTCTCTGAATGATTTAAATCAATACCAACAATCAAGAGAAAGAAATTGCAATGAGAAGTTCTTTGAATTTTATAACTTGGCCTAAAACAATAGATTTAAACAAGATTCAATGACTGATAATAAAAGAGAATCACTCTTCATATAAAATTTATAAATGTATACGGAAATTTATAGCCTATTATATTTTATTGCATTGAATTTTTTTCCTCTTACATTTGTGATTTATGAAAAATCTTTCAGCTTAAAATTAAAACCATCACATCTATTTAGTAAGAACCTTTCTATGAACCCAGTCATCTCAATTGTTATGTGAAAGCTAGAAACTGATATCTTAATTTTTTTTTTGTAGTGAATTACTTCTTTTGTTTTCAGTTATCTTTCCTGGATGGAGGATGGGTGGAGAAGTCAACATTCCTAGATCTGGTTGATCATATTTTCAATTCAGGTGCATGTTATCAAACTCTGTTAGAAACAACAGAATATTCCATCACTCTTCTCTCCTTCAGGTTAGCCTCCCTTCCCCCATGGTCTCTAACACAGCAAGTTTAAGTCTTTTGGGAATTTAGGGTAGAAACAAATGCTAATTTTACAAATATACCTTAAGAATAGTGAAATATAGCTTATACGCAATGAAATAAAAATAACTTCTTGAAAGTTGTAATTAATTTTTAGATATCAGAAATATAATTTTAATAATATACAGTTTTAATATGTTTATTCAAGTGTTTCTGATTTTCTGATTTTTTCCCTTTCTAATTATTTTAATTTCATCTTTTCAGTCCATTTTTACAGATATACCATGTTATGTCTTCTCTATGTTATGTTACTTTCCAGAGACATTGTCCTCTATAAATTGTTCTTCTTGAACCTAGATCTTTGTAGCAATTACATTTCAAAAAAATAGTGAATATAATTCTAGATCATCTGCATTTTATGTCTGCAGCATTTCCTCTGAGGCACAGTAAAAGGGTACATCTGCATCATTATAACTTAAAATGATGAATGATAAATCTTTTTATTTCAGGTGTTGCACAACAGAGCTTTCTGAGAAATAATTTATTTTTAATTCATCAAAAATTTGTTTTATTTACAAAGGATAATACATACTCCATCGTTACATTTTGGCCTGAAAAGATGGTTTATATATTCTACTCTAGCACTATTTAGTGTGATGGCAAAAAAGTAGTATTTCAGGACACCTAAGATTGTTAAAGCTGTTTATCTACAATTACTATTTTATTTAGACATGAATAAGTAAAAAGTATATGATTTATATGTAAACTGGTGAGTTCAAGAATAGTATTTATTTACAATGACTGTAATTAAAATAATTGCTACAGGTGGATTTACCTGGTTAAAATACTCATGCTTTACTACTTAATATAAACAATCGATTTTCAATCAAGTAGGACTGTTTGCTTAAAGGTACATTTCTTCTAAACACTATCCAGTAATAATAATAATTTTAACAACTATTCTGATCATGAATCAGCCACCAGGCTAAGCATCATGCATGTATTATAACTTCTTTTATTTTTATAGTCATCTGACATACCGACTACTACTCTCCCTATTTTTCCCAAGGGGAAACTGAAGCTGAAAGAAGTGATATAACTTTTTTAAAGTCACACAACTGAAATGTTTAAAAAGCTTATTCATGGTATGTTTAATACCATTAATATCTAACTCTCATATTCTACATACACATCTGAATCTTACCATTTAAACTAAGAATTCCATTTTATGATTTTGAGCACTGTTTATATGTTAATTTATCCTTTTAAAAATGCATACACATATATAGCTTAATTTTAATTTTATTTCTGATCTTTAAAAATATTTAAATAGTAAATTGATTAATTCTTATTTTATTCTTTTTTACCAATAAAGTATATAAATATTAAACAATATTATTTTATGTATATTTTGTTTTCTCAATTGTGTAAACTATTTTAAATATGTTTTCACCTAAATAACTGTGAGATAAAACACAGTGATGTAGAAGCATTGCAGCATTAAAGAGATACCATGATAACAGTTTCTTCCTCACTTATACATAAGGCCAAAATTTGAATGTAAAGCAATATTGATATTAAAAACATCTTTTGAGATATCAATTAATCAACATTGAAAACATCTTTTGAGATATTATCACCTATTCTGCTACTATATGAAACAAAGATCATAAAGTGAATATCATATGGCTTCTCAGAAATAAACAGCTATATACAAATTATATTTAGTATTGCAGTGTATATTCTTTAAAATTATCATTCCATTAGATAATTTTATTTTCATTAATTTGAAATATCTAGCTTCTTCATTGTGGAACTTTTCTGGGAATATTGATTGTAATGCCATTTTAAAATAAAAGTTTAAATTCTATTTGTATATACCTTGGTACATACTTGTTGGTTTTAAATCAGACACTACTAATCTTTTGACCCACTCTCCAGCCCAAGTAACTACATTATTTTTTATTTAATTGTGAATCATTTTCTGTATTTCCCCAGCATTATTTTTACAAGCTCTCAGAAATAAAATGTATGTTATTAAGTTCTTATATCACTTTCTTTCCTTTGACCCTGCCACACTTCTCATTCATCATGCATTCATTTATTCCTTTAGAGGTTTATGAGTGCAATATAAGTGCCAAACACTGTACTGGGAACTAGTAAGACAAAGAGTAATAAGACACACTCCTTCCCTTAATAATTATAAGTTTCTGAAGAAGATAGACTTAGCAAGTAATAACTAAAAAGAATTTGATATTTACTGAAATACAGGCATGTACAAAATTCTACTATATCATAGAAAAAATGTCTGTATGTAGAGAAATCAGGAAATGTTTCCAAAATAAGTAATATTTTAGTGAGATCTGAACAATTTCCCAGATGAAGAAGAGGAAAGACATTTCAAGCAAAATAAACAGTAGGTACATATGTGGGTATGAAACCCTGCTCCTTACTGGAAGTATGGAATAGTATCTCAGTATGGGAATAAAGGAAAAAAGAGAAAATATATACAGATGCCTAAACAGTAAACACTATGCATGAGACACTCAGTTATTTAAATAGATTTTAGAGTATTGTTAATAATAAACTGCTTAGATAATATAAGGTGAAAATAATTAGCATAATTAGGAAAAATATAGAGAGGAGTAAAAATTGTTATATAGCTATTACAGTAGTTGAGGTAAGAGATGATGAAGCCTGATTTAATACTTTGTCAATGCATATAAATAAAGTGAGTAGAATCTAGCGATAATGAAGTGACTAATTTTACAACATTTAGTGACCAATTAATAATAAGACGATGAGACAGAAATAAAGAATAAAAATGAGTAATACACTATATTGAGCTAAAATAACCCTAAATTTAGTTTGGCATATCAAATAATGAAGTCACTTGAGATGGAAAACTCAGTAACTCAGAAAATTAAAACACTAGCTAAGATTTGTACATCATCAGTTTTACAGTTATTTGGAGCTTTCAGATGTTTGAGAATGTGAATGTCAATTTGGAGTGATTTTTAGGTTTTAATACCCACTCGTTTATTCTTTAATAAATAGTTACTGAGTGCTTACTATACGTGCTAAATTCCGTGGTAAATAAGATGGATAGAAAAATGAGATAGAGTAACTACTTTCCATCTGGTAGCTTATATTCTATCTGGAGGGGCAATGAATAATACATAAAGAAGCAAACAAAGTAATTTCAGGCATAGAGATATGCATTTAGAAAAAAGGGAAATTTTCAATATGGCAGAATATGAAAAAATCACAATGATAGGAAGAATTTATTTCAGGCAGGTCTCTCTGTGGAGGTGGCATTCATGCTGAGACCAAAATGACAAACATGAAGGGAAGCACCTTCCAGGACAATCAAGGGCAAATTAAAATATTCTTACTAATTCAAGAAAATAAAGAACTGTATAGTAAGACGGGTATAATTGTTTTGAGATAAGCAGCCTCGGAACAGTTGCTTTAGTTTGGGTTCCCAGGAAACAGGGATTAGAATTCAGGACTCTACTGGGGAGCTGATCTCAAGTACAGCATCTAAAAGGGAGTGAAACAAGTAGAATTGTGTACAGAGAGAATCTTTCAAGAAGATTTTGTCCAAATCTGATTTATAGTTTTAAGAAAGTTGCCCCTGCTACTGTGTTTAGGAATTGAAGGAAGAATTTATGTGGAATATGGAAGATGAATGAGAAGTTGAATATTTGAGCAATCCAGTTGATTTGAATGATGACAATGGTTAAGTCAAGGGTAACAGGAGTAGACAGATAATGATAGAAGCTAAGACTAAGGGTTGGAGAAATTGGAAAGGCAAGGAAGCTAAGGTTGGATTTCTAAAGAATAATATTACTCAAAGCAAAACAGAAGTAATACAAAATAAAAAGACACTAAGAGCTACGAAGTAAACTAGGGCAGAATGGTAAGAGAGTGGAATCATGTAACTATAAGAAGTTTTGTGTTTCAACAAAGAGAAAACGATTGACCGTTATCAAATGCCATAGAGAAATCTAACAAGATTAAAGACAGGATTTTCCACTTGATTAGTTTATTTATGCTAGATTCATGTGTGTGATGGGATGGAAGACACTGTAATCTACAGAAAAGGAAAAGGGAGGTGAGGAAAGGAGTAGCACAAAGTAACTGACTAGCTGTAGGTAAACAAAGGAAAGTGTTTTATTTTATTTTTTTTTTAAAGTGGCATAAAGTGTAGTAAGGAATTTTTTTAGTTTATGTTCATAGGTTTGTTTATAAAGAGAAAGTTATCAAAGTGGATTTTAGAAGCACACACAGACACAAATATATACACCAAAAAACCAGTACACAAAGTTGAAAAAGGACAGGTTGAAGACAAAAGAATATGTTTCTATAATCAATCTTCCATCATAAATGTTAGCTTTGCTTAGATATATGTGGAGGTAGAAAGGGCTATAAGTAAAAAAGGTCAAATCAAATTAATTCCATTTCCATGGGGAACTGTAAGACAAAATTGAAAGGGAAAAACGCATTATGAAATGGTTACATCATGACATAACTTGCAGATGGGTTTTTCAAAAATATTAATGTGCACACTAAAGATGATTTCGGTTACCTGACACTAAGATTTACAATAAAACATCTTTATAAAACACTCAACCACAAATGAACTCAAAGTTGTGATCCTTACTCTGAAAGTACTTGGTAGCAGAGAGACAGTGCACACAAAGTCTGCGTTTACATACATCAGCTGCCTTGGTTCTTTACTTACTAAACTATTTGAGACATTTAAAAAATTAGTCAAAATTTACATTCTTTGTTGATGGACCCTCATTTTTCTATTGCATGATTACTTTCTCAGTAGTCAACATTGGTTTTCCATGGTCATAACACAAATAAACTGAGTAAGAAATAAGAGCTTCTACATGTAACTGTTCATCTGTAATTACCATAGTCGTTGTACAATTGCATAATTGGGATTTAGGATAAATAATAAGATCAATATATGCTTACCCGACTTGGAGTAGTATCCCCAGCTCAAGAAATAGAATTATATCATATTTGTGAATTCCATTTAAATATCTAAAAGTTTACTTATAGTAAGAGATATGTACTCATTTTAGTATGGCTTTTTAGTTTGTAATTTTTTAATAGAATCACATATTTTTTCTCAGCCATATAGTATATTAAAATACAAATCATGAATTGTTATAAAAAAGAAAGTTTATTTAAAATAGCTTATGCAAAAACTATATTCATCTAGTTTGGCTTTTATAACCTGGGTAAGCTATCAGTCATGACTGAAAATTTAACTATTTTTCTTCCAATAATTTCTGAGGTTTAAAAACAATTTATATTGTATAATTTATAACATAAAGACTACCACATTCTAAAAGTTTCTTTAACATCAGATATAAAATGCATGGAAGAATGACAGAAAGACCATTACGAATTCTATTTTGGGTATTATAATGGAGATAATATGCTGCAATTTAGTTTAATGAGTTGCAATTAAGAAACTGTTTCAAGAGTTGCATGTGATTTATTTTAATTATTAGTTATTAGTTGTTCCTGCATAAGTATATTTAAAAATCACATTATTTTAACTGTAGTAAGGGAAAAAATTTTCTGTATATTAATATTTCTCATGTACTATAGATCATCAAAATTTTAAAAGGACATACAGTACTTTTTAACTTCTGGCACTTATCAGAAAATCATTTTTAGGAGGGCTATTACTTGTGAAATGGGAAGAACACATACCTATGTATGCAATTTGGCATATTTTGATAAAAATCTAAAGGACTTAATAACGAATATTTATCTGTCCAAAAAGTACTGCCATTTTGCATAACTAATGGAATATTTAAGATAACTGATTAAATACGTGACTTATTCTATTATTTGGCCAGGGAACAGAATACCACAGACTGGGTGGCTTACACAGCAAAAAAAAATCTGTTTTCTCACAACTCTGGAAGCTACAAATCTAAGATCAAGAGACTAGAAAATGTGGTTTCTGGTAAATCCTCTATTGCTGGCTTGCAAATAGCCTTTCCTCTGCTAGTGCAGGTGGAGGGAAGAGAATATTTCTTTTTTATAAGGACAACAGTCCTGTTGGATTATTGCCCCACCTTTATGACCTCATTTAGTCTTAACTACCTCTTTAAAAGCCCTATTTCCCAATGCAATCACACTAGGGATTATGGCTTTAACATATGAATGTTGGGAGTTGGCGGGGAGACACTCTTCAGTTTATAACGCTATGCTAAATAATCTTTCAGTTTTAGAATGAGAAAATATTCTAAGACACCGCAACAATCAAAATAGATACTTCATTTTATCTTAGAGAAAGATGAAAATTCGTTGAAATTAGTTTTGATTTTGGAATTTCTAAAAGAAAACATTTTCTACCCTGATTCTGTAGTACACATGCCAGATTGCTTTGAAAAGTTTGAAAATATAGAAAATACAAAAGCAGTACTACCATATTTCATTTTCTGTTTAGATGTATACAAATCATGAATTAACCAATTGCAAAAGAGAATATAAAGTTTTGCAAAATGTGGAAATATCTTAAAGTTTGAATGACTAAAAATAAAATCTTGATTAATCCTCATATGAAAACCTATGTGTAATTTCATAACTGAGAGTAGTTTGGTCACAGATATTACTAAGAAATATGAAATGCCACAATAAAGTATTCAATATTCTTAATATTGTAAATATATGTATATATTATTGTCAATCACATTGTATTTATAGTATGAATAACATATGTTATGTAAAAATACTTAAAAATTCACTAGGCAAATTATCATATGACATCTTTTTTCCCTTACATGCATCATCATTACGTGAAAAATTGTGTAAATAGCTGTTAAAATTCTTTCCCCAAAGCTCTACTTGTTTATTGCAGCATCATCAGCACGTAATATTCATGTTATGCAGAGTGGGAATTCAGTGAAAAGATAGATGAACACATGTTTTTATTAAAAGCTTAATTAGAAGATCATAACAGTTTTATATGTATATTCTAGATCCTTTTAGGAATTATTTATTGCACTTTGCATGTTCCTTGATTTTCTCAACTGAGCATTATGTAAAATTTGAGGTGAAAGTACTTGCCCAAGAGACTGTGGGAGGGCCTCACCTAGTAATAGCAGGACAAGCCCATCAGACACAACTGCATATCCTAGGATTTCTCTGGAAAGAGAAAATTGATATTTACTTCTCTTCCCATATTCTGACTGAGAGTTTCAAGTATTTTGTTCACCTTTTGTTTATAATTACCATTTGAGTTAAGCAGTATGTTTGAATGAGTTTTATTCTATCAAGACAGGAAACAAACGATGCCATGACACATGACTTTGCTTAATGTCATGTATACCAACATAATTGGCTCATTTATAACATTTTCCGGTTCCTCAGGACTTATGTCATGAGAAATATATTTGGATAAAAACATGTGTACAGCAAGCAGCTCTCAAACCCTTTCATGAATTAAGGCTTGAGAAGAATAATGGAAAAAGAATAATCTGCTGAACATAATAGAATAATATTAAATTAGGCCTTCTAGGGCTATATAATATTCAATTTAAGCAAAAACAGCCTTAAGCAAATTGTTCTTTAGGATGGAGAAAAATTCAGGGTAGTCCACTGCATAAACTAACATCAGAAATTCAGAATCTGAAGGGGACAGGGGCTTTCTCAATGATAAAACGTCATAATACTTCTAATAATATGTAATTTCTAGATTTACTTCATTCTCAAAATACGAAAAATATTTAAATGGTAAACAGATTGAATTAGGGAGAAATACAAATAAAAAGCAAGACAGCACATTTTATACTAAATGAAACAATCAGGTTTGCTACATCAAGTATATAAACATTGGCTGGGCATAGTGGCTCACGCCTGTAATTCCAGCACTTTGGGAGGCCGAGGCGGGCAGATCACAAGGTCAGGAAATCGAAACCACCCTGACTAACACAATGAAACCCTGTCTCTACTAAAAATACAAAAAATTAGCCAGGCGTGGTGGCACACACCTGTGGTCCCAGCTACTCGGGAGGCTGAGGTAAGAGAATCGCTTGAACCCGGGAGGTGGAGGTTGCAGTCAGCCGAGATCACACCACTGCACTCCAGCCTGGGCGAAAGAGCAAGACTCCAACTCAAAAAAAAAAAAAAAAAGTATATAAACATCATGGTAAATTATCTGCAAACACAAAACACAGAAACAAAAACAAAAAATAAATACCCAAAACCAACAATGATTTTTGTTTTTCACTTTATGCATTAGACCAACAATAAAATGTATGAACCAATAGCTGCATTTTATGTTAGTTGTGATGGGAGCAAAGAAATAACACAGTCGGGTTTCAGTTTTTAAGAGATTCACTCTGGCTGCTGTGGGAGAATCAACTCACAGAAGTTGGTGGCAAAATAATTGAAAGCACATAATGAGTTAAGAAGCTAAGTAATTCTCCAGGGGAGACTGAATGTTTCCTTGGAATAGGATGTTACTGACAGAGGTAAAAGTGGGGAGGAAGTGCATATTTGGTCTGTATTTTAACATCAAACCGTCACTATTTTCTGACAGTTGATGCAAAGCATAAGCGAAAATATGAGTTAAGTTCATGCCTTTTCAAAGGAATAACTGGATGAAGAGAAGAGTCATTGACTTAAATAGGGAATTCTGGTGAGAAGTAGATTTTGGAGAAAAAAAAATCAAGATTATTTCGTAGTGTATTAAGTTGGAGATGCCTTTTGGGAGTTCTAGTCAACTAGACAGTGAGTCGGTGAGTTTATAATACATGGTAAAGCTGACAGACATCTATTATTACAGTTTTTAAGAGTAATTATTGCAAATGTGGATTTAAAAAATTAGTTCTAAACACAGCTATAGGGAAGCAAACATTTGGTTATAAAGAAAGAAAAAAGCCAGCAAAAGAACATTTTGATGTGCAATAAGAATTTGTGTAATATATTCTTTCACTCTATAAATGTGGTTACTATGGGGTTTGTATTATTAACTCTTGGTAATTCAAACACAGGCAGGACTGATCAAGAATCTTCCCTCAGATTTCACAGTATAGTGATAAAGATGAATATTTATTATATTCATTGATGAAAACATATAGGGCTCTAAAATAACCTATAATAGAACAGTTCTTCCCTGGGTGAAAAATGAAGATCTTGTTAAGGAAATATGAATAATTTGGAGTTGATCTGTTCATATAGGAAGAGTAAGGGGGAGGTAGAATTTCTGGGAGGATTTCATGGAGCAAAGCAAGAGTTTATCACTCAGAATTAGAAAAGTTCGAGTATAAAGTAGAATTTCTTGATACTGAATAAGGTAGAAGTATTTTAGCAGCATGTAACTAGTTTTGCTAAAATGATCTGCATAGTAACTAGGTGGTAAAGTGTCTGAAGATAGTTTCACAAGAGAGGGAATCAGAGCATTTGATAAATGTGGAAGAAGAATGCCAGTGGAAAGGTTATTGCTGCAGTTTTGCCTGAAGTGCAACATGTTCCTTACTTCCTTATGGGTGAAAATGTAATTCTTGTTTTAGTCCTCGTTGCAGAGTTAAAACCCAGAATATGATGACAGAGGCCCTTTAATATTTCTTTTTGAAAGTGTATTCCCTGGGTCCTTGAAATGCTGCTATAAAATTACTAATTAATATTTGACAAGGAATTTGTAAAAGTGTGTATTCCCAGACATGTCATAAAACACCTTGGTTAGAATGTAAAATCAAGGCTACAGTATGCCTATTAAAACGATTTATAACTATGTTTTAACTTAGAGTGGAGATGGAAAGAACACCAGACAACTGTTAAGAGGTTGAAAGTAGGAAACACGCTCTACTATTTATCAAAAAGAAGGCACTAGGGATATAGAATTTATTTTAAGCTGCTTAAAGATGTTAAAGAATTAAACAAGCTTAGAAATGATATTTTGAAACTGGACCATACTTTGTAATTCAATGAATAATCTAATATGATGAAACTCTATTTGCAATAGAGATGACTATTTATGAAACAATGATAGCATTATATTTGGTAATTTTAATATTACACTAAATTTGGAAGGAAGGAAGTCTCCAAAAAAAGAAAAACAAAAACAAAAAAACACACAGAAGCACTCATTACTATCAGGATAGACACATACAGCCTGAAGCCTCAGTATGTAATCTAAATGTCAGTTTTCAACTTCAATGATTACTTATAAATTAAAGTGCTTGGTATAGGAATAAAAATATTTATTACAAAACAAGGCAACAATATATAACAAAATTTTACCTGGGAATTTGCCATCTATAGCAGGGGTCTCTAGCCCTCAGGCAACCATAGCCTGTTAGGAACTGGGCCTCACAGCAGGATGTGAGTGGCAGGTGAGGGAGCATTACTGCCTGATCACCACCTCCTGTCAGATCAATGGTGGCATTAGATTCTCATAGGAGTGAGAACCCTATTGTGAACTGTGCATGCAAGGAATCTAGGCTGCACACTCCTTATGAGAATCTAATGTCTGATGATCTGAGGTGGAACAATTTCATCCTGAACACCCACCCCCACTGTTCTGCCATGGAAAACCTGTCGTCCATGAAACTGGTCCCTGGTGCCAAAAAGGTTGGGAACTGCTGATCTATAGGATTAAGAATGTTACCATAAATGTTTAAGTAGAATTAAATTATATGTGTTTCTATGTACACAAAATAAAAATATACATTTTGTTTAAATTTTGTGCAAATTTTATTTCTGCCAACTAAAATATCACATTCATCCAGAATTTAAGTTACCAGATGTAAATGGCTACCATAAATTGGATGGAATGGAGACTTTAATTCCATAACTAAGTAGAAAAGTGTCACTTTGCAAGGAATTTCCTAGTTCATGGTCATGATCTTCTAAGTGTGAAGGAGTTCTCATAATGTTGCTACTACTAATACTACTAACACTATTACCATTACCATTACTGCTGCTACTACCACTACTATCACTGATACTATTTTTACTCTAGTAAAGTAGTAATTACAACAGCAAACATTGCTGAATGTTTACAGTGTCTTCAGTACTGTGCTGAACATTTACAAAATGTTGTCTAAATTATTTTTCATCTTTTTTTTTTTTTTTTTTTTTTTGAGGCGGAGTCTCGCTCTGTCGCCCGGACTGGAGTGCAGTGGCCAGATCTCAGCTCACTGCAAGCTCCGCCTCCTGGGTTTCCGCCATTCTCCTGCCTCAGCCTCCCAAGTAGCTGGGACTACAGGCGCCCGCCACCTCGCCCGGCTAGTTTTTGTATTTTTAGTAGAGACGGGGTTTCACCGTATTAGCCAGGATGGTCTCGATCTCCTGACCTCGTGATCCGCCCGTCTCGGCCTCCCAAAGTGCTGGGATTACAGGCTTGAGCCACCGCGCCCGGCCTATTTTTCATCTTAATCATAGCAGGTAGGTGTTATTATTACCCTCATTGTACAGCTAATGAAACGTACTCAATTTCATATAGTTAGTGAAGAGCAGAAAGTATCTGAACACAAAACTATGTGTTGCTATAATCTACCATCTTCACTGTAAGTCTTAACCCTCTTTGATTGGCTGCTGCTGAAAAGACTCAAATCTACTTCATAATGAAAATTTTAAGATGTGTTAGTGGAATTAAAACACAGTGACAAAACAGAGGAGGCCAGATCAAATCATTGCTAACAAAGTAAATTGAGAGTTTTGTTTTTAAGTAAGCTTTGTTGAAATATTTCTTTTGACAATTGGAGTCATTATTTATCAAAAATATGTGTTACTCTCTCTGTATTAAAATGACAAGGACTGCTAGAGTAAGGCTAATGTATATACTAAGACCCAACTACAGAAATTTATAGAGTTTGCTTCAATAGCTCAGCCAATTATACGTGGAAGATATCAAAACTGATACTGCCGAGTTATCTCTCTTACTCAGAGAGTTATCCATGATGAAGCAGTAATAAGGACACTACAATAGGTATGGTATTTTGAGACTTCCTACAAATTCTCATGAGGATTTATTTCAGACCTTATAATCAAACATACAGAAAATTTTGGAAAATCAAAGGTGAATGGTGTTTCCATGTGAAAGAATGGCCCAAATAACTCTACAGAATTTTTTCGCATATGCTTTGCCACATTCACAGTATCTGAATTTGAATTAGAATCATGTATGCTAACTGGTTCCTATGAACACAGTGGAGGTTTATTTCCCCTACAAAGGAATGTATCCTTGGAACTCAGTCCTTTAAACAACCACTGTAAATTATCTGCAGACAAAGTTATAGTCATCCTCCCACTCATGTCAAATTTCTGAAAATTATATTATTTTCTCAAGTAATATATTACTTGAAATGTGTGTGTATTCATGGATAAATAACATATGGCTTACATATCTTTTAAGAAAATGCTTGTTTATCAAATATCTTTGGCAAAAATAACACTGAAGTTGAATGGTATGCAAATTTTAAAAACGTTCTTCTTTATGAATGGTTAGTTAGAAGAAGAAAAAGAGGGGGAGGAGGAAGAGAAGGAGGGAAGAGAGAGAGAGGGAGAGAGAAAGAGGGAGGGAGAAAAGAAGGGAAGAAGGAAGGGAGGGAGGGAGGGAGAGAGGGGGTGCAGGGAGGTAAGGAGGGAAGGAAAGAAAGAGAAAAAGAAAACTTGAGACTTTTAGTGAGGTTATAAATGTCCTAGTTCCTCACGCTAATTGATTGAAGGCAAGTCAAGGCAAAGAGTGGAAATCAATTATGTTCTAAAAAGTGTGCTAAAATTCAAATTTAGTCTTACTAAAATTAATATATAATCCAATAATGTAAAATTATAAGAAATATCTATTAATGGAAATGTGCCTCTTTGATAATAATAAAATTTAAAAAGAAAAATTAAGTAAATATGTAACATCTTAATTAGCTTTTCAAAGTATAGGTAAAAAAAATAAATAAATAAACTGACTTAGCACATTTATTTGCTAAGCATTCTACCTTCAAGAAAAGATAGGAAAAGTTGTCATTTTTCTGGAATTAACCTAAAGTAACATGAAAGAATTAGTTACCAACCTGTAAATGATGGGTACTTTTAATTTTAATTCAGCTTTTGATGAATTAAATGTTTTTATGTTTTTACTTATCACCCTATGTCCTTTTTAATTAACTGCGGTTAATATCAACATTTCAAGGCATTTACTCTTTCATCCTTCACAGTATTTAGTAAGATGTCTTGTTCAGGCAAGAAAAGAAAAAAAAAAGGATTTTCAATGTGCTTATTAATTTGCTTGTTCAGAACTAAATGAGTAATATTATCTGTTCTTATGTATACCAGATCCTTGAGTAAGCAGTCTTCTATAGAATGCTCTATAGGTTTTTTGCTGTATTTGTCTTTAAGGACAATCTAAATCTCATTATTTGCAACTAGAACCATCAGTTATGGGGGCTTGGGTTTAAGCTTGGAGTTCCTTCATAGGTACAGATCACAGGATATGAACACAGAGTAGGTGCTCAAAGAATGCTGAGAGATCATGCCTCACTTTGGTACACACTAATATTTTATGTCTTTAATCCATTTCCTAATTTTCAAAGTAATAAAAATTTAAGAGCATCATATGATTCCCTTAGCATTGAAGAATATATTCCACAACCTCCTTTGCAGCAAGTGTGAGCATGTTAGAAGGAATTTTGTCGCAGCTTCAGGCACATATACTAAAAAACAATTGAGGCTATTCCTGGTTCCTCTCCTTCATTTCTTCATCTATCCACTGATTGTAGTATTTGCCACATTGGATTATGAAGATAAGAAAGTATGTAATAAATATGGGTATAGAAAGATTGTGAGTCAGTCCAACCTCAAATGCATACTGGAAATTTTATAGAAAAAAGAAATAAATGTTTATCTTGTTTGGCATCTTTTATTCAATTTTTAAAACTTTTTTGTTATTTTGAGTCAAACTAAATCCTAACTACTACTCCATTTTTAGTAGCATTATATATCTTCCCCTGAAAGGAAATCAGCACTAATTTGGGGCCCTTATATTTGCTATTTTCATTAACCATTTGTTTCCTGTACTAAAAAAAAATCCTGTAAATTATTTTCACTATCAAATCTACCTAATATCTCCCCTACTGTCCAAAACTCATGTCTAAAACATTTTATTCACGTCTGTTGACACAGCTCCCTATACAGTCAGGGTCCACATTTGAATTGCATTGCCTAGTTATATCCAGGTTTTCCTTTTTAACTTTGTGCATCTATCTTGAAATATTTTGAAAAGGGCTCACCATAAACAGCATTTTCTATTAGAAGCATAACAGAATAATAACAGATAACATTCACAAATACTTTCCACATTGATGTCCTTGAATTAATGTTATCTTATTTAATCTCCACAATAACTCAATAAGGGAAGCAGCATTTTTATACTGACGATGAAACAGACTTAAAAAAACTTGAAGTGACTTGCCAAAGATCATATACTTATTCTAATTCAGCAGCACAATAATATATTAATTAAATAACAGCTTATCTTTCCAAAAATTTTTATTCAACAGAAAATGGTTCCTAGTACCATTTACATTTTATGGGATCTGATTTTAAGCCAAGACAGTGGCAACAGAATTAGACATGAGAAAGTTTCTTGGCCCATGTGTGATTTATAGGGTGACTAAGCTCCCACAGATTTATGATGATAAAAATAGGTTTGGTAAGTATAAGGGAGTAAATGATGAATTGTGAAACCCATAAAAATAGTCCTCTGCAGGTGAAATTGATTATTATTCAACGAGCTAGAACATGACACATTTTTTAGATCTATATGTTGAGGCCTGAGCATGTAATACTCCAATATTAAAGAATCAATCTATGCTATAGTTAGATTCTTTAGATGCTTTCATTAATACTGTCAAGTGATGATTAAATAGATAATACAGTGTGATCTAAAAACACACTGGCTGGTTTGTTCCAATGCTGCTTGTATCTTCACAACAAAAACTGAAATTTGACTTCAGTTGTGATTTATTTGTTAGCAGCAAACAGGACTACAGTTATCTGGCATCTTATAGTTAAGTAATCAAACTAATTGTTTTTCAGTAATTAAGGAAGTTTTCGAAAGGACTGAAGCTAATGTCATTTCAGGGTGTGGAGGGTAACTCTTTAAGAAAAACTATGTGTAATTAAAACTGTAATATGAGTTGCAGGGACTTGAATGGAGTCTGTTAAGTGAGGGTCCCTGAATCTTGTTCTTCACCAGTTTCTGCACATTCACTTTCTTAGAACAGCATACATGTACACATTTATATATGTATATCGTATGATATTGTTTGGATGTATTGAATGCAATTTAAAAACAAGTTGAGACATAAAGTTTATTTTAAACTTAAAATACATTCAGTAAGTATATACTACTTAATGTAGTAATACCCCAAATTTGGTAAGAAACACAAACCTCTAATAGGAAAAAAATACTTTTAAAATATATTTTTTAAGCTGACCTCCTCCCTTGCAAAGAAAGAAGGCAGGCAGGAAGGGAAGGAGAGAAGGGAAGGGTGAATAAGAGGAAGACAAATTATCAGTTGCGATGAAAATAAATGTGATATATATAGGCTTTGTCAGTGCATTTTCACCCTGACTTCTAGAAATATTTTAACGGTATACATGATGTAAATTAAAAATACAATTATGTCATACCAAGCTCATCAACATTGGTAGTATTCCTTTGAACACACACAGATGCAAGCACACACACACATACACACACACACATGCACACACACACACATACACATACTCCTTGATAGTCAAAAAGTAAAAAGTGGCTTATTTAATTTTTTTTTAAAGACGGATTCTTGCTCTGTCACCAGGCTAGAGTACAGTGACACGATCTTGACTCACTGCAACCACTAACTCTCTGGTTCAAGCCATTCTCCTGCCTCAGCCTCCCAAGTAGCTGGGATTACAGGTATGGGACACCATGTCCAGCTAATTTTTATGTTTTTAGTTAAGATGAGGTTTTACCACATTGACCAGGATGGTCTCAATCTCCTGACCTTGTGATCTCCCCACCTTGGTCTCCCAAGTGCTAGGATTGCAGGTGTGAGCCACACTGCTTTTGTTAAATCACTCTTTATTAAATTTGAAAATATCATATAGATTTGCTGGTTGTCTCATCTATAAGCTATACTTTCATTATTCTTTCTCAGTGTTCTAAAATGTAATAGATTTTAAAAGATTATTTGTTAAAATATGTATCTTGATATTGCTTGACAGATGAAGTCATATACGTTGAATTTATTTTCTTTTTTATATTATTGACCCCTTTTATTTACAATATTTTATGGAACAACATATCCATATCTTTCAGCATTTCTACTGTAATTTGTGAACTGGATATAATGGTTAAAGAAACATTCAACATCCTAATATGTGAATATTACTTATGTTTTATTTAATAATTTTATAACTTATTGTTGTATATTTGGCAAATATAGACTTTATCAGTGATTGGATTAGAGTTATAGTTTTCTTTTTTCAAGCATTTTTTTAGTTAACAAAATTGAATCATGTTATGTTCAGATAGACACTACATATACATACACGTTTCTGCTTCTAATAATTGATTAGATCTCTTTCTAATTCCTATTAGCATTACATTATTAATTTTAACATCATACACAAAACGACTACACACATACATTATTTTTTTCCAAAAAACTGTGGCCTTTTTAGTTATATATTCTTCAAATTCTCTTATTAATAGAGAATTGGAAATTTGACATTAGAAAGCTTAAATTTCTATTTGACTAAATGAAATTAATAGAATGAGTTCAGAAAGAATATCATTTTGTCCATATAAACTACAAATTAACTCAGTTGTGATATACTGTGTTTTGCATGTAATCAAACACTCTATTAAAAGGATTACTTTCAAGAGGTGATATGTCTCCACACAAGAGGGTATCTATGACAATGTGAATAACAGATACTTTGAAAGGAATGTTAAATCTGAGATTCAAGTCTGTCACCTGCCTAAAAAAGTATCCATTCTTACCTTTGGGATCAGATAAGAGTCATTGTGCTCAGCGAAGCATGTATTTCAAGTAATCTGTTTTAATTTCCTGAAATTCACACCTTTATGTGTGCTCCCTGATACTTGGGTAGCAAGGGCAATTCCACCAAGTGCTGGAGTGTCAATTCTCACAAATTCACAACTCCAAGAGAGCCTTAGAATAAACAGATCAAGTTCTAGTAAGAATCCAGTTGAGATGTTTATTAAAATTGCATTAAATTAAAAGAATGAGTCTGGAAGAAGTATTTATAGAAAGATATTTCTTTCCGTTTCCTTGGATCTGCCTTCACCTTCTTCATTGAAGAGAGGTTATGTTGCCCATGCAAGTCTATCCTAACGTTTCTTATCAAATTTTAAAAATAATTAATAATCTTGCTATACAACAATACCTTTTTTATGATGTTTCCTATATATGAGAGCTTGTGATTTATATATACATATATTATGCTTACAAATATGTACACTCATAAATTTTAGAAATTGCATATATAAATACATGCATTTGCATATATTTATTTATGTATGTGAAACAAAACTTTATTTTAACTCTAATATTTTTTCAGCCTTACAAATATTATACAAAATTAATGCAACTTTTTGATCACCTATGCAATTTTCTACTTCAGGTTTTTTTTTTTTTTTTCTTTTCTTACTTGGTTTGCACTTCCAGAGTAACAGCAAAAGAAATTTGTAGCTCTTGGGAAAATGGGAAATCTATGTGTTGGGAGAGATGATCTGCCACAAACCCAGAGCATCCTTGACAATATGTGTGCCAAGATTGCAAGGCTTGACCACTTTTTTAAACTGGACCATATTTCATTATTGTATTTGGGTTAAACAACTTTGAGAGATGAGATAATATCACCTCTTGGAACCAAAAGCAGGCTTCCTATTGCTTAGTCTGAAAGTGGTAGATTTCCCAGGTCTGTGTCCCTCAGCTGTGATGTAAACCCACTGAATGTGCAATATCGATCTAGCCCCTATATTGTTGCTTTGGGACTTGGCCGAAAAGGGAATTGAGGTACATGCCAATGCCTATGTTACTTGAAATGCTGTCTTCTAAATCTAATCCGGAAGTCTCACATGTTCTGTTTACAGGAATATTAAAACAGGAATAGGTTAATGATATGGTTTGACCATGTCTCCACGTAAAATATCATCTTGAATTGTAATCCCCACATTCCCCATGTGTCAAGGGTGGGACCAGGTGGAGCTAATTGGATCATGGGGACAGCTTCCTCCATGCTGCTCTCCTGATAATGAGTGAGTCTCATGAAATCTGATGGTGTTATAAGTGTCTGGCATTTCCCCTACTTGCACTCAATCCATCCTACTGCCCTGTGAAGAAGGTGCCTGCTTCTCCTTTGCCTTTTACCATGATTGTAAGTTTCCTGAGGCCTCCCAAAACATGTGGAACAGTAAGTCAATTAAACCTCTTTCCTTTATAAATCACCCAGTCTTGGGTATTTCTTAATAGCAGCATGAGAATGAACTAATACAGTAAGTTGGTACCAAGGTAGTGGGGCACTGCTATAAGGATACCCCAAAATGTGGAAGTGATTTTGAAACTGGGTCACGGGCAGAGGTTGGAACAGTTTGGAGAGCTTGGAAGAAGGCAGAAAAATGTTGGAAAGTTTGGAACTTACTGGAGACTTGTTGGATGGTTTTGACCAAAATGCTGATAGTGATATAAACAATTACATCCAGGCAAAGGTGGTCTCAAATGGAGATGAAGAACTTGTTGGGAATTGGAGCAAAGGTCACTCTTGCTATGCTTTAGCAAAGAGACTGATAGCATTTTGTCTCTGCCCTAGGGAGCTGTGGAACTTTGAACTTGAGAGAGATGATTTAGGGTTTCTGGTGGAAGTGGTAAAGCATTCAACAAAAAGCAGAACATAAAAGTTTGGAAAATTTGCAGCCTGATGATGTTATAGAAAAGAAAAGCCCATTTTCTGGGGAGAAATTTAAGCTGACTGTACAAATTTGCATAAGTAACAAGCAGGCAAATGTTAATCACTAAGACAACAGGAAAAATGTCTTCAGGCCATGTCAAAGATCTATATGGCAGCCCCTCCCATTACATGTCTGGAGGCCTAGGAGGGAAAAATAGTTTTTTGGGCCAGGCCCAGGCCCCCCTGCTCTGTGCAGCCTCACAACAATGGTGTTCTGTGCCCCAGCTGCCTCAACTCCCGCAGCAGCTAAAAGGGGCCAAGGTACAACTTGGGTCATCGCTTCAGAGGGTGAAAGCCCCAAGCCTTGGTGGCTTGTACATGGTGTTCAGCTTGTGGGTGGACAGGAGTCAAAAATTGAGGTTGAGGAACCTCTGTCTAGATTTCAGAGAATGTATAGAAACACCTGTATGTCTAGGTAGAAGTTTGCTGCAGGGGCAGAGCCCTCATGCAGAACTTCTGCTAGGGCAGAGCAAAAAGGAAATGTGGAGTTAGAATATCCACACAGAGTCCCCACTGGGGCATTGCCTTAGTGAAGCTGTGAGACGAGGGCCATCCTCCAGACTCCAGAATGACAGATCCATCAACAGCTTGCACTGTGCACTGGAAAAGCCACAGAGAGTCAACACTAGCCCGTGAAAGCAGTCATGAGGGGGGCTGTACCCTGCAAAGCCACAGGGATGGAGTTGCTCAAGGCTGTGGGAGCCCAACTCTTGCATAACTATGACCTACATGTGAGACATGGAGTCAAAGGATATCATTTTGTAACTTTAAAGTTTAATGACTGCCCTATTGGATTTTGGATTTGCATGGGTCCTGTAGCCCCTTTCTTTTGGCCAATTTCTCCCATTTGGAACAGGTACATTTACCCAATACCTGTACTCCCATTGTATCTAGGAAGTAACTAACTTGCTTTTGATTTTACCGGCTGATAGGCAAAAGGGACTTGTCTTCTTTCAGATGAGACTTTGAACTTAGAATTTTGGGTTAATGCTGGAATGAGCTGAGACTTTGGGGGACTGTTGGAAAGGCATGATTGTGTTTTAAATGTGAGGACATGAGATTTGGGAGATGCCAGGGATAATAATATGGTTTGGCTGTGTCCCCAACCAGAATCTCATCTTGAACTGTATTCCCCAAGACACTGACATCTTGGCTGAGAGTACTGCTCAATAGGTCCCTCTAGAGTGCCCCTCTCAAACCAAAGTGAAGGATGTAATGAGGCTCAAAAAATTGTATAGAAGTGTACTGTTCCATTTGAAGCTGACGTTTTGTGACAAAAGGTTCTGAATGTCAATAGGAAATGATAGAGAATAAAAGCAAACTTTTAGCGTCTGTAATGGGACACGTTGATTTTGTGTCTATTGAAAGAGAGCATGAACCTTGACACATAGGGAGGAAACATCTTAGAGCAGGAGGTGTGGAGATAGAGGTACTATTAATGTTTCTTTATCTGCTGGATCTAGCACCACAGTCTAGCAAAAAAAATTATATGGTTTCCATAAATAAAGCAGCAGCTGCAGCTGACAATCTGATTTTCAGTGGGGGTTGTTATCTCAGTTCATACCTGTTCCAGTATTTGGTGTTCCCTTGTTTGTGACTATATCCCTCCAGTATTGAATACCAACTTTTAAAATCTATTTCATCTTCACTTTGTCTTCTTTTCTGTGTTTGCTTCAAGTCTCTTTCTGCCTCTCTAGAATGATACATACGATGGCACTTTGAGGCCGACTCTGCTTAGAACAGCAGCACAAAAGCCTAGATACATGGAACTCCATCCTATTTTGCAATTCAACAGCATATCCAGGTTCCAAACAATATTGGGGCCAAGCAGTATTACAAGAGAATATCAGTTTACCAAATTCTAATTTTCCATGACAAACACAAATGGTTACCAAAAACACAATCCAACTGCTGCCACAACAGACAAGCCCCAAGAGTGTCCAAACTAAAACAGTCAGGGTGTTTCCTCTCTTCATTGGCTGGGCTTGATCAACCTGCAAACAAAAATTCCTTCAGCGTTTCTCACACTGAGAGAAGCCAATCCCATTGTCTGGTACTCACAGAAGACATCCACTTGCCCAGACACACAAAAAATGTCCCAAGGAAGGTCCATACTGAAGCAGTCAGGATGCTTTCTTTTTTCAGTCATTTTGGTTTTGTCAACATGCAAATGGAAATTTATTTTAAAATTTCCCAAATTGAGAGGAGTAGATCCTGCTGTCTGGGCCCACAAAAGACACTCACCTACCCGGATGTAGATATCAAATCTCAAAGGCATTTATATTGAGGCAATCAGGAACGTGGTTGGGACCTATTGTGGCAGGGCCAGAGAGAGATGGAAAATCACCTCCAGGCAAAATTGGGTGGGCAACTGCTTAGGAGGGATCCTGAGACTCCTGACCCATGACAGTCAAGTCACAAGCAACTTGTTCCTGGCCAGGGAATTAAAATCTGTTACAAAAGCACCAGGGGTTCAGTCTAGAACTTACCGCTTATTGCACAGAAAGTCAATCACTGAGACAACAAGCGCTGCCAAGGAGGAAGGCTTTAATTGAGTGTTGTAGTTGAGGAAATTGGAGCTCAGTCTCAAATCCATCTCCCTGACTAAAACTAGAAATTTATATAGGAGGGAAGAAATGTAACGATGTATAAAGAAAACAGGAACTAGAGAGGGGTAAAGAGCAACGGTGATGATTTGGGTGGTTAGCATCTGATGCGGTGATCTGGTAATTTTCAGTTATTTGATACTTTTTTTGAGAGGCCTGAAGGTCATTCCCTGAGGAAGGAACTCAGATAAAACAAATGTAAGTTTTAAGCTTTAAGACCAGAAGTGTATTCTATGTTAAAAATAATAAAAAACTGTCTATGGGACTATTAACTAGGTTTCACAGGGATTACGACCTGATAATTTGGGGGTTCATTATTCAGGCTACTACAGCTAATGACTCTTTTGCAGATTTTTATTGGTGGCTTAATAGCCAATCAGAGAGTTTTTTATCAAGAAGTAAAACAAATGTTCAATTAAAGTTTAAATGAAGATTACTAATTAGCCATTTCTTAATTTTCATGTTCTATAAAGAACAAGCAAAAACAGGGTTACTCTGTGGTCTGGGTTGATAGGATTAATTATTGTTGGTGCACCTTGGCCAATGTGCTTTATCATATACATTTGCGGATATATATACACACACACATACATATTTACATATACACATATTTGTGTGTATATATATACACATTTGTACATATACATACATATACACATTTGGATGTATGTATACCAATTTAAAGCCCCTGGTTCAAGAGGATCTATAGTGGATAAGGACTAACATAATCTTAGCTATTCTGCTGTACTCAGCTAAATATTGATCACAGCTAACTTTGTCCTTGTTTCTAATGATTTCTGAATCCATAATGTTGACTTTGCCAAAACCAAATGAAATATAGTTGATCAATATAGTGCTGTGCTAGGGGGATTAATGTAGTACCGTGCAAGGGTCCAAGACAGAGCAGGTAACAACCAGCCCAAGCTGGTCAACAATTTTTATAGATATGTTTAGAATATATACAAATTATAGTATATGTATCAGGTTTCTTCTGGTTTCTGCTAATGATCCGGGTTCTCCTGCATGATTCTGGCTATGTAATTAAATGTACATTTTTAAAAAATTATTTCTAATTTCACTGAATACTTGCTGTTCAAGCTCTGACTTCAGGTTGCTTTCTGCACTGGGTCACTGCATTCTATCCTCTCCTGCTTGGGACAAACATGTTTTTTTCTTATGTCTGACAAAATAAAGCAATAAACAATGAAAAAAATGTCTTTTTACCATACTTTTTCTTCAAACTTTTGCCATCTTATTTGGTCCTCTTCACAATGAAACTCATGGATAGAAGTACCTATAGGCATTGCTTCTAATTTTCCTCTTATCACTTTTGAATCTACTCCAATCGGATTTCAAAATGTCCCTTCCCCATACCCTTTGGCTCTCTGGCCTCATCCCTTTCCCTCTGTCCTTCAGCCTCACTCACAACTTTGTTATTCCTGGTACACAATAAGCATGATTTACCTCAGGACATTTGCTAGCACTTCTGCCTAACTTGTTTTTTTATACATAAACTGCTCTGTCATTTTGTAAGTCCTTGCTCAAATATTAACTTCTTATTGAGGCGTACCACAAGTAATTTAGCGGATCAATGTTTTTCATCCTTTTCAATGAGTTGGTTTGCTTAATATTCCGTCCATTTTTAAATAGGTGTATTTAGATCACCTACTCTGATTGTGATTTTGTCAATTTCTTTAACGCTGACAGATTTTGCTTTTTTACTGTATTTTTTCATGTTATATTGTTCCATTAATAGATTTCTATGGCTATTATTATCTTCTATGTGGCATCTTCATTTGTTATTCGGTGTCTCAAATTTACCTATTATAATGGATTTTGCTAAATTGTGTGTGAGTGTGTGTGTTTCTTTTAGTTATAATTTGCCCGGTCTATTTTTATGATCCCTTTATTTTTCACCAGTCCACATGTGTATGTTTATGTGTGTGTTCTGTTGTACTGCTTATAAGCAGTATATCAGAGGATCTTTAGAATTTTTTTACTCTAATCAGGACTTACAATTAATTAATTTACATTTAGTGTGAACATTATATATATAGCAAATTATTTATTTTTTATTCCCTTTTTGTCAATTTTTTAATCTTCCCTTTTATCCCTTTATCTGCCTTTTTCTTTATGCTTCATCGATGATTTCTAAATTTTCCCCTCAGGTTTACATTTCTTATTAAATTTACAGTCTTTTATTGTACTTAGTGAACATCTCCTAGTGTCATCATTTGACCACATGCCAATACGTGTTTTTATTATAAAATGTATACCTACCTTACACATTCATTAAGACACTAAATATACAAATTTACACATGGTTATAGAGAGTAGAATAATAAACATTGGAGACTCAGAAGAGTGGGAGGGTAAGGGGGGTTGAAGGATGAGAAATTATTTAATGGGTACAGTGTACACTCTTCGGGTGATGACTATACTAAAAGCTCAGTCTTCACTACTATGCATTATATCCATGTAACAAAACTGTACTTCTTTCCCCTATATCTATAAAAATAAATAAAGGAAGAAAAAAATACGTACATACCAATTTAAAGCAATTGCTTGTTCTTTACCTATTTGGAGTTTATTAATATACAATTAAACATTGCTTCATGTGTTGTGTTTAATTGTATCCAGAATTGTTTCATCTTTTAATTGTGAATTTTGCTGACTATCTTTATCAGGGTTATATGTCACTTTGCAATGTAGTTCTACAGGTTCATTTGGTGTATCCTCCTTAAACCAAAAATAAAATTCTGAGTCCCTCAACAAATTGAACAGATGCCCTTTTGGCCAAGGGAATTTAAAAGTAAACCTGAAAAACTAGTTCAGGCCACGATGGGAAGTGGGAATGGGGTTCAGACAGACCTTATTATGCCCTTTGGAATGCAGGTACAGCTGAGCAGCATTCCCATTAAAACAGAGATCTTAACACTGACCAAAACAATTATTTGTAGCTATAAGATGTATCACAAGATAACAAATAGTAGACTTTGATAAAAATGGAAATATTTTACCCTGAAGTATATTTATTTGATGTATTCCAAAAGGGTCCTGCAAAGTTGTCTCCTGGTGGGAGGATATCTATATTTGGTAGAGAATCCCATTCCCTTTCCAGGACTTATCCTGATCCAGGAGAGATTAGCCATGGGTCTGGCACCTTTTTAAGTCTAAGAAATATTTACCATCTATTGTCTCTCAAGCATGCTACCCAGAGACTTCATCTGTGTAATAAGAACCTTGGTCTCTACAACCCCTTATATTACACCCTACATTCCTTTCTATTGATCCTAGGTCTTTAGGTAATAACTAACTCATTCAACCAATTGCCAATTCAAAAAATCTTTGAATCCACCTTTACCAAGCAAACCAATGTACACCTTATGCACTCCTTACATATATTAACATGTACATGTCAGACATTACATATCTGTTTGTAACTCCTGTCTCCCCAAAATGTTGAAAATCAAGCTGTAGCGCAATCGTCTTGGGCACATGTTCTCAGGACCTCTTTAGGCTGTGTCATGGGCACATCCTTAACCATGGCAAAATCAACTCCTCAATTAATTGAGATTTGTCCCAGATACATTTTGGCTTACATCTCTCACACCCTCTTTTCTCAGTCACCCTCTTCAGCTCCTGCATATATTATGATCCTACTTTCTTGTGGGTCTCTCCCTTCTAAACCTAGGCTCATTTAAGTTGGTTAGGGCCGCTGCCACATTAAGATATTGGATATATTTCATAATGAGTACACAGATAGTGGGTAACACAGCTTAGTATGTGTTGTACCCATGCCTTTAGGTCTTATTTGCATAAGGCATGACCTCTAGTAGTCATTTACTGTAATGACTCATTTCACTCATTTACTATAATGACCCATTTAATGAGAATATAGTAGTGAGACTAAATCTTGCACTTGAATTTGCATTTGGGGTATTTGTGCTACACATTTCTTATATATGAGCAAACTTTTAGCCATCTCTACCTACTGCCACACACAGATGACTCCAATATGTAATGCGACATTACATTTCTTGTCCATGAAGATTTGCTTTTGTGCTTGAGTTTCTTTTTTCTTTTATTTGTTTAAAAAATACAATTTTTCATTCCAATTCCTTAATGCACTAATATAAAATAAATCCCATTTTGAAGGAGCTCAAATAAGTTTCTAAATTTTGTGTCACCTTATTTAATTTTAATTTATTACAGTGTGTATAACAGAAGAGTGCATGTTCTGTGTTCAAATTAGAAAATATTCCCAATCAACTGTGGTATCTACATCTTTCTGCTTCGCAATGCATAAAATAAGAAGATTAGTAAGACACGACACTGCTATTCTGAGAAACCACAATCCAATATTTGGAATTAAATAAAAACGAATTACTATAATGCAAGGGAGAGCCATATAATAGTCACAAACAAAATTTAATAGATAAGATTGTAATAGATTAGGGTGTTGGTTGGAATATCAGTAAGAATGTTTTTGGAAGGGATAATAATTCACATAGGAAAATAGAGTAACACATTTCATAAAAATGAAACAGCATGCATAAAAGCAAAAGATTGGACAGGCATTCTGTTTGCATTGGCAGTAGTCAAGCCATATAAATTATAGGAGTATCAGAAGAAGAAGCTTAATGTTAGCTTGGAGACTTGAGCGCTAGACTGAGAAATTGATTCTCAAAATTGTTGACAACTGGTATTGTCTGATAGGATATGAGATAATGAGAATAATTGTAATAAGAATAAAAAGTCATTTAATCTGGTAGTGTAAGATGTAGGAAGACACTAAAATCACCAGAATTTTAAGTTTGTAAAGCTGGAAAATGTCCACTGACATTTAAAAACAATAATATTCAGGTTTTGGAAATATGTAATTTGTTGTTTGGGAGTTTTTCCCCAAACTTTGTTAAACATTACTGTATGAAAATAAAACTTAACTAAGTATTTTACATAAATTTTCTTATTTACTGTTTACAATAACCCTACTAATTCTACTACTGCCCACAAAGTAAACACAAGTGAGGTTTAGAAATTTTATATGTCTACTAATGACAGAACGGTGACTAGAAGTGCTCAGAGTACAAAATCCTCACACTTAATTGCTTTTTCCAGTGGCCCCCTAGAGTATTTGGGGATACAAAAGGTTATGGTTACATTATTTTGTTTGTTCATTTTATTTTTTTTAAACATATAGTCCTTCATTTTGGGATTATAACAATCCCTGTCTTTGAAACTATATTAAATTTAATGATGAATTTGAAGTCTGAATAACGGGTTCTCAGTGGAAAAATATCTAGTAATGATTATGAGTCAAAACTATTCTTGAAAATTATTAACATATATAAATATAATTATAACACATATATAGTATATATAGATATAAGTATTAGTATTATTAGTATTAGAATAATAATGAAATGATAATAACAACCACATTTCTATAATTGAGATAACTCATATTCTATAGTATCCCAGGTTAATTTGTAAAATTAGAATGAAATAATAAATGAATTGGAAGTTATTGTGCTAGTAAGCAATGTTAAATTTGTTGAGGTAATATTCAATTTAGTGATTCTAACTGGCATTTACTTTCTTTAGAATTTTCTTCTTTTCTGATGTATAGATTATAAAATGAAATGATGTTTAAAAGGTCATCAAAGCCTGCGTTCTTAATGTAACGTGTTTTTATATGTGATTAGATTCGTTCTATTTTATTTTATATCATATACATTCACAATGCATACTTTGATTCTAGGTTTGATGAGTATCATAACATAGATTATATTTTATGAAATAGCTTATTCTTCTAATATTTTTTATATTTAAGTAATATGATATTTTAATCTAAATAAAATGATTTCACATCATATTGATTTTAATTATAAGAATTTTTATGCATGGCCAAATAGCTGTCACACTGTCAGTATACAAACATATACATTGAATTAATGGGCTTAAATAATAAATGCAGGTTTAAATATGTACAAAAGGTCACTTTATAAAAACATTAATTTACTATTATTATATACTCTATTTTTATATTTATCATTTTAAACAAATTCAAAGCAGAGTCAATTTTCTATGACTATCCCACCACTGAGCTGTAGAGGTAGTTTATGTATATCTCTCTATTCATTGACAGAAATTATGTTTTCTGATAAAATGTATACGTTCTTTGAATGTTTTAAACTACTTACATTTAGATTTTGAAAAAAA
The DNA here is from genome assembly GCF_009764315.1 of Trachypithecus francoisi. Taxonomy (NCBI): domain Eukaryota; kingdom Metazoa; phylum Chordata; class Mammalia; order Primates; family Cercopithecidae; genus Trachypithecus; species Trachypithecus francoisi. The sequence continues at coordinate 127,454,474 of NW_022681454.1, read as the reverse complement.
TACATATTAAAACCTTCGTATCTCTGGCATCCTATGGTGTATCCATGTATCTTACAGGGGATCAATATTTCTTGACCTGATGAATACTGTTTAGAGAATGATATTTATCACTTTGCTTAATCAAGTTCACCCACAATTGTACCATTTTCATAGAACTTATATTTAATAATTAATCTTGCCAAAAAAGATTTGCTATGAATCCATATGTGTTAGAAATTTGAGTAGACAATGTGCAAAACAAATAGATTGAGGTTTTAATGGAATATAATACATTAATTGAATATTTGGAACATTTAGAGAACTTTGTGTACAAATTACCAATGTGCTTTTAAAATTATTTTGTTTAATTTTCATTCTCTTTTGAGAGTCTATTATAGCTACTACTTCAGTTCAAAATTTGCACAAATTAGCTTTTATTATGAGAAAAATAATTTAGGAGATTAATCAAATGTTCTCTTTTTTTAAATACAGATTACATGTGGTCAGAAGAAAAAAATTGCGGAAGTCCAGCACAAATTTTCACTTTCTAAATTAGATACATCACTGAAAATGTCTGATTTTACTGATTCAACAAACATTTAGAAATGTAAATATAGGAAAGTATACTTTGTCATTAAGAAGGTCTGCAAATTAATGTGGCAAAAAATGCTCATAATGATAATATAAGTTTATCAGTGCAATTATAGATGTATCTCAAAATGCTGTAGGAACACAAAGGACTGAATTGACTAACTTTGTTTGGGTGGAACACGGAGAAAGACAACGCAGAAAAATTTCATGGAGAAGGTAGAACTTATGGAGCCTAGAGAGTTTATCCAAGGTTAAGGGTGCTAGATAAATTTCTGTGGGTCCTGAAATATAATATGTTTAGACACCAAATTAGTCCACTCTTATAATTTCTTAATTTTTATGAAGGCAGTTAGGAGCAAAGGTCAGAAAAACATTGTATTTAAACCATTATCACAGTGTTAGTATTGAAAGAAAAATAAAATAACATATAAACAATATGGAAGCTATGCACAATAAACAATTATTATTATCAGTCACTCGTTAATTTACTCAATAGTCATATATTGAATGCCACTGTGTTCTTGGCAGCATTCTTGGTGTTGCAAATATGGTTTCTGGAACAGGCAACATTTTCTGCACTGGAAAAACTTATTTTTATGGATGAGGAGAAAAAAATAAAAAATTGTAATGAATTACACAAGTAGAAAATAAAAACCAGAAAAACAGCTATGGAAGACAAGAAGTGGTGGGGGCTTTTATTTTTAAACAGGGTGGTCAGAGAAGTTCTCATTAAAAAGTAGCATTTGAGGAAAGAACTAAAGAAGGTGATAGATAAATGCAGATACTTGGGAGTTGAACATTCCATTCCAGGCAGAAGTAAAAGCAGTGAACACCTATAATACTCAGGAGTGATTGGCATATAAAAGTAACAGCAAGGATGTCAGCATGTGTCTGCAGCAGAATGAATGATGAGGATAACTATGAAATAAAGTTAGAAAGATAATGGTATGAAGAAGCAGATGGTACAGAATTTCGGGGGTCATTTTAAGAGCCTGGTGTCTTATTTGGATGATTTTGGTAAGCTGCGGCAGCATTTTGACTAGAAGAAAAATGATATGATTTTTATTTTAAATGAATTATCCTGGCTGCCACACTAAAAGTAGAATGTAGGTGCACTTTGGGGGAGTGGGCTAAAGTTGGAACTAAGATTGGAAACAGTAAGAAGAGAAGATATTTCAACGAGAATGAAGGTGGCTTAGGCCAGTGTTACCAGTGGAGGTAATGAAAAGTTGTCAGAATCTGGATCTTTTGAAAGTAAAGTCTATTGAGAAAGAAAGACAGAAAATGATTTAAGTGTTTTAAATTGGGGAGAAAAATTGAATTGCCATTAATTGAAATTGGGAAAATTGTGAATATGTAGAATTTAAGGAGAGGATGAGGATTTTAGTTTTGAACAGATTAGATTTGAGTTTTGTAACATAAAGCAAACATTAAAAATAAGAGGCTTAATTCTTCCTGTTGAAACTAAAAAAACAAAGATATCTCACCTCCATTCTCTTGGAGTACTTGCTTCAGAAAACATGCACATTCTCTCTTTCTTTAAAATGTATATTAAACTATTTTAAAAGTTAAATAAGTCTCTTGCCAGCTTCAGGACTCAAGACTGCCTTTCCTAGGGACCCAGGAACCATTTTTTTGAATATAATCACCAAGGAATATAGTGCTCCTGTCTTCTACTATGGGTGACAGTATAGGGGCCTAAATTCGTAGGGCTTTTCACTCCAAGTTGCGAAACTACCTCTTACCATAAAGACACAAGCTTTTTTTTTTTTTTTTTTCCAGATAAAGTGAATAACCTAACACAGACGCTCAACCGAATTACCAAGTGAAATTAGTTTACACTATGTATGACAAATGGTGCATTTAAGTCCACTTACTTGAGCACTAGTTATTGTTTATCTTGAGAGCACGTATGTAAGGGGTCGTATCTTCTTGGCTAGACAAAAGGATGTAATTTCTTTCTGCTTTTGAGATCTCTTAGTGGTTTGCCTGTGGTGCACATCACATTGTGGCTTAATGATTATTCAATAATAAAACTGTTTTCTTTCTCTTTTTATGATTATGGAAATGCAACAATTGCAGAAAGCAATATGGGTGTTGAGCAGTGCCTGAGTTGAGTAGACTGAAGGTCTGTGGCTATGCAACAGTCAGGTAAAAGGCCCTGGATTATGAAAGTTTCATTTTTAGGTATCTACTCTTTTGGAATATTAATGGAATGTACCACCCTCTTCAAATTCAAATTTTACTTATAAATAAATATGGGTATTGTGGGGTCTAAATCCCATCAGGATCACCATATGCTTAGAAAATAGGGAATTTCAGAAATGCTGCCTTCAGATCTTCCGCTTAAAGGGTATTATCTTCTCTCTGTTGCATTTGGAATAGATACATGAGAATCTGGTCTTGCAATGACCTAAGAATGGTTTTTTGGATTTGAATAAATTTATATATTTGCCAGGGCCCCGAGACAGGCCTCATCCCAAGCAAATGAATTACTAGTATTTACGTAATGACTATCATTCTCATAAAAATAAATAAATAATTTAGGTAGACAAAATAAAATATTTCAAAAAGTGAAAGAGAAAATGTGAGAATGAAAGTCATTTCGCTTTTTGGACAATCCTCCTCCTTTTTTCTCAGGTATCCTTGTTCCCTCTACTTTTGCTGTTTATCTGTATCCCTCCTTGCCTTAAACTGACTCAGGGAACAGGAAAGTGATCATTCCCATAAGTATAGAAAGACTATGAATATTATAGATGCATGGAGAGACCCATTGAGAAGAGTTGCTAGTGGACGTATTTGAAGCCTTTCCATTAAAGAAAAGCTAAGAGAAGTTGCAGTGGTATACCTAAACAGCATGGGAGTTCCTCACTGATATCCACCCCCAGTATGTTTAGGTTTACTCACAATTCACTGGCTCAGACGGGGGCACAAGTTGAAATCACATTCTAGTCTCAGCAACTAGAATTAAGTCTTAGCTCTCTTGCCAGCTGTCGAAATCCAAAAACATGCATTCTAAGGAATAGGTACTAGCATGGCCAGGACAAACTGTTACTCAAATATTATATTTATCTACTCCGTTTTGGGACAATCTAAAGAAAATAATAAAATAAAATTTAAAAAAAGACTGTTATTTTTGGCTGTTAAGTTACAATTTTACTCAAGAGAATAATTCCTACAGTATCCTACCTATAAAAGGAATACAGAAAGAAGAAAAACTGTATGACATTATTACAAGAAGCCAGGATGTTGAAAGAGACTATGGAAGATGTAATATTTTCAGGGATAAAATAATTAGAAATTCCTAGAACAAAACTTTTAGCTAGAAAATGGGTCATAATTGACAAATTGAGGGAATGTCACAGGTGGGAACTAGTGAGCCATATGTGTCAATTACTTTTCCTCAGGCTAATCTAGCATTGCTCTTTCAGATAAATACTGATGTTTTGTATTTTGCAATTTTCTCAGAACTTTCTTCCCTTTTGTTTGGTAATAGACCAACACAGATTGGTAGTATTTTGAGTCAGCCTTTGACTTTTTCCTTTTCCTCTGCAGTTCTCACACAGAGCATCTGACTGAAGAACTGGGGTTCTTACATTCTCCTAATTCTTTCACAAATCAGTTAAAAAACACCTGCTGTGAAATTTAAAGTCTGCCATATTCTCTACTCCAGTTGGAATAGTTCATACCGACTTAATTAGAGATATATAACAAACCAAAACGGTATACCAGAAAAATAATCTATGGCCATATGTAAAACAATATCTTTTGTTGAGAGCTTAAAGAGAATAAATTGGTTATAAAAACTTATGAAACCAAAGAATAATTTATAAAGACAGCATCTACCTTATAATATCCCCATACTTCTAATAAAAATACATATTTGATAAAAATAGTTGACCACCATATATATTTGTACATTAGTCATTAATCTCTATGGTTACTAACTCTGTAACTGTTCTGACTTCTCACTTTGATATCTTTGTCTGCAAAATTTTCTTTGTAATTGATTTCTGTTGTGAAATGTTTTTCTTTCCTTGCTTTAGCAGAACAGTCTAAATTATTGTTTGTGTTTGCTTGTGAAGGAGTTTAGGAGCCCAATATTTATGGCAAAGAATTCCTCAAGAGTTTCAGGACTCTCCTACTATATCTCTAGTCGTTTACCAGAGAGAGAGAGAGAGAGAGAAAGAGAGAGAGGAAGAGAGAGAGAAAAAGGGTTGTCCCACCAGAATGATCTATACAAATTCAAAATTTAGATGATTTATTGTCAGAAATGAGAGAGGAATTCAAAACTGATACACTGAGACTTTTGGCTTTATTAGAATTCTTTACTTCACAGGAGCATAAAGCCATCCTAAACAAATTGTAATACTGCCCAACCCAAGTAAAATATTTCGGTCATCTGTTGTCAGCTGTATGCCACACAGTGTTACGACCTAGGAGTCAACTCATTTTGCAGAAAAATGGACTACTACTTAAAAAAAACCCCAGACAATTATTGTGACTAGTGAAGAATTGTAGGCAGTAGATTTCACCTTTCGTAGCCTGGCCAAACCTCTAACAAAGCAATTGCAAGAGAGCCTGATCTTTCAGTTTTAGCTCTAGAGTCTGAAAAGGCTTTTGAATGACTAAAGTTAGTTATAACCTCTGTCCTAGCTTTTGAGATTCCAAATATAGAAAACCTCAGTCTGATTTATCTGCTATTCCTAAATATATTGCATATCTGGTAACGTTTACTGATGGGTCGGGTACTCAGGATAAAAGTGGCCCATGTAAGGCTTCCTCCACTGTGCTGACTTATAAAACCTTGAAAGAACATGTTTTGTCTGGAATTAAGTCTATACAAAAAGATGAGTGAATAGCGGTAACTAGAGTTGTAATTCTTGGTTCTGGATTTTATACACACACACATACACACAGATAGTGTCTGTCACACAACAGAACAACATTTTTAATGACTTTTTTTACTCCAAGGATAACTAAGGTATTTCATGTAAAAGTGACAGCTGAATTGTCGGCGGTTTTACAATCGCCTTCTCAGATATCAGTAATGCATTGGAGAGCGCACAGAGGACAGAAGGATACAGTTTCTAAAGGTAATAAGTTTTTGGGATAGAGCTGCAAAAGCTGCTGTTAAAATATGGTAGAATTTAGAAGTTCCCTATTTAATCTAATAATATACTTTTGTCCATTAAAAAATGCTTCAAAAAATAAAATGAAAAAATTGATTATAAAAGGAGCTTCAATAATTTGACTAGAGGACTGGCCCAGTGGCTCACACCTGTAATTCCAGCACTTTGGGAGGCTGAGAGAGGAGGATAGGTTGAGCCCAGCACATCAAGACTGCCTGGGCAACATGACGAGACCCTGCCTCTACTAAAAAATTGAAAAAAATTAGTCAGGTGTGATGGCATGAGCCTGTAGTTCCTGCTAATCAGGAGGCTATGGTAAAAATAAGCAAACAAACAAACAAACAACTGACCGGACTATGGGAATTGCCTAAAAATATTTCCCATACCTTCATCTCTCTTTACTTCACTAGTATTTTATCATCAACAAATCAACTGAATAAAAGAAAGATTTTAAGAGCAATAGACTCTTACTATGCCTACCAAAAAATAATAAAAATTATTCAAGATATATTAAAGAGACATGCTATTTGTCAACAGCATTTTTTTGCAGGCCATTCCCAGGATAAACACAGGAAGTTCTCACTGATCAGTGTTACCTGATGATACCTGTATGACAGATGGGTTTTATAGAGCTATAGATCCAATTGTGGATAACACAGAGCTAAACTTGTTTTCACAGAGCCAAATTATCAAATTTTATTGTGTGTGATTTTTAGATGATATAAAGTCTTGCTCTCTTTAAAAGACAGTTTTTTCTTTTTTTTTTTTTTTTAGACAGAGTCATGTTTGGTCACCCAGTCTGGAGTGCAATGGCGCGATCTTGGCTCACTGCAACCTCTGCCTCCTGGGTTCAAGCAATTCTTCTGCCTCAGCCTCCTTGGTAGCTGGGACTACAGGCACGTGCCACCATGCCTGACTAATTTTTTTTTTTTTTTTTTTTTTTTTACTTTTTCGTAGAGACAGGGTTTCACCATGTTGGCCAGGCTGGTCTCGAGCTCCTGACCTCAGGTGATCCACCCACCTCAACCTCCCAAAGTGCTGGGATTATAGGTGTGAGTCACCATCCCCAGCCAAAAGACAGTTTTCAGAAGAAATAAACGTTCTCTTAATAAACATAATTAATACTTTTGAGATACCAGAACACACTGACTAGAGCAGAGGAAGACATTTTATTTCTACCGTTTTATAATAATTTTTCAAAAATTTGCAAATTGCTATAAATTTCAGCCTTCTGGACAATTAAAGTAGTGAATCAAACTCTTAAAAATTGAGTGGCTAGGAAAAAATAATCGTTTCAACAAACGATGCTAGACAACTGGACATCCATTTTAGAAAATGCATCTAGACAAAAGCCTTACACTTTTCACAAAAATTAACAAAGATTATAGACCTAAATGTAAATGTAAAATTATAAAACTCCTAGAAGATAACATAGAAGTAAATCTGGAGGACCTTGTGTGTGAAGTGACTTATTAGATATAAGACCAAAGCCATGATCAGTGAAATAAATAACTGAGAAACTGAATTTAGTTAAAATTATTAATAACTATTATAATAAATTTTGATATAAAAAAGGTACTGTCGAGAGTATGAGATGACAAGCTACAGACTGGGCAAAAATACTCTTCAAAGACATATCTCATGGAGGATGGCTATCCAAAATATACATAGAACTCTTAAAAGTCAAAGATAAAAAAATGAGCAACTCTATTAAAAAGTGAGCCAAAGACCTGAACAAACACCTCACCAAAAGAGATATACTAGTGGAAATAAGCACATGAAAAGATGTTGCACATCATAGGTCTTTAGAGAACTGCAAATGAAGAGAACAACGAAACACCACTACGTACCTTTTAGAATGGCCCAAATCCATAACATGAACAATACCAAATGCTAGCAAGGATGTGCAGCAACAGGTTCTCTCTTCTTTGCTAGTGGGAATGTAAATGGTACTGTTACTTTGGAAGATAGCTTGATAGTTTTAAAACATATTAACATACTCTTACCGTCTGATCCAGTGATCACATGCTCTTGGTATTACTCAGATAAGTCAAAAACATGTCCACACAAAACACATGTATATGAATGTTTATTGTAGCTTTATTCAGAATTGTCCAAACTTGGAAGCAACCAAGAAGCCCTTCAGTTGGTTTAAGAATAAACTGTGGTACATCCAGATTATCAAATATTATTCAGCACTAAACATAAATGAGCTAACCAGATGTGAAGACATGGAAAAAATTTAAATGCATATTACTAAATGAATGAAATTGATCTGTAAAAGCATTATACTATGTGATTCCAACAACATGACATTCTGGAAAAGTCAAAACTATGAATCAAGAATATCAGTGGTTCACTGGGGTAAGCAGGAGGGATGAGTAAATACATGGAGCAAAAGGAATTTTTAGGGCAATAACACTATTTTGTGTGTTACTGCAATGAAGAATTTCTATTCATATGTTATTATACATTTGTCAAAATTCATAGAATGTACAACACCAAGAGCAAACTCTAATGTAAACTATAGAATTGAGGTGCTGATGATGTATCATTATAGTTTACAGATTGTAACAAATGTGCCACAATGATGTGGGATGTTGACTGAGGAAAGAAGCTGTACATGAAAGGGGTGGGTATATGAAAACTCTGTACTTTCCACTTAATTTTGCTGAACTTAAAAATGCTCTAATAAATAAAATCTACTAAAAATGTCACTGGCTAATATTATATAACACACTGTTAAGATGGCCTAGAACTTCACCACTAACCTTGTTAAAAAATGGACTGATACCTGCAAACAAACAAAAATCTTTCCTTTTAAGTTTATGTGTGGACAGCCTATGGATTTGAGACTCAGACCATGTACTGTGCCTAGTTTAACTCAATCTATTAATAATCCTGTTAAACACTTAGAATGGCTTATTTTTCCCCATAGAAACCCTAAGGTAAGTCATAAGCACATGAGACGACAAGCTATAAGAAGTTTGCCACATTGGTCGCCCAGGAGATGTCATCTACATAAGTGTGTTCTGCATGAAAGATCAGTTGTCACCACACTAGAAGGCATTCTTCAATTTGTTGCTGATCACTCAAACTAAGAAAACAAAACAAGACAGCTAGATTCGGGCTTCCCATGGGAAGCAAGCTTCTCAGGAGTACTGGACTATAGTTCCCAGTTGCCCAAAAGTATTTAACATTTAAGTTCCCTATGGTAACTGGTACTGCTATCAAACTTAACTGAAAGGATGTAATCCAGCAACCCTATTACTATTCTCAAAGACTACTTTGCTGTCCTATTTACAGTAGAGTTATTTAAACTAGTTTAAGAATCATACTTCACTAGAAAATAAATGTGTCATTTGTTACATTACTCCTTTCTGTATCCCAGTAATAATCCAACAGTCTCATTTCTGGTCAGTTATAAATTGCACTCCCATTATAAACACTGTCTGGGCTTATTGTCTTAGACTTTTTTTTCTGTTACATTAACAATATACTTCAGATTGCGTAATTTATAAAAGAAAAGATATTTATTTCTTATAGTCCTGGAGTCTGGGAAGTCTAAGAGCATAGCACTGGCATCTGATGAGGGCTTTTTTGCTGCATCAAAATATGAAAGAATACATTACTGATTAAGAGGATCAAGAACATGAATGTCAGTTTAGGACTCTCCCTCTTTTTTTATAAAGTCACTTGTGCCAACAAGGAGATGCTACTGATGACCTTTTCTAATCTTCATTACCTCAAAAGATCCCACCTCCTCACATTTTTATGGTGGCGGTTAAGTTTCTAACACATACACTTTGGAGAACATATTTAAATCAGAACATTTATAAATTCAACAATCTGACTTGATTAATTGATTAATGAAAGTGAGTCATCTTCATTAGCAATTTTTTGATAATAAAGTAAAAGTAATTAATATTCATCCAGGTACTTCAGCTCTAAATTTGACACAAAAATGTTTTATTTGAAGGAAGATGTAGGAAAAGAAAATATCTAATTAATAGACAAATTAAAATCTGATAGCTCAGAGTAGATACTGTAAAAGACAGATCTAATGTCACCTGATTAGCATTAAGATGCAAGTTCTCTCCAGTGCCATACAGAGAAATAAGCAAAGATGAAATTCTATTATTCAGAGAGGTCAAGTTCACTGTTAAACTAGGGTAACCATTGTTTTAAATCCAATGCAAAACAAACAAGCAAAACAAAAAACAAACAAAAAAATCTATAGAGTGAGTGATATGGTTTGGATCTGTGTCCCAAACCAAACCTCATGTCAAATTGTAATCCCCAATGTAGAAGGTGGGGCATTGTGGGAGATGATTGCATCATGGGGGAGGTTTCTCATGTAAAATGTAGTACCATCCCTCTTGGTGGTGGAGTCACAATAGTAAGTTCTCATGAGATCTGGTTGTTTAAAAGTGTGTAGGAGCTACCACTTCTCTCTCTCCTCCTTTTCTGATCATGTGAAGGGCTGGTTCTTCCATTGCCTTCCGTCATGATTGTACATTTCCTAAGGTGTCCCCAGAAACTGAGCAGATGCCAGCATCATGTTTTCTGTACAGCCTGTGGAACTGTGAGCCAGCTAAACCTCTTTTGTTTATAAATTACCCAGTCTCAGGTATTTCTTTATAGCAATGCAAGAACAGACTAATGCATTGGCTTTGTCTTCAAGACTTAAAACAATAGGAGCCATTTACATTAAACATTGGAAGTTCAATCTGTACCTTGCAATGCGGTCTCATTATAAGGCTCTAATACTAAATGACTATGGATGTCGTTGATTTTCACATATGAGAACAATTATTTGGGAATATGGAACAATGGCTAAATTGACTAAATTGTCATATAGTATAATGGAACTTATGGGATTGACTGAAACTTAGAATGAATTTACTGGGCCTTGCAAGAAAACAAAAGAACTTTTAAGTGAACATTTAAAAAGTAATACAGTTTGAATGTGTCCCTCAAAATTTCATGTGCTGAAAACTTAATCTTTATTGGAACAATGTACAGCCTAATAAAAGATTATTTATTTATTTATTTATTTTGAGACAGAGTCTCACTCTGTCGCCCAGGCTGGAGTGCAGTGGCCGGATCTCAGCTCACTGGAAGCTCACCTCCCGGGTTTACGCCATTCTCCTGTCTCAGCCTCCCGAGTAGCTGGGACTACAGGTGCCCACCACCACACCTGGCTAGTTTTTTGTATTTTTTTTAGTAGAGACGGTGTTTCACTGTGTTAGCCAGGATGGTCTCGATCTACTGACCTCAGGATCTGCCCGTCTTGGCCTCCCAAAGTGCTGGAATTACAGGCTTGAGCCACTGCGCCCGGCCAAGATTATTGATTTATAAAGACAGTTCCCTCATTGATGAATTAATGTTGTCATGAGAGAGGATTATTTATCTCAATCGCAGATTATTATATTATTATTCTAAAAGCAAAGTTGGTCCCTCAAACTTTCTTTTCACTCACAATTGGTTGTCTGTTCACTCTTTTGCAATGGAGCAACATAGCATGATGGCCTTCAATCGATAATGGCACCATGGTCAAACACTGCATTTTTCGAACTGTGAGTCAAATAAACTTCTGTTATTTATAAATTACCTAGTCTGTGGTATTCTGTTATAGCAACAGGAAACAGACTAAGACAGATACGGCAAATAAATACTGTGAAATAGGACTCTCCTTCAATTATTCCCTTCAAAAACATCATATATATATATATATATATATATATATCTTTGTGATAAAGGTTAAAAGACAAGTCTACTAAAAATTATAAAAAGGATACAATTTTTAAAGGGATATGCAATATCTAAAGTAAATAGTGACATCAATATTCAAAGTGTTAGGGAGACTGGACTAAAAGTGTATTTTCTTCAAAGATAAATTGTTATCAGAATAAAATAACCAAATATAACTATAAGATGGTTTTGTAAGCCTAGTTGTAATCACAAAGCAAAAATCTGTAGTAGATGCACACAAAATATAAGACAAGGAATCAAAAACATACCACTTGAGAGAATCACTTAACTACAAAGACAGTAAGGGAGAAAGAATGGAATGAATCAACAAAACAATTAGAAAGCAACTAACAAAGTGGTGCTAGTAAGCCATTACCTATCAGGAATGACCTTAAGTAGAAATGCATTAATTTTCTTAGTCAAAAAACATAGATTGGTTGAATGGATTAAAAAAATCAACTACATCCTGCCTACAAGAGACTCACTTCACCTGTAAGGACACGTATGAACTAAAAACAAACAGATGGAAAAAGATATTTCGTGCAAATGAAAACCCAAAGAGAGCAGGATTAGTTCTACTCATACTAAATAAATAGACTTTAAGACAAACACTGAAAAAAGAGAAATAACATTATTATATAATGATAGAAGTGTCAACTCAGAAAGGGTATGAAATAATTGTAAGTATATACATACCCAACATTGGAAAACTTAAACATAAAGAGAAAATATTGATATATCTTAAGGGAGATATTGACTGCAATAAAATTGTAGCAGAGGACTCTGATACCTCACTTTCAGCAATGTACGGATTATGCAGCCAGAAAAATCAATAAGGAAACTACTAAACAAAAATATAGACCAAGTGTAACTAACAGACATGCACAGATATTAGAATGTACATTATTCTCAACAATGCATAGAACTTTTCCCATAACAAATCATATTATGGGTTGCAAAACAAGCCTTAACAAATTTTAAAAGATTCAAATTATATCAAGCTTGTTTTCTGACCAAAATAGTATAAAACTAGACATCAATAACGTGAAGAACTTTGAAAAATTCACAAATACATGAAAATTGAACAACAGGCTCCTGAACAACCAAAAAGTCAATGCTGAAATTTAAAAGACAATTAAAAAGTTTCTTCACATAAACAAAAATGGAAACACAACATAGAAAAACCTATCTGATACAGTAAAAAGGAATTTAAGAAGAAAATGTATAGCATTAAACATGTTCATCCAAAAAAGGAGAAAGAGCTCAAATAAATTACCTGATGTTACATCTTAAGGAACTATAAAAACAAGAGCAATTGAAGCCCCAAATTAGTAGAAGAAAGGACATAACAAAAATAAGAGTAAAATACATGAAATAGAGAATAGAAAAAGAAAAAAGGTTTTTATTTAAAAATATACATAATTGGCCAATTTTGAGCCAGGCTAATTATGAAAAAAGACAGAAGACTAATAAAATCAGAAATAAAAAGAAGATACAACAACCGATGCCACAGAAATACCAAGGATCCTAAGTGATATGGTTTGACTCTGTGTCCCAATCCACATCTCATGTTGAATTGTAATCCCCGCTGTGGAAGACTGACCTGGTGGGAGGTGATTGAATCATGGGGTCAGATTTCTCCTTGTTGTTCTTGTGATACTGAATGAGTTCTGGTATCATTCCATTTTCCTGCTGCTGATAAAGACATACCTAAGACCTGACAATTTCCAAAAGAAAGAGGTTTAACATGGACTTTCAGTTCCACATAGCTAGAGAAGTCTCACAATCATGATGAAAGGCAAGGAGGAACAAGTCATATCTTACAAGGGTGGCAGCAGGCAAAGAAAAATGCATTCACAGGGAAATTCTCCCCTATAATACCATCAGATCTTGTGAGACCCACCTACCACCATGAGAACACCATGGGAAAGACCTGCCTCTATGATCCAATTACTGCCCACTGCGTCCTTCCCACAACACATTGGAATTCAAGATGAGATTTAGGTAGGGACACAGCCAAACTCTATCAGTTCTCTTGAGATCTTGTTGTTTAAAAATGTGTAGCCTTACCCCTTAGCTCTCTCTCTCTCCTGCTGCCACGTGAAGATGTGCTTGCTTCCTCTTTGCCCTTCCACCATGATTGTAAGTTTCTTAAGATCGCCCTTGCCATGCCTCCTGTACAGCCTGTGGAACTGTGGGTCAATTACATTTGGTTTCTTTATAAGTTACCCAGTCTCAGGTAGTTCTTTATAGCAATGTGAGAATGGAATAATACACTAGGAGACTATTATGAACAATTATATGCCAGAAATTTAACAACCTAGAAACAAATAGGTAAATTTCTTGGCACATACAACATATCAAAATTTAATTATGAAACAATAGAATATCTGAACTCACCAAAAATGAGTAAGGAAATTGAATCAGTAAAAAAGTCTCCCATCAAGAAAAAAAAAAAACAAACAAAAAACTCAGATCTGATTGCTTCACTGCTGAATTATATCAAATACTTAAAGAAAAATACAACCTCAATTATTTTTTAGATGGAATCTTGCTCTGTTGTCCAGGCTGGAGTGCAATGGCATGTGATCTTGGCTCACTGCAACTTCCACCTCCCAGGTGCAAATGATTCTCCTGCCGCTATCTCCCAAGTAGTTGGGATTACAGGTGTGTAGTACCACACCTGGTTAATTTTTGTATTTTTAGTAGAGACAGCATTTCACTGTGTTGGCCACACTGGTCTTGAACTTCTGACCTCAAGTTATCCACTTTCCTCAGCCTATCAAAGTACTGGGATTATAGGTGTAAGCCACAATGCCAGATCAAAAAGTAACATCAATTTATCTCAATTTCTTCCAAAAAATTAAAGAGAAAAAATACTTCCAAATTCATTTTATGAAGTCCATATTGACTTGATATCAAAACCAGAAAAGGACACAACAAATGAAAAGAACCACAGGCCAATATTCCTCATGTATATAGTTGAAAAAATACTCAACAATATAATAGCAAATCTAATTCGACAGCATATTAACAGGATTATTTACCATGATCAAGTGTGATTAATCCTAGAGATGCAAGGATGATTTATCAAAAGCAAACCAATAAACTTGATAAGATACATCACATTGGTAGATGGAAAGATACAAACCATATGGTAATTTCAATACATTCAGAAAAAGCATTTGATACAATCAAACATCCTTTCATAGAAAAAAAAACACAACAAATTTGGTATAGAAAAATTGATCATACCTCAAGACAGTAAAAGCTGTATATGACAAACCCACAGTTAACATCAGACCCAACGGGAAAAAAAATAAAAGCTTTTTCTCTAAGATCTGAAACAACACAAGGATGCCCATTATATGGCTTATATTTAACAAAGTTCTGGAAGACCAAGGCAGAATAATTACAGAAGAGAAAGAAATATAAGACATCCAAGTTGAAAAAAGAAAAGTTATATTGTCTCTGTTTGCAGAGCAAAAAAATACCTGATTTAAAAATAGACAAAAGGCCTGTTTAGATATTTCCGAAAAGACATACAAATGAACAATAGGTATATGAAAAATCCTCAACACTAATAATGATTAGAGTAATGCAAATCAAAACCACAATGAGATATCACTTCACTTCTGTTGGAATGGATATTATAAAAAGATATGAAAAAGAAAAATGTTTATGAGTTTGCAGAGAAAAGGGAACCCTTGCACACTGTTGGTGGAAACATAGACTAGTATAGCCATTATGGAGAACAGTGTAGAGGTTCCTCAAAAAACTGAAAATATAACTACCATATGATCCAGCAATCCCACTACTAGGTACATACACAAAGTAACTGAAGACAATATGTCAAAGAGATATCTACACTAACATGTTTATTGAATCACTACTCACAACAGTCAAGATTTGGAATCCATGTAATTTTTCATCAACATACAACATTGATAAATAGAATATGTTATATATAAACATTAGAATACTCTTCAGCCATTACAAAGAAAAAAAAAAACTCCTGTAATTTGCAATTATATTTATGAACTGAAGGACTTTATGTTAAGTGAAATAAGCCAGACACAGAAAGACAAATATTACATGATGTCACATATGGAATCTTAAAATGTTGATCTCACTAAAACAGAGTGTAGAATGGTGGTTACTAGAGAATGGGCCAGTTGAGAAAGAAAGATGGTGAGATGTTGATCAAAGGATAAAGAATTATGTCATGTGCTGCATAACAATGTTTTAGTCAAAGAAGGAGTCACAAACACAATGGTGGTCCATAAGATTATAATACTATATTTCTACTGTATCTTTTCTATGTTTAGGTATGTTTAAATATACAAATACTCAGCATTGTGTTACAATTGCCTATAGCATTCAGTAAAGTAACATCCTATACAGGTTTTAGCTTAGGTGCAATAGGTTGCACCATGTAGCCTAGGTTTGTAGTAGGCTTGCCATGTAGATTTGTGTAAATACACTCAATGTTATTTGCACAATCATAAAATCATCTAATGACACATTTCTTGGAATCTGTCCTCATCATTGTGTCACATGACTATAGTTAGATATAAGGAATACATTTGAAAATGCAGAGCATGGAGACTACAGCTAATGACAAGATACAAGTTGAGTATCTGTATCTGGAAGATGATCCAAACTCCACAACTTTTTGAACACCAACATGACTCTCAAGGGAAATGCTCTTTGGAGAATTTTGGATTTTGGATTTTTGGACTAGGAATGCAAAAGTGGTAAATATATAATACAGATATTCCAAAAATTATTCCAAAATTAAAATCCAAAATACTTCTGATCCCAAGCATTTTGGATAAGGGATACTCAACCTGTACTGTGCTCCAGAAATGATAGAAAAGTAGGTGTTAAATGTTCTCACCAAAAAAATGAGAAATATTTGTAATGATGCATACATTAATCAGCTACTTTTAAGTGTTCCACAATGTGTATGTGTTTCAAGGCAACATGTCGTATGCAATAAATACATAAATTTTGTCAACTTAAGAAAAATAAACTCAAAAAAAGAAAATTAAATAAACAATATAGAATTGTAAATAAACAAATTGTGAAGTATCATGTTTGATTTCTAACAAGAACTTGCTTTGATATGAGTTCCCAGCTAAAGACTGGGATTTTTTTCTTTTCAATCAGTAAAGCATGGCTTTCTTTTATTATAACATTTATAACAAAAAAATAGATTTTAAGGCTTCAGTCTAAATGACTCCTGATGCTGGGATTGGGGAAGTCTTCATAAGCATCTACCAAATTATACTTAAACATTTAAAAATGAAAGCAATAAAGACATCATACAGATTCATAAAATTAATCTGTAACTTGGAGAAATCTTTGTGAATTACTAATGAAGAGTATTATTTAAGTTTGAACCTGTGGTATAATATATTCAAAGGTGATTTCTTCAACTGAAATCATGTATTTTATTTTTAAAAAATTTAGTGATTCTATTATTCTATCATGATAGTAATTATTGATTTGCTTTGTTTTTACTATTGGCTTGGATTTTAGACAGCTGCAGCTTCCCCCAAAAAACGTAGAAATAACAATAGAAATAATTAGAAACATTATAGTGTTACTATGTTATAATAACACAAAGAAGAGATTGCAAGGGCAAATACAAACTAAAAATAAGAAACTAATTATCCCTGTTCATAGTAATGAGAAAGACTGTCCCTCCCTTTTCATAAAGCCGTTACTTTAAAAATTTAAGTTCTTTCACTATTTGAAATGTATGTAGGTCTCTGTAAAAGCTAAATAATCCTCTTCCAGCTTCACAACCCAAGGTTGCTTTTCTCAAGGACTTTGGAACCATCTCTTTAAAATGTAATAATCAAGGAAAATAGCACCACTATCTCCTACTTTCTGTGGAATCTTAGGGATCTCACTTAGAAGGACCTCATTTTCCAAGTTGCAAAAGTACGTCTTGTCATAGAGATAGGAGAATATATTATTCCTTTGGATAACGTCAATTAGCTAACACAGATAATCAACCAATAACCAAGCGAAATTAGGATGAATTGTGACTAATGGTGCTGTCAAGTCCTCTTACTTGAGAACTAATTATTATTATTTTTTTAATCTTGAGAACTTATATGTAATGGGTTGCATCTGCTTGACTGTATAAAGGATGAGATTTCTTATAGTCATTGCAACTTCTTGGATTACCCCTGATGCTTATCACAATCTGGTTTAATAATTATTCAATAATAATAATTTTTTTCTCTGTTATCTTTGTGAAGAGGTTTTGGGGACTGGTGGGAGATTTTGTTTTTAATTATATTTCCTTCAACGGTTGTCCAGTAAGCAGTTGCATGTAGGATTTTGGAGTCAGGGCACGTTCCCTGACTACATATAGAAACATGTGTACGTCTATGTATTCAGGCATTGTTGTTCTATGAATGGTATGTAAAGCCAGAAGCCTGGCTGAGATCACAAAAGGATGTAGTCTTGATGTATCAAATCCTAGTAGTGGGTCACTTCAATATTAAAAGGTTTTTAAAAAGAGAATCCAGCAATAAAGTCAGAGAAAAAAACAGCTAATAAGGTAGAGAGACGGTGAGAGAAGTAAAGAGTCCTGAAGCCAGTTGAAGAAAGTATTTAAAGGACTATCGTGGATTTAATTGTGTAAAATGCTGCTGTTAGATGGAACAAGAAGATGCTGACAATGAAATATTGGATTTAGCTACTTGAGATCATTAGTAATCTTAGTACAGCTGTTTTGGTAGTGAAGACACGGGGGATTCAAAACCCCACCTGAGTAAATTTAAGAGAATAGTTTTAGCAAGGTGGTCAGTTGTTGATTGGAATGTTTGAACTAGCTCTTATGAAAAAAGAAAATAAAACACAACACCTCAAAGAAGCCACAACTCTTTGAAACACCACATTGAGTAGCTTGAAATGAGCCCTGATATCTTAAAATTTACTCTGGTGGGAATAGGTATTTATAGTGTGAAGCTCAGAAAACACTTCAAATTAGAGCTTTGTTCTGCAGAAAGCTGGTTGTTAAAATATTTACCAGAGTACCACAGAGTGAAAATCAGATGAGAGTGAGTTTAAAAGATTGAGAGAAAAAGCAGCAAGTAAAAATAATGTTCTCTAAAGGGTTTGCTCTAAAGAGGGGCAAAGAAACTGTGCAAAAGCTGAGAAAAAAAAAGTGTTACAGAGGTGGTTGTTCCTGTTGTTGTTCTTTGGTGTATTTGTTTTGTTTGTCATATAGAAGAAATAAAAGCCATAGACAAGCAGATTTAATGCTTTAATCAAAAGGATAATAACATGACACAGAAGAGAAAATGAATAATTAATTTCAAGAGTAACTCCTTGGGCCGAAGGAAAGAATGGGACCTAATGGGTAGGAAGAAGGTAGGACTGGTATCAGACAGGAGCCTCTGAAGTTATCAGTCATAACGCCAAAGTGGACAGAACATCTTGACATTCCTACAGACAGGTGAGTAGATAAAGCGAGGAGATAAAGGTGGTGGAGGATCTCTTCTGTTTACCTTCATAATTTCCTCAAGAGGCATTAAATTTTGATCATATAAGGCATGTGTCTATTTCATTCTTTCACACAACACTACCAAAAAAAATTAATAAGTTACCATTTAATTACCTGAACGCACGCATTAAAGTATATCACATTCAAATTCTGACCCATTCAGTTAGGCTTATATACTTAAATAGGCACAAGTTGTGTCCTTTCTTCCAGCAGTCCATTAAATGATTTACCTGGAAGGTCCATATGATATAACTTTAGTACAGAGCTCAGAAGTTCTCTAACCTGTGTTAAGCTAATTTAACTCATGCCAAAAAGTAACAGCACCAGCAATGAATTTTCTGACTCAATCTATCAATGGTCATTTCAATGAAAATATGCTTCAGTCTGTTTGCTATTAGTGACTGTTTGGATCAAAGTTATATTTACTAACATATTCTCTGGACAGATGTCTAAAGTCAGTTTAAATGTCAACTGACAATAGAAGAAAATTATATTTTTTGATTCTATTGTGTGTGTTGTTTTGCCCAAGAATCTATGTATTTATACACACATTTATATATATACACACAAAATACATATATATCACAGATATATTCACATATATAAATGGAATTACTCATTTTATTAAATTAGCTGTACATAAATAATATGGCCAAATAATAAGCTATTTTCTCCCTCTTACATTATATAAGATTTATGCATATTGAATATTTTAAGGATGCATATTGAATATTTTAAGGAATTAATTGGATTATATATTGTGTAATGCTTTTACAACACGTTTGTATTAATAAAGATAATGCCTGTTGCTGAATATACTCAAACTGTTTTGTTGCTAGAAAAACAAATCTAAGCTCAAATTAAAATTTTTTTTTACATCTTTACGTCCATAAATTCAACAAGTCAAAAGGGGAAGGATGAACAGCTGTTTTAGTCATTACCTATACAACACTTCAATAATATCCTATTTAACTGACAGAGTGAGAAGCCCAGCATCTTTATTTTATCCTCATAATTTAATTTGCAAACAGCTAGCTTTACTCCCTTACCCTCCAGACCCAGTGTCAGCCTTATTGAATGAAAATTCAATTCTCACCAAAGGCCCTCAAGGGTAATTACTGGTCTGTGGTGAACAGTTTTGCTGAAAGACATTGTTTGGTGAAATCCAAACAATGTAGTGATGAAAATTCCATCTCCCTGGATTTACATTTCGCTACATTTCACTCCTCTAGCAAAGCAATTTAATGATTTGTTTATTTTCTTTACTTTTACTAGACACAAGCATCAGTATTTTTTTCAATTATTCTTACTGCTTTCCTGTGGTCAGTTTATAAAGCACACTGCAATTTTAGAATTTTCAATTTGTTTATAAATTTGTAAGTATAGAATTATATTAATATTTATTTGGATTTTTTAGCATACAAAAACAATTCCTGAAGTTATTAAATAGGGCTTAGTGAATTTGTTTGTGGAATTGTTTACACAAAAACCAACTGATTAATAACTGCAGGAGAAACTATTTTATTTATAACATACTTTGAGAAAATGAGAAAGCCATAGATTGAGATTTTGAACAAAGGTAAAAGAGATACTTTTGTTCTTTTTGATCATGCAGATTATCTCTGAACCTGGAAGTTAATTTCAAGATTGTCACTTAAAAAAAAAAAAAGAAAAGAAAAAAAAAAACAAACAAACAGAAAATTAACCTTGCTTGGTACTTATCTGAATCAAATAAAAATGATTCTGTCTAAGGCTTTTACGTGACAAACACTTTATTTATTTTCCCAGTAAGGTATCCAGTCGCATGTTTACCTGAGGAACTCAACAGTCAAAAGATAATCACAAAATCACTTTGAACTCATGAAAATAAATACATGGTAGTTTTTGTTGTTGTTTGCTTTTGTTTGTTTGTTTGTTTTTGTTTTTGTTTTTTTGAGGCAAAGTCTCACTCTGTCGCCCAGGATGGAGTCTGTGGCCCAGGCTGGAGTCCGTCGCTCAGGCTGCAATGCAGTGGCTCCATCTTGGCTCACTTCTAGCTCCGCCTCCCAGGTTCACGCCATTCTCCTGCCTCAACCTCCTGAATATCTGGGGTTACAGGCACCCGTCACCACGCCCAGCTAATTTTTTTTTTTTTTTTTTGTAGTTTTAGTAGCGACCAGGTTTCACCATGTTAGCCAGGATGGTCTGGATCTCCTGACCTTGTGATCCGCCTGCCTCCACCTCCCAAACTGTTGGGATTACAGGTGTGAGCCACCGCACCTGGCCAATATATGGTATATATTTTTTTAAGTACAATCTACTTGAACCTTTTCTTTCCTGTCATCCAAAATTACATTTCCTCTGTATCCATCCCAAAATGATAAGAAATAGGGTGTCCTGGATACAGACAGGACAGATAGAGGTAAGCATTATTGTTTTGTTTTGCCTTCCATGGAAAAACTCAGACACAGAAAAAAAATAGCATCAAAAAGTCCATACATCTGGTAAATAACAGACTGGGATTTGAACTGAAATGATTTTCTAATCCATTAAGGGAGGCAGCCAATTGAGAAAAGAAGAAATAAAGGCATTTGAGTGTAACGAAAGTAATTTAACTCCTGAAAATGAGTCAAATAATTAATACTAATTAATTATATTTTAAAAAAGATGAGAATAATAAAAGTCAAGGGAGGAGAGTAGTAGAAAACGTGCCTGTGGTCACTTACCTGTGACTATTCTACAATCAAATCCAGAAGGTTTAATGTCCCCTCAAACATCAACTTCAGGGGAATATTGGGGCATAATGAGGGAATCTCTTGGCGGAATTGCCTTGGTAGTGAAAACAGTCATTATGAGGGAGACTGCCAAAACATAAAAAAAAAAAAAAATTACACAAACAATAAGGACCTAAATAAAAGTAGAGCAATGGAACACAATGATAAAACCAAGAAAGTAAATGGTTTTACACCATGACAGTGTGGGGTAAAAAGTAAGAGATTGAGAGTCCGAGAGCTTATGTTTAGATCTCGACTCCCTCTTTCCAACTGGGCTATCAGGAGGATGTACTTAATCTCTTTATGATTCAGTTTTCACGTACGCAAAATGAGAATGATAATATCTAACTTTCATTGTTTGCATGTATATTAAAGGAAAGGATGGCTATAATCACCTGGTATAAGCTCCAGACCAAATAAAATGTCAATCTCTATCAGATATTCTTATCAGTAGTACTATAAGTAAGTTAATTGATAATTTATTCTTGAATACTTGACAATTGATGTGATAAATAGCAACGTTTCAAGCATTAGTGTAGAATGTTAGTATAGTTATTTGCTTATATTAATTAAAATTTAAAACACAATCATCATTTATTTGTCATGCTAACTTTAATATTGTATGTAATATTTTATATCCTATGTTATTGAGTTGAGTTGGGCATTTGTAAATAGGATGATTGTATTAAAACCTCAAGTTTGTGTTAGAAGTATCATTTCATTATGATGCTTAGGGTTTTGTTTTTGTTTTTGTTTTTGTTTAGTTACTTTAAAAAATCCAATAGCATGATCAAATAGAGAGGACCCAGGTTTGTTTATCAGGCAAATCTGATGTACCAGCTGCCTGACCCTGGAACATTTTCTGCCCTTTTATAAGTATCTAGGGATAATGTAAATCAGCTCCTAGAATTGTTGTGATAGCTAATGTACTAGGTAATCATACAATCCCAGGGAGTGGTTTAATGTTCTACTAACAATTGCAATTAAGACCAAACCCAAGAAAACTGATTTTCATATATTACAGGGAAAATCATCAACTTTTAGGTCAAACATCTTTCCTCAGGGCTTGTTGAAATGGTGATCGAAGTTGACACAGATGAGACAAGTATTACAGACTGTAAGTAACATGGGTTAATGCACTGTTCCTAAAAAGGGGTCATTTTCACATATAATTCACGCATGAAAGATGAAGAGCTTCTTCTCTTTAAGGTAGTGTCAGTGGCCTCAACACAAATATTGAGAAAATGAGTATAAATATATTTTTTCATCATCTCTTTTTAATATAACCTAAAGGCAGTTTCAGTCATTCACCACTTGCAGAGTTCAATTGACAAGAGCAAGGTCTGGTATAAAGAAAATGACTTTTTATTCTGAGATGGAGTTTTTTTTTTCTTTTTTTCTTTTTTTTTCTTTATTATTATTTTTTATTATTCTTTAAGTTCTAGGGTACATGTGCATAACGTGCAGGTTTGTTACATATGTATACTTGTGCCATGTTGGTGTGCTGCACCCATCAACTCGTCAGCACCCATCAGTTCGTCATTTATATCAGGTATAACTCCCAATGCAATCCCTCCCTCCTCCACCCTCCCCATGACAGGCCCCAATGTGTGATGTTCCCCTTCCCGAGTCCAAGTGATCTCATTGTTCAGTTCCTACCTATGAGTGAGAACATGCGGTGTTTGGTTTTCTGTTCTTGTGATAGTTTGCTACGAATGATGGTTTCTAGCTGCATCCATGTCCCTACAAAGGACGCAAACTCATCCTTTTTTATGGCTGCATAATATTCCATGGTGTATATGTGCCACATTTTCTTAATCCAGTCTGTCACAGATGGACATTTGGGTTGATTCCAAGTCTTTGCTATTGTGAATAGTGCTGCAATAAACATACATGTGCATGTGTCTTTGTAGTAGAATAATTTATAATCCTTTGGGTATATACCCAGTAGTGGAATGGCTGGGTCATATGGTACATCTAGTTCTAGATCCTTGAGGAATCGCCATACTGTTTTCCATAATGGTTGAACTAGTTTACAATCCCACCAACAGTGTGAAAGTGTTCCTATTTCTCCACATCCTCTCCAGCACCTGTTGTTTCCTGACTTTTTAATGACTGCCATTCTAACTGGTGTGAGATGGTATCTCATTGTGGTTTTGATTTGCATTTCTCTGATGGCCAGTGATGATGAGCATTTTTTCATGTGTCTGTTAGCTGTACGAATGTCTTCTTTTGAGAAATGTCTGTTCATATCCTTTGCCCACTTTTTGATGGGGTTGTTTGTTTTTTTCTTGTAAATTTGTTTGAGTTCTTTGTAGATTCTGGATATCAGCCCTTTGTCAGATGAGTAGATTGCAAAAATTTTCTCCCATTCTGTAGGTTGCCTGTTCACTCTGATGGTAGTTTCTTTTGCTGTGCAGAAGCTCTTTAGTTTAATTAGAGCCCATTTGTCAATTTTGGCTTTTGCTGCCGTTGCTTTTGGTGTTTTAGACATGAAGTCCTTGCCCATGCCTATGTCCTGAATGGTACTACCTAGATTTTCTTCTAGGGTTTTTATGGTATTAGGTCTAACATTTAAGTCTCTAATCCATCTTGAATTAATTTTCTTATAAGGAGTAAGGAAAGGATCCAGTTTCAGCTTTCTACTTATGGCTAGCCAATTTTCCCAGCACCATTTATTAAATAGGGAATCCTTTCCCCATTTCTTGTTTCTCTCAGGTTTGTCAAAGATCAGATGGCTGTAGATGTGTGGTATTATTTCTGAGGACTCTGTCCTATTCCATTGGTCTATATCTCTGTTTTGGTACCAGTACCATGCTGTTTTGGTTACTGTAGCCTTGCAGTATAGTTTGAAGTCAGGTAGCGTGATGCCTCCAGCTTTGTTCTTATGACTTAGGATTGTCTTGGCAATGCAGGCTCTTTTTTTGGTTCCATATGAGCTTTAAAGCCGTTTTTTCCAATTCTGTGAAGAAAGTCATTGGTAGCTTGATGGGGATGGCATTGGATCTATAAATAACCTTGGGCAGTATGGCCATTTTCACGATATTGATTCTTCCTATCCATGAGCATGGTATGTTCTTCCATTTGTTTGTGTCCTCTTTGATTTCACTGAGCAGTGGTTTGTAGTTCTCCTTGAAGAGGTCCTTTACATCCCTTGTAAGTTGGATTCCTAGGTATTTTATTCTCTTTTCATTCAAGAAAATGACTTTTTATTCTAAAGCTGGCCTAGGGGAAGAAGTGCAGGCTTTCTGCGTTAAGGGTACCACTTTACTTTTGGAGTAGAAAGCAGGCACTTTCAAAAGTCAGAGGACAAAATGTGCAAGTGAAGTGTCCTCGTACGAGCTTGGGTGCCTTACCTGCTTGACAGTTGGGTCAGTGTCTTCATGGGCAAAATCAGGTTTTAAAAGTGGGCAAAAACTGTAGCCGGGCATACTTTGGGTTGTAAATTCACTGTTACCTCTCAAGGCAACCTTCTGGTGGGTAAGAGTTTAGCTCTGGAGGTTCTAAGCACATAGATGAAATTGCCCTGTAGGGAGTGCCTGGTGAAGAGGAGGTAGAAGGCTATACATAATTGCATTTCTAAAGAGCTAAGTAGGAAGTGGGGAGAAGGAGTAAAGAGAAAAGAAGAGAGAAAAAAATTAAAATATTTTCTTAAAAAATGAGGTACTCAGTTATACTAACAAGTCTTTGAGATAAAAATTGATAACTTGGTTTACAGTAAATTTGTATAAAATTCACACCTAGCAGCTGACAAAAATTTAAATCCAGTTTATCTTCACACAATTTTTAAAAATTTCAAGGCTGTACAACGTGCTACTGTGATTGAAAAAGATACAGATTTTAATAAATTTTTTTTTTCATTTTTCTCTCTTTTCTGAAAATATGATTGGTCACATGCTATGTATATGTGTGTGTGTGTGTGTGTGTGTGTGTGTGTGAATAACAACAGTCAAAATTAGAGCCAGAAAATTATAAAACAATACGTATTCAAATCCCACAATTGTCTCAATCAATAAAGTAAAACATTAAGAATTTATACCTGAGCATGCCTTTACTGCATGATTTTGCACATTGGGTTGAATGCCTTTTATTTGCTCCTACAGATTCCTATCTACTCTGATTCATCCTGCTTGTATTAATCCATTCTCTCCATTCTCTCATTGCTATAAAAAACTACCTGAGACCGGGTAATTTATGAAAAAATAGGCTTAATCTACTCACAGTTCTTCAAACTGTACAGGAAACATGGCTGGGGAAGCCTCAGGAAACTTACAGTCATGGTAAAAGGTGAAAGTGAAGCAGGCAATGTCCTCACATGGCACAGCAGGAGAGAGAGAGTGAAGGGGGAGTTGCTACACACGTTTAAACAACCAGATCTGTGAGAACTCACTCAATAGCATGAGAACAGCAAGAAGGAAATCCATCCATACGATCCAGTCACCTCCCCCCGATCCCTTCTCCAATACTTGCGATTATAGTTTGATATGAGATTGGGGGGACACATATTTTTAAAGGATATCACTGTTCTATGCCATAGGTGACACATATGTACTATGTACTACAACAATGGCTCCTAAGCACTCCTGCTTTCTGATGAATTGTAGCAATAGGAACCAAGCAGATATTCAGAATAAGGGAAGTGAGTAAGGTCAGAGTATTTGTTTCCTTGGCTCCTTTCATCTCTGGCTGGCTAGGTCCCTCCAAAAGGATCACTTATGATGCTTATTCCATATACCTATAAATTCTCCTTCTCCTGGTCTCTTAGGATACAGGGATGGTAATAATTTCACTGTATTGCTAACCTTAACTGTACTAAATCCTTAAAATATAGTAATTTGAGTGTACCATCTGTTTTATAGTGGGGCCCTGATTGATAAATGTATTGAATGTATTGTTTAAAGATAATGTAAAAAATAATTGTGTGTTATGCGTTTAAGCATTTTTCTACCATAGAGCCTAAATTATGCATGTATTATAGATTAAATATTTATTATATGTTAAATATATTTACATCATGCATGGTATGTTAAATTTGGAATGCAATTACCAGCACATATTCTTTTTATTTTATCCAATTTCAAACAAATTCTTTTTATTTTATCCAATTTCAAACATGAAAAAGTGAATTCTAAATTTCTATTTTTGAATTCATTTCAATGGAGCACTGTTTTGTTCCTCAGAAGAGATGGTTGGAAAAGTTTATGTTCACAACTTAAAGTTTCCAGTTGTTTTTACATTTTTTCTTTGAAATTAAAATACATTTGAAGCTGCTTTGCTTTTGAAAATGGCAAAGCATTAATATAATATCATTAGCCTCTTTCCTTAATATACCTCTCTGTTTTTATTAATCACATATGTTATTAGACTTGTACCCTAGTACTTTCAGGTAATATGTAAAGAGCAACTTTAAAGCAATTCAAACACATCAACCAGCAGGAAGCTCAAATAGATATCCTGATAGGCTAGTCCCCTAAGGAAAAATATTGGGGCTGCTTTGTTTCTCCAAAATCCTCAAAAAATATAGAAAATAGAACTACTACATTTACTTTCAGAACAAGAAAAGGGCTTTCTATAATAAGAAAGTCAGTGTACTATTTGCTATTAAAATTCTCTTTTTCCATACATTTACTGAAGCTGAAATTGATTTTAATCAACTTTCAAAAAACTTAGTACACATATCCTAATGGCCTATTGTATTTATTTATCCAAGTCTATGCTTTTGTTCTGTTCTGTCACATACAACCTCAAGGGCATTGACATTTTGATGACATTGTGATCACTAGACTTTAGATGACTCTCTACCACTATCTTATTTTTCATCCTTGTCTCATTTCCCAGCCACATTAGGATGAAGTGTATAATAGCCTAGGCTTCTTGTGGATTGTTCACTGAATATGTCAGGAAACAGCCTGTGTTACCTCCAGGAAAAGAAGCCTTTTCTTATCAATGCCATAATTGCCATCCCAGTCAATATTAGCTAATTGAAATCCCAGTGATTAATGATCTATCCTTTTAAAGGCTTTTTCTTATCTCAGTGAGCTTTTGAAACCATGCCTAGGAGGTCTATATCATTTTCTAGTAATCTCTTTTTTTTTCCTTTCTCTTCCAGTTTTAATTTTCCTGTCTTTCATCTTCATAGAAACTGTCCCTACTCAGGTGTCTAAGCTACATGTGTCATTTATTTCTTTTGTCACCATCTCCTTCCTCATTCATATTGCCATATATCTTTCTGTCCTGTGGTGTCTATCCCTTTAATAGTACGTATTTATCATGGTATTTTATTCCTTCCCTCTGACTAAATATACTTTTCAGAAGAGGCACAAAGAAAAAGGAGTTTGATTAGCTAGCGACAGTTCTAATTGCTTAGATGTTAGATAAATAAGATATCATGAAAGTTGGTTTTATCAAGTTATCAAAACCTAGCTTTTCTTAAAAGCAGTTACAAAGTTCAAGGACTTTGAAACACAGAATTGTAGGTTTATAAACAGAAGAGTCAACTATATTTAATATATTAATGTATGAAACATGGTTTTGTTGTTTTGACATTATTCTCATCAATAGTATACCAACATTAGTTTTATTCTGTGAATAGTTCAACAAAAAGGTAGGTATTCAACTGAATTGTAACTTCCTCTAGGTCAGAACCTAAAAGTAAACTATTATTTCATCACAATAACGCCTCAGAGAGCAAATAAGTTTTTAGTGATCAATGTATACTTACTGAAAGAGTTAATGGAAAGAAATATAGTTCCTTAAAATTTACCTAATATAAGTAAAAATTGTGAAGTTCTGTTTTGTTTTGTTTCTGTGTATGAGGATGTAAACTAGGGAGAGACTGGCAAAAAATGATACCTCCTGAATGCCCCTTTTTCCCACAGGCTTTATAGGCTAAGAGCCATATTCAAAGGGATATAAATAACACTTATTATTCTAATATTACTTTGGTGTCATTTTGACATACCCATAGAATTCTGGAGATAAATGACTGTTATAAATACATAGTGGGAGGGTTCAATACTGAGAATCAGTTTAAATGTCATTTGCCATTTATTTGCTGTAATAGACATTTAAAATCTAACATTTATGGTAATGTGTACCAAAAATGAGTTGTAATGCAGAACATATCGTAAGACTTGAAAAAAGACATAAATAAAACAGTATTAGGATTCTTAAAAACTTCACATGTCTTGAGAGATTAAGAGTCAGGTTTGAGATTAGAGAAATCTTTTATTCAGTGAATGATGCTAGCAGGAAGCTTTCTGACTGCAATACATCCCTTCACGTATCCCAAAGAAAAAAAGTAAAATTGTTGTTTATTATTTCAAGTCAGAGAGATATTTTTTAAAATAGTGCTAATAATTTGATAGGCGTCCCATGAAATTTGGAGAAATCTAGGAGGTCAAACTCTGTGTCACGTCTGTGTTATCTGTAAAGAGAAGTTGGAAGAATCAGCATAGGAAGTTAGAATAGAAGGTTGGTATTTAGAATGTAGCTACACTCCCAGATTCTTTTGGGGAAATGAATGCATACTTGTTTTTGGTGAATCTAATACTGGTCACCTGCATATGCTATGCTCAAAGACAGGTTTCTCAAGGCTGAGCAGAGGAGTAAGACACAATGTAATGATACTGTTTCACCACTACAAGGGTTCTGTTGATGAGAGTTCCCAGCTAGGGAGGGAGGAAATGGAGGGAGATCCTGCAAACTCCATGAATGATTTGTGAAAGAAGGAATAAGCTTAAACTCCTGTCAAGTCCGGCTAGTTAAATATCAGATGTGGGCATTACCAGGCAAAAAAAGAACTTTGTTAAACGTTATTCTTTTCTTCCCTTCTTGCTCCAACAGGGAAAAGGTAAGAACTAAAGTCTATGAGCTAGTGAAGTATGAAACACTAAGCAGAAAATGAAAGAAAAATCAGCTTATACCCATGCTTAGATAGGAGTGTAGTATCAATTCTAAACCAAGTTCCAAAGTTTGAATGTTGTATATGACTGGACTTTATAGTTACTGAAGTAATATTGTAGTGCCTAAGAGTGACCAGAAACGCAGTGGAAATATCCAATAGCCTGTTGCTAAGGCAAGCTAATTTATTGAGTGGCTTTAAAGGCAGAACGGCTTTCAAAGTATGCAGTTGTATTAAAATTATAGACCACAACTTGTTTATTGTTATGAATTCCAGTTACACAAGTTATGTGACCTTGGACAGGTAACACAATTACTTCGATTCTATTTTATGTCAGCAAATGGTGACAGATATGATGACGAGTCCCAAGGTCTGGTGACGAGCTGAAAAAAGCCTGACAATAGTCACAAACAGAGACAAGTTAAACACTTATAAAATATTTTTAAAATGTTATACTTCTATTTTATAAGTGAGTATAATCTGAAAAGATTATAAAGAGAAATTGCAAGCAAATAATTAAGATTTTATGTATAATATATAGGATCAATAAGACTTAGTTCATAAAAACACTTTTATTAAATATAGCAAAATGCAACCTCAAGAATTGTATAAAACTGCTCGAACTCTAATCTTACATAGAAAAAATACAGCCATTTAAAAATAATTTTTGAGGCAAGATGGCCGAATAGGAACAGCTCCAGTCTCCAACTCCCAGCGCGAGGGACACAGAAGACCGGTGATTTCTGCATTTTCAACTGAGGTACTGGGGTCATCTCTCTAGGGAGTGCCGGACAATCGGTGCGGGTCAGCTGCTGCAGCCTGACCAGCGTGAGCTGAAGCAGGGCGAGGCATCGCCTCACCTGGAAGCGCAAGGGGGAAGGAATCCGTTTTCCTAGCCAGGGGAACTGAGACACACAACACCTGGAAAATCGGGTAACTCCCACCCCAATACTGCGCTTTAAGGAAACAGGCACACCAGGAGAATATATCCCACACCTGGCCGGGAGGGTCCCACGCCCACGGAGCCTCCCTCACTGCTAACACAGCCGTCTGCAGCGATCTATCCGCAAGGCAGCAGCGAGGCTGGGGGAGGGGCGCCCGCCATTGCTGAGGCTTAAGTAGGTAAACAAAGCCGCTGGGAAGCTCGAACTGGGTGGAGCTCACAGCAGCTCAAGGAAGCCTGCCTGTCTCTGTAGACTCTACCTCTGCGGACAGCGCACAGCTGCAGTCCATTAGGGGAAAGAGCGGGGCCGCTGCAGACCCGAACGACTCTGTCTGACAGCTTTGGGGAGAGCCGTGGATCTCCTAACGCGGAGGTTGAGATCTGAGAACGGACAGACTGCCTGCTCAGGTGGGTCCCTGACCCCTGAGTAGCCTAGCTGGGAGACATCCCCCACTAGGGGCAGTCTGATACCCCACACCTCACAGGGTGGCATCACCCCTGAGAGGAAACTTCCAAAGAAAGAATCAGACAGGTACACTCGCTGTTCAGCAATATTCTATCTTCGGCAACCTCTGCTGCTGATACCCAGGCAAACAGGGTCTGGAGTGGACCTCAAGCAATCTCTAACAGACCAACAGACACTCCTTCTGACTGTCAGACGGAAAACTATCAAACAGGAAGGACACCTATACCAAAACCCCATCAGTACGTCACCATCATCAAAGTCCAGAGACAGATAAAACCACAAAGATGGGGAAGAAGCAGGGCAGAAAAGCTGGAAATTCAAAAAATAAGAGCGCATCTCCCCCTGCAAAGGAGCGCAGCCCATCGCCAGCAACGGATCAAAGCTGGTCAGAGAATGACTTTGACGAGATGAGAGAAGAAGGCTTCAGTCCATCAAACCTCTCAGAGCTAAAGGAGGAATTACGTACCCAGCGCAAAGAAACTAAAAATCTTGAAAAAAATGGAAGAATTGACAGCTAGACTAATTAATGCAGAGAAGATCATAAACGAAATGACAGAGATGAAAACCATGACACGAGAAATACGTGACAAATGCACAAGCTTCGGTAACCGACTCGATCAACTGGAAGAAAGAGTATCAGCGATTGAGGATCAAATGAATGAAATGAAGCGAGAAGAGAAACCAAAAGAAAAAAGAAGAAAAAGAAATGAACAAAGCCTGCAAGAAGTATGGGATTATGTAAAAAGACCAAATCTACGTCTGATTGGGGTGCCTGAAAGTGAGGGGGAAAATGGAACCAAGTTGGAAAACACTCTTCAGGATATCATCCAGGAGAACTTCCCCACCTAGTAGGGCAGGCCAACATTCAAATTCAGGAAATACAGAGAACGCCACAAAGATACTCCTCCAGAAGAGCAACTCCAAGACACATAATTGCCAGATTCACCAAAGTTGAAATGAAGGAAAAAATCTTAAGGCAGCCAGAGAGAAAGGTCGGTTACCCACAAAGGGAAGCCCATCAGAATAACAGCAGACCTCTCGGCAGAAACTCTACAAGCCAGAAGAGAGTGGGGGCCAATATTCAACGTTCTTAAAGAAAAGAATTTTCAACCCAGAATTTCATATCCAGCCAAACTAAGCTTCATCAGTGAAGGAGAAATAAAATCCTTTACAGATAAGCAAATGCTTAGAGATTTTGTCACCACCAGGCCTGCCTTACAAGAGACCCTGAAGGAAGCCCTAAACATGGAAAGGAACAACGGTACCAGCCATTGCAAAAACATGCCAAAATGTAAAGACCATCGAAGCTAGGAAGAAACTGCATCAACTAACGAGCAAAATAACCAGTTAATATCATAATGACAGGATCAAGTTCACACATAACAATATTAACCTTAAATGTCAATGGACTAAATGCTCCAATTAAAAGACACAGACTGGCAAACTGGATCAAGAGTCAAGACCCATCAGTCTGCTGTATTCAGGAGACCCATCTCACATGCAGAGACATACATAGGCTCAAAATAAAGGGATGGAGGAAGATCTACCAAGCAAATGGAGAACAAAAAAAAGCAGGGGTTGCAATCCTAGTCTCTGATAAAACAGACTTTAAACCATCAAAGATCAAAAGAGACAAAGAAGGCCATTACATAATGGTAAAGGGATCAATTCAACAGGAAGAGCTAACTCTCCTAAATATATATGCACCCAATACAGGAGCACCCAGATTCATAAAGCAAGTCCTTAGAGACCTACAAAGAGACTTAGACTCCCATACAATAATAATGGGAGACTTCAACACTCCACTGTCAACATTAGACAGATCAACGAGACAGAAAGTTAACAAGGATATCCAGGAATTGAACTCATCTCTGCACCAAGCGGACCTAATAGACATCTATAGAACTCTCCACCCCAAATCAACAGAATATACATTCTTCTCAGCACCACATCGCACTTATTCCAAAATTGACCACATAATTGGAAGTAAAGCACTCCTCAGCAAATGTACAAGAACAGAAATTATAACAAACTGTCTCTCAGACCACAGTGCAATCAAACTAGAACTCAGGACTAAGAAACTCAATCAAAACCGCTCAACTACATGGAAACTGAACAACCTGCTCCTGAATGACTACTGGGTACATAACGAAATGAAAGCAGAAATAAAGATGTTCTTTGAAACCAATGAGAACAAAGATACAACATACCAGAATCTCTGGGACACATTTAAAGCAGTGTGTAGAGGGAAATTTATAGCACTAAATGCCCACAAGAGAAAGCAGGAGAGATCTAAAATTGACACTCTAACATCACAATTAAAAGAACTAGAGAGGCAAGAGCAAACACATTCAAAAGCTAGCAGAAGGCAAGAAATAACTAAGATCAGAGCAGAACTGAAGGAGATAGAGACACAAAAACCCTCCAAAAAATCAATGAATCCAGGAGTTGGTTTTTTGAAAAGATCAACAAAATTGACAGACCGCTAGCTAGACTAATAAAGAAGAAAAGAGAGAAGAATCAAATAGACGCAATAAAAAATGATAAAGGGGATATCACCACCGACCCCACAGAAATACAAACAACCATCAGAGAATACTATAAATGCCTCTACGCAAATCAACTAGAAAATCTAGAAGAAATGGATAATTTCCTGGACACTTACACTCTCCCAAGACTAAACCAGGAAGAAGTTGAATCCCTGAATAGACCAATAGCAGGCTCTGAAATTGAGGCAACAATTAATAGCCTACCCACCAAAAAAAGTCCAGGACCAGATGGATTCACAGCTGAATTCTACCAGAGGTACAAGGAGGAGCTGGTACCATTCCTTCTGAAACTATTTCAATCAATAGAAAAAGAGGGAATCCTCCCTAACTCTTTTTATGAGGCCAACATCATCCTGATACCAAAGCCTGGCAGAGACACAACAAAAAAAGAGAATTTTAGACCAATATCCCTGATGAACATCGATGCAAAAATCTCAATAAAATACTGGCAAACCGGATTCAGCAGCACATCAAAAAGCTTATCCACCATGATCAAGTGGGCTTCATCCCTGGGATGCAAGGCTGGTTCAACATTCGCAAATCAATAAACGTAATCCAGCATATAAACAGAACCAAAGACAAGAACCACATGATTATCTCAATAGATGCAGAAAAGGCTTTTGACAAAATTCAACAGCCCTTTATGCTAAAAACGCTCAATAAATTTGGTATTGATGGAACGTACCTCAAAATAATAAGAGCTATTTATGACAAACCCACAGCTAATATCATACTGAATGGGCAAAAACTGGAAAAATTCCCTTTGAAAACTGGCACAAGACAGGGATGCCCTCTCTCACCACTCCTATTCAACATAGTGTTGGAAGTTCTGGCTAGGGCAATCAGGCAAGAGAAAGAAATCAAGGGTATCCAGTTAGGAAAAGAAGAAGTCAAATTGTCCCTGTTTGCAGATGACATGATTGTATATTTAGAAAACCCCATCATCTCAGCCCAAAATCTCCTTAAGCTGATAAGCAACTTCAGCAAAGTCTCAGGATACAAAATTAATGTGCAAAAATCACAAGCATTCTTATACACCAGTAACAGACAAGCAGAGAGCCAAATCAGGAATGAACTTCCATTCACAATTGCTTCAAAGAGAATAAAATACCTAGGAATCCAGCTTACAAGGGATGTAAAGGACCTCTTCAAGGAGAACTACAAACCACTGCTCAGTGAAATCAAAGAGGACACAAACAAATGGAAGAACATACCATGCTCATGGATAGGAAGAATCAATATCGTGAAAATGGCCATACTGCCCAAGGTGATTTATAGATTCAATGCCATCCCCATCAAGCTACCAATGACTTTCTTCACAGAATTGGAAAAAATGGCTTTAAAGTTCATATGGAACCAAAAAAGAGCCCGCATTGCCAAGACAATCCTAAGTCAAAAGGACAAAGCTGGAGGCGTCACGCTACCTGACTTCAAACTATACTACAAGGCTACAGTAACCAAAACAGCATGGTACTGGTACCACAACAGAGATATAGACCAATGGAACAGAACAGAGTCCTCAGAAATAATACCACACATCTACAGCCATCTGATCTTTGACAAACCTGAGAGAAACAAGAAATGGGGAAAGGATTCCCTATTTAATAAATGGTGCTGGGAAAATTGGCTAGCCATAAGTAGAAAGCTGAAACTGGATCCTTTCCTTACCCCTTATACGAAAATTAATTCAAGATGGATTAGAGACTTAAATGTTAGACCTAATACCATAAAAACCCTAGAAGAAAATCTAGGTAGTACCATTCAGGACATAGGCATGGGCAAGGACTTCATGTCTAAAACACCAAAAGCAACGGCAGCAAAAGCAAAAATTGACACATGGGATCTAATTAAACTAAAGAGCTTTTGCACAGCTAAAGAAACTACCATCAGAGTGAACAGGCAACCTACAGAATGGGAAAAAATTTTTGCAACCTACTCATCTGACAAAGGGCTAATATCCAGAATCTACCAAGAACTCAAACAAATATACAAGAAAAAAACAAACAACCCCATCAAAAAGTGGGCAAGGATATGAACAGACATTTCTCAAAAGAAGACATCCATACAGCCAACAGACACATGAAAAAATGCTCATCATCACTCGCCATCAGAGAAATGCAAATCAAAACCACAATGAGATACCATCTCACACCAGTTAGAATGGCAATCATTAAGAAGTCAGGAAACAACAGGTGTTGGAGAGGATGTGGAGAAATAGGAACACTTTTACACTGTTGGTGGGATTGTAAACTAGTTCAACCATTATGGAAAACAGTATGGCGATTCCTCAAGGATCTAGAACTAGATGTACCATATGACCCAGCCATCCACTACTGGGTATATACCCAAAGGATTATAAATTACTCTACTACAAAGACACATGCACACGTATGTTTATTGCGGCACTATTCACAATAGCAAAGACTTGGAATCAACCCAAATGTCCATCTGTGACAGACTGGATTAAGAAAATGTGGCACATATACACCATGGAATACTATGCAGCCATCAAAAAGGATGAGTTTGCATCCTTTGTAGGGACATGGATGCAGCTGGAAACCATCATTCTTAGCAAACTATCACAAGAAGAGAAACCAAACACCGCATGTTCTCACTCATAGGTGGGAACTGAACAATGAGATCACTTGGACTCGGGAAGGGGAACATCACACACTGGGGCCTATCATGGGGAGGGGGGAGGAGGGAGGGATTGCATTGGGGAGTTATACATGATATAAACGTCATGCACATGTACCCTAGAACTTAAAGTATAATAAAAAAATAAAAATAAAAAAAATAAATAAAATATACTATTTAAGAAAAAAAAAATAAAAATAAAAATAATTTTTGAGATAAAATGTGAAAATATGTTAACATTTTAGCACTGGGAGAAAAGTTCACTGAACATTCTGGTAGATTTGGTTGAGAAATATCTTACTCTCCAATACCTAAATAATTTGAAAATGTTACTACCTTTAAAAAGCAACTAGCGTAGCACAATATGTACTTCTACAAAATGTTATATACTGCGGATTTGGGAAAAAAAAACTGTTATTGTTACACATACATTATATTCTGAAATGCTCAGATCTAAGGAAGTCTAACCTATTTGGTTTCCATATTCAGAAGTAAAGATAAAATTTCCACAGAAATGCTCAATTGTAGTTGGGCTGTCACCGCCAGTAAGGGATATAATTGCAGCTATACAAAAGACTAGTTATGAAGGGAACCATGATGTTCGATAGTAACAACTTCAAGTGATTTTTTTTTCCTTTCTTTCTTTTGTTAGTTTTAAAGGGACCTAGGTGTGTATATAGAGAGGGTTCCCCCTTTTTTGTTGTTCTCAATTAGTGATAATTCATCAACAGTGCAAAGAGTTATCTTTTATTTTAACAAGACACAATCAGCAGTCTGTTTATATTAAACAGGACAGTTGTAAAACAGAGTTCTATTAATAAATACAAAACTCTAGAATAATATCTAAGTTAATTTTTCTCTACTCACTAAAAATTATTGATGGGAAAGTGGTATTTGGTAGGTTGGTTGGGAGATATATCAAAAGACAAAAATGTTTTGGAGAAATTACTAAGAATAAAATTGTAATAAAGTATACATGAGTAACAAGGCAACAAATATAATTGTAATCTGACAAATTCAAGGAAATTTTACTTGATGTCACATAGGATAGGATCTACTACATACTACGTGCATCCAACATGTAATGCAAGTATCTAGCAATGTAAAAATATTTTTATTTATTGAAGTATAATAGTAATGTATATATTTGGAATGCAGTATGTAATCTCAACTAATTTTTCTTTTAAAAATATAAGAAAATCTAAATTAGTTCTGCAGCTTTTTTTCTATGTAATTCAGGATTACTTTGATTGCAATAGTGCTTTACTCTGTTTTCCATTGCTGTAAAGGAATACATGAGGCTGGATAATTTATTTTAAAAATAGGCTTATTAGGCTCATTGTTCTGTAGACTTTTCAAGAGAAGCATGGCACCAGCATTTGTTTCTGGTGAGAGCTCAGGAAACTTCCATTCCTGGTAGAAAGGCAAGGGATGCAGGCATCACATGGTGAGAGGAACAAAAGGAGAGGGAAGGTATCAGCCTCTTTTTCACAATTAGATCTCATGGGAATTGATACAGTAAGAATTCACTCATTATCCCTAGGGTGGCACCAAGCTGTTCATGAGACACCTGCCCTCGTGACCCAAACACCGCCCACTAGGCTCACCCCCAACACTGGAGATCAATTTCAACATAAGCTTTGGAAGGGACAAATATCCAAACTATATCAAATGGTCAGAAAACTAAATTCAAAATATTTGAAGGAAAATTGTTAATATATCTTCTGCTGGGGCAGTTTCATAGAAGGGTGAGGATGACATGTGTATCTTATTTCTTTTTAAATTTATTGACACTGCATTAATTGACAGGACATTACACTTGGATCAGGCTCCTCTTCTGGATCAGTAAGACTGCTATGGCTCATGAAAATTTCTCCATGAAACCCAAGCTTCACTGTTTAGAGAAGAGGGGATCCACAACAGAAATTTGGGGAGCTTGTTGACCAGCCTTAGGGACATGTAATCTAAGCTAAAGTTGCCCAAAGCACATGACCTAAAAGTGAGGAAGACATGATTCTCTAGGAGAAAATAATGATGCAATCAACTTCGTCAATAAATAAAGGTGTCAAGAAAAACATACACACACACACACACACAAAGCAACAATTTACTGCTGCAACATTTTAGAAGTGACCATATAATTGGTGTGCATCGTGTATTAGTATGCATCACTTCAAATGTTTCATGTTTATTCATCCACGCTTTTCTCATTGGGTGCTGGAGAAAAATAAATGCAGTTGACGTCTGTCAATTGAAGTCATTTCTACAGGATGAGGAACTAAAATGAGAATGTTTCTGTGGCATTTATGAAGTCAGGTAGCTAGTTGGTAGCAGGATTTTCGTCAAGTTCTGTCTGCACTCTAAAATACAAGGACTTTACATTATTCTGTACTGTCTTCAGTAGGCATTGAATCAATTTTGAATGAAGCAATAAATAAATGAATAAGTAATTGCCTGAAATAAAAGCTGTAGTTTCCATGAAGCAGAGAGGAACACCACTTCCATGACCTAATCTAAACCACTTGTTTACTTGTGAACTATATACTCTTGAAAAAAAAAAGAAAAAAAACTGAATGATCATAATCACCATCTCTTCCAGTGTTGTCACTCTTGCCTTGGTAAGAATAACTAAAATTCAGCAAGATTGAATAAATCATAACAATTGACCAATGCCAAAATAAAAAGATAGAATCAAAATGTTCTTTATTAGAAAAACTTAGGGAAAGAAGTTTGCTGGACACAATGAGGATGTGATCATAGCATACATCCACTTTTATCAGCAGCTTAAAGTGATTGATACACATTTATTCTGAGAATATCGATGGAAAAGAAGTAAGTAGAAAAGTACAGGTAAGTTTGATTTTTGTGTCATTTTTTTTAATCCAAGGATACAGTGGAATCAATGTTTCCCTACACATTTTTCTCCTTGTTTTCATACTCAAACACTATTTCTCTTCATTTTGCACCTCTAATTTTCAATCGTCGGTAGGAAATTATTCAGTAATTTCTCTAGAATGTAGAAAGAAACCAAGTAAACCCTATGTGATGAGTCTTTGAGACTCAACAAAGGAACAACTTATTTTATTGATTTTAAATTTTCTTTCTTTGCAGCTCCAGCTAAAGGGAGAAGCTACTTATTTTAAAGAAGAGCTTTAGGGAGGATGGCTTGAGCTCAGGAGTTTGAGGCTGCAGTGAGCGGTGATCATGCCACTGCACTCCAGCTGGATGACAGGGTAAGGCTCTGTCTCTAGAAATAAAAAAATAAAATAAATAAATAAAGAAGTGCTTTAGACTACTTTTATGAAATACAAATTCTACATAATTGCCATAGGGGACAAATTTTTGAATTAATTAACATGTGTACTCTTAACGTAAAGAAAGTACCATTTTGTCCACAGCTAATAACAACAAGAGTTAAAATCATCTAGCTAAAGATTTATCACTCATGGAATCTTGAAACTTTTGATAAAGTCTTTAGTGACATTCATAGTCATGGTCCACTTTGAATTTAAGTTATAAAATTTTATAATTCTAATAGATAATAATCTGAGCTGTGATGTCACAGGTAGAATTTTATCTATTCAAAGTAAATCATATGTGGAGTGCAGGATTTCACTGAGTTGCATTTCTATAACTTGACACTACGTGCTGCTCAGGGTTTTTGAGAAGGTCTCAGGCTATCTGTCTTATTTAATGATAACCAACTACTACAAGATCTTATCACTCTATAGCACATGTAACTTGTACATTAATTTTTGAGAGTTTTTTTACATGCCTCTTATGTGCTATCAACAATTTTTTTTTAAGAATCAAAGAAAAAGCACTCTTCTGGTCATTTTATTTGAATTGAAAGAACATACACCCTGAAGACGTTTGCAGTTTAATTGACATGTGAGAGATGCATAAAAGTCATCTGCCAATATGAGACTGTATTAGCTGTCAAGTAAACGCAGGCACAGTTTGAATTACAGTCTTTCTAAAAGAGCACAATCACTTCAGAATGGACTCCAGGATAGCTATCTGGCAGTGTAGGTGATTCAGCTTCATGGACAAGGGACCACAGTTGTCAACTTTTTATGAATGAAATCCTGTCTTGGCTATGTATGATCTGGAGAAAATTATTCACATCTCTGACCTTCAATTTCTCATATTAAAATGGATACTTATATTAAAAATAGCCTACATCATTGGTATACATATTAATTATATAATAAAAACCACTAAACATAGTTAGTGATCCATAAATATGAGTAGCATTATTTGGAAGACGAGAGAGTTTCAGTAGCTTAAAAATGGGAGAATTTATCTTTGTCTCTTTAAAGCACTAAGCTTTAAACACTATAATGTGTTGAAGTAGACCTAAGCCAGTTGTAACCTTCTTTTATATTAGGTATCTTCCTACAAATGTTTCTTCTAAGACAAAAACAAAAAAAATGTATTTTATTGATCAATTAAAGTGCATCTTAAAATTTATAAAACCTTCCTAGATAAACTCATATTTTCTAGAGATTTATCATAGTTGGTAAAACGGTGGTTACTGAAATGGTGGCTAAGAGATATCCTTGCCTCTTTTGCATTCCTAGAATAATAGTGTAGTTATTTTTGTGGCATTGTGCTAATATGAATGAA
Source organism: Trachypithecus francoisi (assembly GCF_009764315.1). Lineage (NCBI taxonomy): Eukaryota > Metazoa > Chordata > Mammalia > Primates > Cercopithecidae > Trachypithecus > Trachypithecus francoisi. The sequence goes on along the minus strand of NW_022681454.1, from coordinate 127,413,610 downwards.
ACAATTGTACTGAAATTAAGCTTTTGTGTTAGCATGATATAATGTAGGCTAAAAAAACTATTAGATGGAAAATTCACCATTACAATTTTATTAATTGTTTAAAAGCCCTAAAATTTTCTTTTTATTACTATAGGAACTCCATTTCACAAAGCTATTATATACTGCTTAAGGAACAATTAAAGTGATTTAAAATAGAAAACAAATATGATCACAGTCTGTAAATTCAGAAAAGTATTTTATAAAATGCAATAAAAATGGTGTCATAAAGTTTTGAGGGCTTTCACTAGTTTCATTATAAGACTATGATCCATGGACTTGAACATATTGTATACAAGGGCTTGAGATATTACATTTGTCTTTCTGCTCCCTGAAATACAGATTTGGAGAAGTTGGTCTAGGACAGATCTGGCAAATTCAAAAAAACGTGTATATGTGTGAATGTATACTTACATACATATATTTGTGTGCATATTTATAAATACATACACATGCACACTCATATCATTTATAGCATATGTTGAAAGTATTTATCAACAAATTTATTTTATTACCACTACGCTATAAATTTCTGAATCTTTTTTCAAAAACTATCCAAGCTGTAATAAAAAGACTGCAGCTTATTCAACTAAAATGAATTCCCCTGTGAGATCCATGAGATTCTAATTTATCAGTTTTTTCATTCAATACTGTATAGATGTGCATCAAAATTTTATAAAAATGTTTTTATGTGAAAGATCAAAATTGTGGGGTTACCTGATATATATTTATCTCAGAACCTTTTAAAAACTTAAATAAGGCCGGGCATAGTGGCTCATGCCTGTAATCCCAGCACTTTGGGAGGCTGAGGCAGGAGGATCACCTGAGGTCGGGAATTCGAGACCAGCCTGACCCACATGGAGAAACCCCGCCTCTACTAAAAATACAAAATTAGCCGGGCATAGTGGTGCATGCCTGTAATCCCAGCTACTCAAGAGGCTGAGGGAGGAGAATGGCTTGAATCCGGGAGGCAGAGGTTGCAGTGAGCAGAGATCACGCCATCACTCTCCAGTCTGGGCAACAAGAGTAAAACTCCATTTCAAAAAAAATAAATAAAATAATTAAAAATATTAAATAAAAATATAAGATATGAAATTTTGTTTGTTCATATGTAAAGACATAATCTTCCTGTCCCCCAGACTGGAGTACAGTGGCACATCATAGCTTGCTACAGTCTCAAACTCCTGGGCACAAGCAGTTCTCCCACCTCAGCCTCCCAAGTGGCTGGAATTACAGGTAGGTGCCACAATACCCGGTTAATTTTTTAAAGTTTTTTTTATAGTGGCAGGATCTCACTGCATTGCCCAGACAGGGCTTGAATTCCTGGTCCCAAGCGATCCTCCTAGCTCAGCCTCCCAAAGTCCTAAGACTACAGGTGTCAGCCACCACGTCTGGCTTTATTGAAACATTTTGAATGTCTTATTTTCAAATAATTTTAAAATAATGCAATTATTTTGGTGGATTATTTCATTAAAGAGTTCAAAAGAAATTTCTGTTGAGTTTTAATAATTTTTCTCTGCTATGAGAAGAAAGGAAAATACTTATTTATTCATGGGTAACATTGATATGGATAATAAGTATAATAACATTTTAGAAATTTAAAAATACAGTTATCTTTGTGAAGAATAAAGTTATACCTGTTAGCCACAAGCAAATCAGAGAAAAATTCACTACAAGATAGAAATCAAATTAAAAATCGATACACAAATCTTTCTCTCTCTCTCTGTCTCACACACACACACACACTCTCTCTCTCACACACACACACAATAAGTTGTGTAAATATAAACAGGACCTTTGCATTGGAAAGAGTATTACATGTGGCAAAATGCTGAAGAACAAACTTAAATTGATTTTTCAGGATATGTATTTAAAATAATAATAAACACTACTGAAAACTCAAAATAAAATAAGTAAGTTTCCATTGGTTTTTGATAAGTCAATTTGAGTTAAGATTATAAATATGCAGACAAGCCCAGGTTTGAAAATGTGGCAAGTAAGGCATATCCAACTGTCAGTGTTGAACTGCAAAATAAGTAACAGAGAGATGTATAGAAGGTTTTCTCTACAGCTCATGACAGGAACAGAGTCATTGTTGTTCTTTAGAGCCGGTAGTCCAGAAAAAGAATAAACATTGATCGGAGATAACAAAAAGTAACCTGGGAGGAGCCAATAAAGTTCTTTAACACATTTGCATCTGTCATTCACTATACCTAAATGAGGTGTCCTTCAGAAAGTGATGGTTGTTGCTTCACTTCTACCTTCCAAAACTATTGGAAATTCCTCTTTTGGTCATTTTTAACTGGAGACTATTTGGAAGGAAATTCTGGATGTCATACTCTCAGTTTCATCAGATTTACCCACTACAGAATCACTACTGTCTATTACTTGTCCACTTGGCTAATCCACATCTTTTACAACCATACATAATTTCCAAATAAAATAGCAAAATCACACTACCACCTTATATGGTACAACTATTATAAAGGTTTGGCTTTTACCCTAATTGTATAATAGAAACATTAAATATAATATAATGGATTAGAATAGTAATAACTGAACTGGTGAAACTGTCCTATTAATGGACATATTCTGAAAATTTAGAATCAGACACGAAAAACGAGAGATCAAGAACGACAAATTAGAAGGCCAAGGCAGGTGGATCACTTGAGGTCAGGAGTTTGAGACCAGCCTGGCCAACATGGTGAAAACCCATCTCTAGTAGAAATACCACAAAATTAGCTGGGTGTGGTGGCACAGGCCTGTAGTCCCAGTCACTCCGGAGGTTGGGGCACAAGAATCTTTTGAACCCAGGAACTGGAGGTTGCAGTGAGTCAAGCTGGTGCCACTGCACTCCAGCCTGGGTGACAGAGTGAGGTTCTGTCTAAAATAAATAAATAAATAAAAAGAGAGAAAAAAAAAAAAGACAAGAATGACAGCAAAGTTTTAAACCTAAACAACAGAAAAGATGCAGTGTCCATTACTTGGAATAAAGAAAACTACGGAAAAATTATGTTGGGTTGGAAGAGAACAAAAATTCCATTGTACATGTTCTAAAATTGAGATGAATACTCCATGTTGCCATGTGAAGTATGTGGTTGAATATCTGAATCTAGAGTTCAGTACAGAGTTCTGGGTGGAATCATAAGAAGAAAGATTTAGTGGGATCACCCAGAGAGTGACTATAGAGACTAGGACCAAGTAGAGTACTTCAAATTTAAGAGGCAAAATACATAAGGGGAATCAAACAAAAGTTATGATTAAAAATATTGTAATGAGGTAAGAAAAAAGGCAGAAGAGTAAAATATCCTAAAAAATATTCACTATTAACTGTTTTGTTTTCCAAAAAATGAAGGAATGAACAACAGAAAATGCTACTGACATGGCAATAAATGCATGGTCAGAGGCATGACCATTGGATTTACCTATGTGAAGATCTTTTGTGATTTGCAAAGATCACTTGTGGTGGGGCATTATGAGTGAAAGCTTGATTGGACTGGGATCAATAGAGAATGAAGGTGGAGGGGACTAAAGATAATAAATTACACTACTTTTTTTTTTTTCAAAGGACATTCCTGTAAAGGAAAACTAAAAACATAAGGAGGGGAGTGTGTAACAGGAATGGGTAGTTTGATAAAAATATATTTTTAATGGAAGAAATAACATCATAGGAGACTTCTTTGAGGAGGAAAAAGTGATGCAACCTAGAGCACAAGTAGTAGAGTTGACCTTAGTGAGAAAAGAGCATGCAATATTCAACAATATAAATCCTCATTTGTGTAGGAGTTTCATTTTATTTTGTTTCTTCATTGAGCATACAGTCCTTGTCTAACGTGGAGCCAGATGTTTAGCAGGTACACAATAAATATTTGTTAAATAAAAGAATAGTAATAAGGTGGATGGTAAAATTATTAACACAGACAATAAAAATATGTTAGTAGGTAACATTTTATGGAAAATCTCCTGTTGGCACTTCTATTTTATGAGGGAAACAGGAATCATGGTCAATACTTCAAAGAGAGAATTGGAGAGGATGTTTTAGAAGTTTCAGGATAGACAAGTTACAAAATGTGAAATGTATATTTGTCCTGTATGAAATATTCAAGTTATATTGCCAAATGAAAAAGCAAGGAGGGGGGGGACTAAAAACATTGCTAAAATGAACTCTGTTCATGAAAACTTGAAAGTCTACTTTATTTTATTCTTACTAAAATATATAATTATTTTTAGTTATTTTTAGAGTGGGGCTGAATTTAGGGAATCTAATTAGGACTACTGGAGAAGATACTTTAAAAAGTTAAATACAAACTGCTCTATATGGTTTGAGAATTTATCTTTTCTATATATATACATTTTTAATTGAAATTTGAAAAACGTTGACAAAAAAAATTTAATGGAGCCTGTACTAAATTTTAAGTACAAAAGTAGCAAACATTTTTGACTATTTTGTAGATGCGATTGTCCTTTCACACTTTCTCCTCAAAAGTGTCTTCAATTTTGAAGATGAGCATCTGAGGCTCAAGGAGGCAAGATAATTTGTTTGCAGCATACCTTTAGTAGGTAGTGGTATTCAAATCACAGTTGTTAGTAGATAATAAAGAATTTTTGAATAAACACACTATTTGTTTTTGGAAATACTTATAACAGCATTTTAGATAACTGTAAATAAAATAGGACATTTTAATATATGCTAAATTTGTAAGTTAACAAAATATAATTCAAAATATGAACATCATACAAGTTTCAATTAAGTGTATATGCTACTATATTCTACTTACCAATACCAATACCCAGATCGGAAAGGTAGCTGTGGAAAAGAATAATCTTTTTGTTTCCTTCTGGTGATCCTGGGCTTTCAATTTTTGTTTTTGTTTTTGTTTTATCTAAAGATCAATAGTAAATTACAAAACCTTTCTAATGTCCATTTCTGATGCTTAGGATTCCTTTTTTGTATCGTTTTAAGACACTGTCACCCAGGCTGGAGTGCAGTGGTGCGGTCACAGCTCACTGAACACTTGACCTCCCAGGGTCAAGCAATTCTCCCACCTCAGCCTCTTGGAGTAGCTGGGATTACAGGTGTGTGCCACCTGTGCCTGGCTAATTTTTGTATGTTTTGTAAAGATGGGGTTTCCTCATGTTGCCCAGGCTTGTCTCGAACTCCTGGGCTCAAACAATCCCCTCCCAAAGTGCTGAGGTTAGGTATGAGTCACTGCACCAGTCCTGACTGGTGTTTAAAGTTTAAACTGACGAAAGTATTAGGTCAAGGCTAAGGAAAGAAAAAAACAAAAACAAAATATCACAGTAATATAGTCTTTAAATTAAAAAAAAAACTAAAATACATGTTGCATGTAACACTCAGAAACACTGAATATTCAGAAAATATTCAGACTTTTTCCAACTCCACATATTGAAACATAACGTTTCTTAACTAGTTCACTCAATTGTCCATCCTTTAAAGTTAGAATTAGATTTATATATGCATTTTTATAAATGCATTCTTTCATTTTTAATCACGTTCAGGTCTGTATTACTCTGTTTTAATGCTGCTGATAAAGATATACCCAAGACTGGGTAGTTTATAAAGAAAAACAGATTTAATAAACATCAGTTTGGCCTTATCTTCATGTCTTGTATTATTTATATGTTACGTTTTAGAATATCAGAGGTCTCTGAAGCACTTAGAATTATTAAGTACCATCATAAGGTATGTGGATTTTCTGTACTCATCATCATTAGTAGTGGTTTAACTTAGGTTTGGTTATTGAAAGAGCATATGCAAGGCACTTACCTGGTAATCAAAACTAAGACTTGACAGTGAATTTTTTGTAAGGCAATTATGGAATACAGTTTTAAGGTCATAAATCTTAGACTACCAAAATCAACAACTAATAATGTCATGAATCTGAAAAATCATTTCTTTACCTTTAACTTAATAATTATAATGCAGAGAATGACCTTGATTTACTGGATATTTCTAACTATTCTAATCACCTATCAGAGTAATCCTGTAAAATAAAACTATAGGATATGAAATTTGTATCCTGTTTTTCATTAAATAATTTTTCCTTTTTGTTTAAATTATATAAATCTAGTATTTTAGAATAGCCAATCCTTACATTCTTGCATTTTTAATCACTTTCAGGTCTGTATTAGTCTGTTTTAATGCTGCTGATAAAGACATACCCAAGACTGGGTAATTTATAAAGAAAAACAGATTTAATAAACACAGTTCCACATGGTTGGTGAGGCCTCACAGTCATGATGGAAGGTGAAAGGCACTTCTTACATAGCAGCAGGCAAGAGACAAATGAGAGCCTGAGAGTCAGCAACAGGGGAAACCCTTTATAAAATCATCAGACCTCGTGAGATTTACTCAGTACCATGAGAATAGTATGGGGGAAAATCATCCCTATGATTCAATTATCTCCCACCAGGTCCCTCCCACAGCACGTGGGAATTATGGGAGCTACAATTTAAGATGAGATTTCGGTGGGAACACAGTGAAATCACATCAAGAACTTATGATGCTATAACTCTCTTTTCTTAAAAATAACTAAGGAGAAAATACTGTATATTAACCCTTCATAGCTTCTAAAGTACACAACACAGCTGTCAAAACGAGAAATAAACAACAGATAATTAGAAATAAAGTAAAACTCTATCTTATCTTAATGTCCATAGGTACGCAGATACATGTAAAATGCAAAATAAATCATAATAGTGTATCTTAATATTAGAATAAACATCCAAGTTTATTTTTTTTAAATTTTACACTCTGGTAATGAACTTGTAATACATTTTTTCTTCGGTAGGGAATACAAGTCTCAAGAAGTTAAGATATGTATGCAAAATTACAGAATCATTCAATAACACTGTGGACAGTATCTTTTGTAATCTAGACATAATTTTTCAGAATATTTGTTCTTATATAAATAGAATAATGTTTGTTGTAATTTACCACTCTGGCATTAGACAATAAAAGAAACTAAAAAACAACAGTCTCAATGTTTTTCATGTGAATTGTGATATGCAGAAGAAAGGCCCCCAAAAGATTTCCATGCCCTAATCCCTGAAACCTGTGAATTTTCACATTGAATGTGTATGTTACATGCAAAAGGAAAATTGTAGATGATTGAGGTTAAGGGCCATGAGATGGAGAGAACAGCCAGAATTTTCTGGACATGCAATCTAATCACATGTATCCTTAAAAGCTAAGAATATTTCCTTGTTGTAATGAGAGGGGAAATGTGACCACAGAAGGGTGAGAGATGCAGTGTGTCTGGCTTTGAAGATAAAGGGATGGTATCACAAGTCAAGGAATCTGAGTGACCTCTAGAAACTGGAAAGGGCAAGAAAATGTATTGTCTCCTACAGCTTCCATAAAAGATCATGTCCTGCTGATGAAACGGGAAAAGTTCCCTTGTCCCTCCTCAGGGCGTGCAACAGGGGAAGTGGCTCGCTTCTTCAGTGCCCCACTGCTCAGACCTCTGGGGAAGCATACAGACAGGCAGATTGTGGGGCTACGACCCCGCAGCGGCATCTGGGAGTGGATGTTTACAGTTTCTGAAGCTCCAGGGGCTGTCTGCTACCGTGTGCTTTTTTAGTTTTGCCATCTATGGGCAGCTTGTGTTAACCAGCTCAATTAGACCCTCTACCTTGTCACAAGGACAGAGGGCTTTCTGTATCCCAGGTTCTGGCCTTGGTGTACCAGAAGAATAAGATCACCTGTGGGATTGGACGAAGAGTGCAAGGCTTTATTGAGTGGAAGAAGCTCTCAGCAGATGGGGGAGCCAGAAGGAGATGGTTTTCCCCTGGAGTCAAGCTGCTCAGCCACCCGGGCTCTCCTCCTACCTCTCCGGCCGAACTCTGTGAGTCCACAGGTGGATGGCCTGCCACCGTGCTGGCATCTGTCCGGTGTGCTCTTCTACCGGCATGTGCCCCTTAACATCCTCTCAACATCCAACTCCTTTTGTCTCTGCCAACTAGGGTCGCAGGGTTTTTAAAGGCACAGGATTGGGGCATGGTGGGCCAGGGTGGTCTAGGAAAATGCAATATTTGGGCACGAAGGCAGGAGAGCCTGTCCTCACCTAGGTCCATGGGCAAGGCCCGGGCATGGAGTCCTCACCAGGGACCTACCCTTCTCTACCCAGCACTTTCCTGTCCCTCTTCCATATCACTGACACCTTGATTTTAGCCCAATGGAATCTATGTTGGATTTCCAACTTATAGAACTCTTAAGATAATAAATCTGTGTTGTTTAAGTTACCACATTTGTGGTCACTTGTTGTAACAACAGAAATGGATTATGTCTAACAATTTAATACCACAGTATTCAAATTATGTGTGCCAAATTAAAATATTAGTGCCTATGTTGTACATAATTTTCCATAGTAATAGATACTATAGAGAATTTTCTCAAATTTGAGTATTCATATTGAAACTGTCAAAATATATAAATATGACAACAATTTATAGCATAACAATACAAATTATTTAATAACTTACAAAGGCATGATTATTTTCTTTTGAAAAAGTCTGGTATCATGCATAGGAATTTGCAGCACTTTTACATAACAATGTTTTAGGGATATTTTTACATGAAAAAATATTGACCTAAAGACTGATGGCTGTATTAAAATAATTTACCATAACTTATTTAAGAGCATTTTTTCAAGTAATTTGTGGTGTTTTTAATGTATGCCATTATACATAATTTTACATAAATATATATGTACTAAATATATTTCACTCGATTTTTTTACCTTAAGAAAAACTACTAGAAGTTAAATTTTTCCTTAGAAAGATATTGCTTTAATCCCAACATTGTTCTTTAAACTGGATATTAAGTACAGAGGCCCTTCTCTTTGTTACATAACTTCTGTTTGCACAAATTGAAACTAATTGGGAAAAAGTCAGTATATTCTAAAATAAAATTAACAATTCAAATTATTTGCAAGTATATGGAAAACCAATTGCCATAATCAATCAATATCTTGAGGTATGATTGCACAGAAAATAATAGTTATTAAAAATATTTTATTTTGTTTTTGTACAGTGATTGTTTTCCCTGCCTCAGCTACAATGATTTTACTGTTAAACACTTTATTTCTTATCTTCTTTCAGTTAACCTTGCCTAGAAATTGAGAAAATAATAAAAATGCCATGTTTTTAATAATCAAAGTATAATATAGCAGAAAAATCAAATTATTAGAAAAATTTTAATATAAATGTATTAATATGTAAATGTTAATTTATTATATGTGAATTTTATTTATTTGTTTAAATAGTGAAAATTATCTAGACAACACAAGCAAACAAACAAAAAGCACTGGAAAAATTCTATATCCATAAATATACTATTACAAGAAGACCACATTTTCAGATTACAGCATGGAAATAAAAATCTACCTTGGAGATTGGGCACAGTGGCTCATGGCTATAATTTCAGCACTTTGGGAGGCCGAGGTGGAAGAATCACTTGAACTCAGGAGTTCAGGACCAGCCTGGGCAACAGAGTGAGACCTCATCTCTACAAAAATTTAAAAAATTACTTGAGCATTGTGGCAGACGCATGTAGTCCTAGCTAATCTGAAGGCTAAGATGGGAGGATCGCTTGAACCCAGAAGGTCCAGGCTGCAGTGAGCCATGATCACACCACTGTACTCCAGAGTGAGTGACAGAGTGAGACCTTGTAAAAGAAAAATAAATACATTTGGTAGAGGAAGTCGATATCCATACTCAGCCTCTTCTTTCTAGCTTCTTTATGCTTTTATTAAGGTTAAAATTCTGTAATGTCTAATATAAATATCTGCAATTTTGAGGAAAGCAAACAATTTCCTCCCATAGTGTCAATTCCACAAACATATTTCTACTAATGAATAGAAGAAATCTCTACTCCCTTTTTGTGCATTGAAAATGCTCCTGTGACTTCTTGGTAATCATAATTAAAATAGAAAATGGTAACAAGAGCAACACTATAAGAACGACAACCACCAAAAAAAAAAACCAAATCAGTTAAACCTTTACATACTCAACGTACAGACTGCAGTGTTTTTAACTCTAAATTTTTTTCTAAGACTTATTAGATCTTTTCACTCTAATTAGAACTTTTTGTTTTCTTTTATTCAAAACTTTAACAATTCAAGTACAGATTTATAGAAAATTATTTTACCCTAGCAATTAGAATTTTTTTTTTTTTTTTTTTTTTTTTGAGATGGGGACTTCTTATGTTACTCAGGCTGGAGTGCAGTGGCGCCACCCTGGCTTACTTCAACCTCCATCTCCCACATCAGCCTCCTGAGTAGCAGAAGATGGTGCTACAGGCCCGCATTACTATGCCCAGAAAATTTTTTTGTATTTATGTCGAGACAAGCTTTCCTCATGTTGCTCAGTCCAGTCTGGAACTCATGGGCTCAAGCAATTTGTTCTCCTTGGCCCTCAAAATGTCGGGATTAAATGCATGAGCCACCACACCCACCCTAGAAGTAGATTTTTTAAATAAACTCTATAATGTGAACAATTGAGAGCATTGTGCATTTTTAGGTTTTAGTTTTTCAATTTGTACGCATTGTGTTTACAATTATCTATCCTACATTATTTGCACATTAATTAGGTTTTTCCTATATTTTAAAATGGGTGTATTTCTTTTTTCTCAATATCTAGAGATAATGTGAATATTGATTCCTTTACCATTTAGTTGAATATGTAGAATTAGAATTATATATATTTTACTTATAACAACATTTACCTCCTCCTTTGTGAATTAAGAATGCTAGCATGGACTTTGTATGCTGGAAATAATGTATAAGCACCCTCATAATTAATTATCAAGGCTATTTATTATTTAGAAGAAAAGTGCCAGCAATCAATGTCTTTAAACACAGTCTTTAAAAAAATATACTGAAACTGTATTATTTACTGTATCAATCTGTCTTCCTAGTAGAAACATAGTAAAATAAACTGTCAGAGAATTATTTTCTGCTCATGTAAAATAAAACATTACATGTCATTTTGGGATATGTAAATGACCTGAAGAACCTGTAAAATAAATATAATATGTACAAAGGCAATACCACAGTCAAAATAATGTTATTTAAAATAGTTTGTTTAATATTAAGCAGTGAAAAGCATTTGGGCACTATGTCTGGAGGAAAAAGAGTGGGTGAAAAATTATAGTTTATCAAATACAAGTTTCAAAAATAGACTTATCCATTCTCACTAACTCAAGACCTAGTGTTTTACTATACTACTTATTTTAAGCATTTAAAAAAAAAACATTAAAAATATCTGCTAAACCTAGGAAGCACATATAATGCAATTCAACAAATTTCATAAAAATGATTTATCTATAAAATGTATTTGTTTTGAATTTTCAATATTGTATTAAATTTGCAAATTCGTTCATATTAAATCTCAGTATGTACTTTTTATTTGTATTCATGGAAGAGTTTTCAGTGTGAAATACCATGGTTTCAACAGCCAGCAAGTTTCAGATTCTCTTAAACTGAAGAATTGTCTATCATTTTCATTAAAGGTAAACCAGTATAGTTTCAGCTTTTGAGGGATAAACAAGTATTTTCCCATTATGATTTGTTAGACAAAGACAAAAAGTGAAGAACAGTAAGAAGATAAAACTAAAGATGTGAAACCAAAAATAAAGAGTAAATAATATATGTGTTTTTAAAGAAAAATTTATCTTTAAATCAGTTATTGTGTTAAGAATTTTCATTAATTTTGTTTTAGAATTTTTGATCCACTTTCACTATTTTTAATTATTAAAGCAGTTAATAATTGCTTTAAGAAAGAGTAATTGAAATTATCAACTACAAAAACATATTTTTAATTTTACTGCTGAAAACATTTAAGTGAGTTCAAATTGCTTTAGAAGAATAGCTAAATTCTTTAACATGAAAAATGAAGTTTGCCTGACAGTTGCTTACTTATTCTCAGTTCTGAACAGCCCCTATATTAATCTCTGCATTCAAAATACAAACATCTAAAAATCTCCTAACTACAGAAATATTTCCCTGATGAAGCTAGTAAATCATAAACAGTATCACAACCTGAGACAAGGCAATTATTAACCTTATCAATTTAAAATATGCAGGAGTGGTAATCTTTTCACATTCCTTTTAATTTCACTGGTCTGGTACCTAGAAAAAGGAGATATATGCTGATGAATTAAATTATTACATATAGGACATTTTCTCTCTTGCCATATACTACAGCCACTAGGTTTCTGAAGGTTCTGAAGAGATAACAGGTCACATTTGGGAATACTGCTCGAATATGTTTACGTAGGGATATGAATTTTTCCAGTTTTGAAACGGTGTGCAAAAAATGAAAAGGCTCAACAGCAGGTACAGTCTGTAATAGAGTAGCTTTGCCATCTGGGCTATATGACATGGCAGACACTATGGCCCTAAAAACATCTGTGGTGAGAAAAGGTATGAAATTGAGTTAATGCAATCCTAATTAGGAGAAACACAACATAAACCCCATGAGTGATGAAGCAATACCAAGCTATCAGCAGGAGATTATTATACACCATTCAAATACACCTGACTATGGAACGCCAAGTGACTACACAGTCAGAACTGAGCATCACAAGTTGAGTTCTTTTACATCACCAAGCCACAATGTTAGGTGAAGTCATCAACATTCCATATTAAGATGAAAATGTATACTTGAGATTCAGCATAAAGCGGTTTTGAGGGCACAAGTAAGTTATACAAACAGATGGGCACTGTTTTTATTTTTCAATAGTGTGCACTTATGCTTGCCCACTAGGTCATCCCCATGACCATATGAGTGCATTCTTATGGCAAACTGGTGGAGAAAAAGTTAGGTTCAGCTCGTGAGCAGATGAACTGAGAATGTCAGTGGAAACAAAACAGAAACTATGGCTGCATACAGCCCAATCTGTGCCCTGAAAGAGGGTAGAATAGAGAAATTTTTGCAATAGGCAAAACTTTGACTAGGGTACCTAACCAGCCACTCTGTGCAGTAAAAGAAATAACTCATAATAAATACATACCGACTTCTTTTTAAAAATCTGTAAATTTACAGGGTAGAAATATAGCTTTTTAGCATGGATATGTTGCCTAGGGGTGAAGTCTGAGTTTTTTTGTGTCACTCCCACATGTACCTATTAAGTAATTTTTCATCCCTTACCCCACTCTTACCCTCTCACTCTTCTGAGTCTTCAGTGTCTGTTATTCAACACTTTATGCCCATATGTATGCATTCTTTACCTTCCACTTATAAGTGAGAAAATACAGTGTTTGACTGTTTCTGAGTTTTTTCATCTGAGATAATGGCCTCTGGTTTCATCTATGTTGGTGAAAAATGTGTAATTTCATTCTTATTCATGGCTGAGTAGCTTTTCATTGCATATGTGTACTATATATATCTATGATGTTTACTTTATCCAGTCATTCATTGATAAACATTTAGGTTGACCCCATCTCTTTGTTATTGTGAATAGTGCTGCAATGAACATATGCTTACAAGTATCTTTTTATATAATGATTTACTTCCCTTTGGGTAGATACTCAGTAGTAGGAATTGCTAGATTGAATGGTAGTTCTATTTTTAGTTCTTTGGGAAATCTCCATACTGTTTTCCATAGAGGTTGTACTCATTTGCATTTCTACCAACAGGTATAAACTTTCCCTTTCCTGGCATGCTCACCGACATCTGTTATTTTTTGACTTTTTAATACTAGCCATCCTGATTTGTGTCAGATTGGTGTCAAATTAGTGTCAAACCTCATTGTGCTTTTAATTTGAATATTTCTGATAACTATTAATGTTGAGCATTTTTTCACATACTTATTGGCCATGAATATGTCTTCATTTGAAAAAACAAGAAATGGGGAAAGGATTCCCTATTTAACAAATGGTGCTGATAAAACTGGCTAGCCATAAGTAGAAAGCTGAAACTGAATCCCTTCCTTACACCTTATACAAAAATTAATTCAAGATGGATTAGAGACTTAAATGTTAGACCTAAAACCATAAAAACCCTAGAAGAAAACCTAGGCAATACCACTCAGGACATAGAGGACATAGGCATGGGCAAGGACTTCATGTCTAAAACACCAAAAGCAATGGCAACAAAAGTCAAAATTGACAAATGGGATCTAATTAAACTAAAGAGCTTCTGCACAGTAAAAGAAATTACCATCAGAGTAAACAGGCAACCTACAGATTGGAGAAAATTTTTGCAATCTACTCATCTGACAAAGGGCTAATATCTAGAATCTACAAAGAACTCAAATAAATTTACAAGAAAATAACAAACAAGCCCATCAAAAAGTGGGCAAAGGATATGAACAGACACTTCTCAAAAGAAGACATTTCTGCAGCCAACAGACACATAGAAAAATGCTCATCATCACTAGCCATCAGAGAAATGCAAATCAAAACCACAATGAGATACCATCTCACACCCATTAGAATGGCGATCATTAAAAAGTCAGTAAAAAACAGGTGCTGGAGAGGATGTGGAGAAATAGGAACACTTTTACGCTGTTGGTGGGACTGTAAACTAGTTCAACCATTGTAGAAGACAGTGTGGCGATTCCTCAAGGATCTAGAACTAGAAATACCATTTGACCCAGCCATCCCATCATTTGGTATATACCCAAAGGATTATAAATCATGCTGCTGGCCGGGCGCGGTGGCTCAAGCCTGTAATCCCAGCACTTTGGGAGGCCGAGACAGGTGGATCACGAGGTCAGGAGATCGAGACCACCCTGGCTAACGCAGTGAAACCCCATCTCTACTGAAAAATACAAAAAAACTAGCTGGGTGAGGTGGCGGGCGCCTGTAGTCCCAGCTACTCGGGAGGCTGAGGCAGGAGAATGGCGTAAACCCCTTAGGCGGAGCTTGCAGTGAGCTGAGATCCAGCCACTGCACTGCAGCTTGGGTGACAGAGTGAGACTCCACTCACAAAAAAAAAAAAAAAAAAAAAAATCATGCTGCTATAAAGACATATGCACACGTATATTTATTGCGGCACTGTTCACAATAGCAAAGACTTGGAACCAACCCAAATGTCCATCAATGACAGGTTGGATTAAGAAAATGTGGCACATATACACGGTGGAATACTATGCAATCATGAAAAGGGATGAGTTCCTGTCCTTCGTAGGGACATGGATGCAGCTGGAAACCATCATTCTTAGCAAACTATTGCAAGAACAGAAAACCAAACACCTTACGTTCTCACTCATAGGTGGGAATTGAACAATGAGAAGATTTGGACACAGGAAGGGGAACATCACACACCGGGGGCCTGTTGTGGGGTGGAAGGAGGGGGAGGGATTGCATTAGGAGATATACCTAATGTAAATGACGAGTTAGTGGGTGTAGCACACCAACATGGCACATGTATACATATGTAACAAACCTGCACGTTGTGCACATGTACCCTAGACCATAAAGTATAATTAAAAATAAGCATAATACATTTATGCTTTATTTCTTAAGAAATTTAGACTCTGTATGGATGGATACAGGTTCGTGTAGGGGAAGCTTTTCCAACATGGGATAAACATCTCAACTTTAAGCTCTACCTGCCACCAAATTACTTTGAGTTCCTCATATCAAGAGAACACTCGGCAAAAAAAAAAAAAAAAAGACTCACCATCCTGGCAGAGCTAATTGGCACTTATCATCAAGAGGACATAATGCTGGGTTTTTGCAAAGAATGCAAGAAATAAAACGTTTGGCCCCAGGTAGTCTACTTTGGGGTATCTTTTATTACTCCTTACCTAATCTTTATAAAAAGTGGCCAGCATGTGCATTGTGTCCAGGATTGATGTTTTGGGGCACTAACGTTATACGTGGAGTTTTTTTCTAAACCAGACTGCTAACTATAGTCTGACCAGTATGGCCTGAATATTCTCTTCAGCCTGACTGAAATTTAGACAGGCTTCTTCTTGACTATAGGTCCCTGGCCTCCTTTTTTTACAGTATTTACTTTAAAAAACTTAAAATTGCAAATTATTTCTCTGCCCCTGTCAGTGTAAATATTTTCTCAGCTTCTTGCCAGTTTTACCACCCAGGAGTTCTTTCTCAAAAAATGTGGAATCCGTCTCTTTGAAATGTAATCATCAAGAAAGATAAAACCTCTGTCTCTCAGTGTCTATGAGTAGGTAGGAATCTAACTTTGATAAAAGACAATTAATATAGACAGATAGCCTAATCACATTGACTAGTCTTCCCCCTTAGATCCTCTAATACTTTTGCGCTAGCTCACATCAGCATTTGAAAGTCTTCTTTTCTTTTCTTTCAGTTGAGTTGAATTTCTCTTCCCTGTGGCAATAGCCTTGACTCCTCTTGCAATCGTTTTGGGTAGCCTTCCTTGTCATTTTTAACAAGTGTTTGGTGCAATTTTTCTTTGACAAGTCCTGGAGAAGCATATTCTACATGGGTTGAACTTACACTAAAAAGCAAGTGAATATGAGTGGCACAAGTGGTTGACAGTAATGGATATTGCAGGGCAGCATGTATATTTGCCTTTTCAATAGGCACTCGTTTTCACAGCTTCCTGGTGTTGACTGCTGATTGCTCATAGAGGCACCTGTCTCTGAGACACACCTTCATACGAATGTAGCTGCCTCCTGTGTCTAATAACTGACCAATGAGAAGTTACATATCCCAGCTTCTTTGCTGTAATTTGGGACAAGTCTGAAGGGTCACTCTAACTCCAGAGATCCTTTATTGCAACTGTATTACAGTTTAAAAGTCTCTCTCTAGGTGTAGACTTCCTTTTTTCCACTCTCGTACAGGTATTACTCCCAAGGGAACTTCCCAGCAAAACTCTAACATGCAAATTTCTGTCTCAGAGTTTGTTAACAGAGATCACAATTTAAGAAATTCTTCATATGCAGGCATTCTTTAAACGACATCCATTTTTACTATTTTTACAATGTTAAACTTCACCCCAGCTGTGAACCTGGATTACATAACTTATTTTCTTGATGGAGAAAACAGTGTTTCATATTAAAAATGCTGATATAACTAGTCAAATAGGGTTATATTTATCTTCTTAATTTTACATTGACAACAGATTTAACCAATAGTTTTGTTAGTGATAGAATATTTTTATAAAAACACTGTTGCACTTAATATTTATTTAGGTCTTTCCCAGTTTTGTTACATGCCATGTATGTGTTTTTAACATTTTTGAAAACTATAAAATAGTAATAAGTTATACAGTCTTTATTAATGTTCTAGGAAAGGTCATTTTCTACTGCATATTTTCAAACTGCTGATTTTACTAATTATCATGTTTTGTACATTTTTATTCAAATTGTTTTAATCTTTTTGTACACTCAGACATCTTATTTGTTACGTAACTGTTTGAGAGTGTTTATTTACTCCCGCTTGCTTAGCAGCAATGCCAATTTTCTTCTGACTGGGTTGATTTTGTATGAGGTACTCTATTCTAAAAGCAGCTGACAAGCTGTCTTGGTGCTCTGAAATTGCCTAGTCTCATAGCTTGCCTTTTCTGTCTAACATCAGAGTATGCACAAAAGTTAGTAGTCTTTGTCTCTTCATTGTTTTTTTCTTGGTGATTACTTTTCTCAGAACAGGAAATTTGATGGAATCATTTAGAGTTTAGGAGTATCCTAAATATTTACCTATGTGTTTATTTTCACTTTTCCTATTATAATGTAACCAATGATCCAAAGGACCCTGTGTTTCAAAAATTGTCTATAATAAATCCATCAATGTGCAGGACATTGTTCATAGCAAGTACTCCAGATCTTTAACAAATGCATTCTTGGACAGACATGAGCTCTAAAAATATTAAACTTTTCTATATTAAATCTATTATATTTTTAAAAAATACTTGACACTCAATTTATTACTAAAAATTGTCCTCCAGGGTACAGCATTTATTTGTCCTCACTCTCTCCCCAGAATCTCTGGGAGTGTTTCTGTTATTGTGGAGGTAAAAGGGGATCTGGGGACAGGGTGGGACATACCATGGAGACTGGGTGGTCACAGAACACACACACACACACACACACACACACACACACACACACCCTACAACGACAGCTACCAAAATAACCAGCATGGTGTTGGGACACTTCCCCGGGGGGGCTAGAATTACCCATGGTAACCTGTGACCTGCTCCCTGAGACAGGGATGGCCAGGCAGGTCGTGTGGGGAGGCAGGAGGACATTTCTCCATGTTTAAATTTTCTGTAATAAATCTGTCAACATGCAGGACACAGTACACAGTAAGTATTCCAGATCGTTAACAAATACTTGCTTGGACAGAAATGAACTCTGTAAATATTGGCACATCATTATAATATATTTTAATCTCTTGATGCACACAATTATACTTAGAACTGTATTTTTGGTTTGGTAAAAACTTATCTGACAATTCTGGTGCTACTTAGAGTTCATCAAAGCTTAGAAACCAAAAGCTTGATTATTACATCGAAATACTTTCTAGAGCTCAAACATAAATGCTTAAGAAACAGCTCTGCAAAAACAATCTAATTTCGAATCTAGTTTCTGATAAGGCCCATTTTTTGAGAAGCTCTCCTGCTTTACTAAAATATATGATTCTTGGCTTACACAAACCACCCAAAGAGAGAGAGAGAGAGAGAGAGAGATCATGGACACATTTTAGCCTCTGGTTTTCTTTTTCCAGAATCTCACCTGAAGCTCAAACAGATTATCAAATAGATTTGGCATCAATACTTCTCAAGTGACTGATAACAAACTCTCTTAATGTCAAAAGTCATTGAATTGTTCTATAAGGAAGAATAAAGCCATACCTAAACATATTAAAATATTATTCACTTTGACAATAGAAGTAGTTCCAAGACATGAACTACTGCTGTATTAGAAAGGGGAAGCAATCAGTATTTTTCATCACCTAAGAATCTCTATACCACAAAAAAAATCCATCACTTCTAATGAAATTGGTAAGTACCTAGGAGGCAAATGTCTGTTTTTTTTATTTCTAGTCTGAAAGCTGGCTTAAAAAGAGCAGATGTAGTTAACTCACATTCCCATTAATGAGAAAAACTTACCTAATAGTGAGTATATTTATCAAGTCTTTTAAAAAAAAATTAAATTTTCATTAAGATTTCAAGGGCTATTATTGTTTTATTTTAACTAGATATGTAGGCTATTCTTAATATTAAAATTGGAGATAATAACACATTTATTTTTATTTAAATTATATAGATTATCCAGTAAAAATATTACTTAGCCTTATTTGTCTAAAAGATGGCTATATTTTTGAATTTATTTATAGGTTTTTTTAAAAAAAATTACAAAGATTGCCTTCGATTCCTGCTTACAAATGATTATCTAGTACAATTTATGCTTTACTTAGTGTGTAACTGGTTTATCATTATCCGTGGTAATAATTACAGATCATAGTTTTTAGTGAATTTAAGTATTCTTTTAACAAAAGCAAATGAAGCCACGTGTGTGCAACTTTTTTATTTTAAGATATTTACAGCAGGGCCCAGTGGCTCACACCTGTAATCCTGGCTCTTTGGGAGCTGAGGTGGGCGGATCGCCTGAGGTCAAGACTTCAAGACCAGCCTAGCCAACATGGTGAAACCCCATCGCCACTAAGAATACAAAAATTAGCCTAGTGTGGTGGCAGGCGCCTGTAACCCCAGCTACTCAGGAAGCTAAGACAGAAGAATCCCTTGAACCCGGGAGGTGGAGGTTTCAGGTAGCCAAGACTGCGCCACTGCACTCCAGCCTGGGCAATAGAGCAAGACTCTATCTCAAAAGAAAAAAAAAGATATTTACTAGAGATTATCTATAACTATCCCCCTCCATGGTAACTTGGGTACAATTGGAAACTACATTAACACTTTCTGGCTGATAATATCCTTAGGGAGTAATTTCCAAAATGAAAATTATCCATAAGTATTGTTTTAAATAGTAAAGCTTCTGAAGAGTAAAACTCCATATGTCATTTAAAAAAGTATTTAAAATGAATAAAAATGTAACACGTTATAATTTTTCAGGAAAGTAAATTGGTTATACATTTTTACTTCATAAAGCTAGGCTTTCAGTAGCTGTAGCTTTTCTATATAACACTTATTTCAATTTTAAATTATACATTTATCTGTGTGATTATTTGATTAGTGGCAGCCGGTCTCATTAAGGAGAAAACTTCATGAGAGATAAGAGCATATCCATATTGTTCTCTATTTGTCCCCCAAATTTCTCTTCCTGGCACATGGACTTAATTTAATATATTTACTAAATAAATTAAATAACAGAAACTGAAAAACTGACTCTTACGAAATTATTTTTATATGACCAGGAATTGGACCAATAAATAGAAACAAATGTAAAATGTAACAAATTATCATATGAGTTTAATGACAGTATGATGCACAATTTTATGTGCAACCTTATGCTTTAGGATATTCTGACACTAGACAATTCCAAGTATGATGGATAGATAGATAGATGGATATATAAATATTGATATGTTTACATTTCTGGATTTAACTTTTCTAATTTCAGAGGTAAATTTGAAATCAGAATTATTTGGCTTTCTAACCTTTCTGTAATAATAATTACTAGCAATTTATAACAAAATTTTGTATTGTCTCAATTAGATTTTGCTTTATAAGCATAATCATTTTTTATAAGATTTCAAAATGTATTTGTAATACATAGCCAGAAAATAGTGAGGCTGTGGCAAATCTTTTATTTCCCTCACACATTTGACAAGGCCTAAAGCATGCAATTGGGGCAAAGTTTGAAGCTATTAAAACAAAAAAAATATATAAAATTGTTATATAAACATAATTGTCCCTTTGAAATGTAACTGTTTTGCAGTCATTAAAAAGTTTTATTATGTTCCCATAAGAACCAACATTTTATTTAATTATATAGTTTACAACAGATATTTCTGAAAACATACATAGATATAAGTTACATTACTACATGTCTTATGAATTCATTAAGCTAAATTGTAGAGATCACAATTTTCTACTTTTTCACACATTTTCTACTTTTTTTCCCCTGAACGTATAGTACTTTTTTCATTAATTTTTACAATGTTTTCTAATACATTTATCTGAGATTATAGCATATCTGTATAATATAATCAAGTTGTACACCATGATGTTATGGATGTGTATCAAATCTTTTGTTTGATTATCATAAATTTTTTATAAATTAATTTTATTTGTTGCATAAGTAGTATGAGCACTTAGAAGAGATTTCTTTTCATAAGTATATGTATTAATCTTTTTGGGCCACCATAACTGAATATCATACACTGGGTGACATAAACAGCAGAAACTCATTTGTTCGCAGTTCTGAATGTTAGAGGTCCAATATCAAGCAGCTGGAAAATGTGGCTTCTGGTGAACCTTCTCTTTCTGACTTGCTGATGACCCCTTCTCGCTGTGTTCTCACGTTACCTTTCCTTTGGTACACGAGTGAAGGGAGAGGGAGAGCGGGAGGGAGGGAGAGAGAGAGAGGGGAGAGAGAGAGAGAGAGAGAAAGAGAGAGAGGGAGGGAGGGAGGGAGGGAGGGAGAGAGAGAGAGAAAGAGAGAGGAACAGAGACAGAGAGAGAGAGCAAGCTCTGGTTCCTCTTCCTCATCTTATAAAGACTTTGGTATTATTGGATTAGGGCTTCAATCTCAGGACCTCATTTAACCTAATTACCACCTGAAGGACTCAATCTACAACTAGAGTCATGTTGGAGGTTAAGGCTTCAAGCTGTGAAATTGGAGGGAGCAACAATTCAGTCCGTAACAATATACATTCCCTTTTATCCCCCGTCAGTTGTTTGTAAAGATTTGAAATGTTTTTTTTCTTTTCTTACTGCTTTTTATGTTATGTTTTTGTGGCTGTTTGAGTGTATAAGCTACAGCCACCTAGGTATAGCCATTGACCTATAAAAAGTATTATGTACAAAATGTTTTTCACAGTAGACAACAAGCTTACATAACTTTAATTGGTTTGTATATTTTTTTCTAATTATAAAAATATAGTTTAAAGGGTTTTTTTGCTGATTTCATGACTAATAACTTTTCAATGTGAAAATATGAACAGAATTTAACTTTGCATTTAACTAAGCCATTGCTATGGTAATAATATCAGAAAATATAATCAACAGCACTTTTAAAGTCATTTCAGCATTTCTCATTAAATGGGATAGTACGATGTATTTCTAAGTCTATTCAGTTATTAATAGATCAACTGCAGTTTTTCCTCTGATGTGAGACAAATGGCAAAGAGGAATCACAGAGCTTTAACAGTATTTCTAGTATGACACAAGATTAAAATATCAATATAACTTTTAACACTGTATTTTCACATTAAGTGAAATGTTAAAGCTTCCATTCTTGGATAATCTCCTGCCGGTAATTGTGCCAGATTGCATTCTGATAATTTTCTACCGTGACAAATAAATACTATCAGTTAAAGTTGTTTCAAATTTCAAACAGAACTATGTGAGTGTGGTTGTTTACCGGATGTCACAGGATGTTACAAAGTCTATCTCTTATAACTCTGTCTTATTGATATTATGATGCTTATAATTTAAGTCAATATATTATGGTTTCTGGCAGCTGGGCCTGGCTTGTGTATCTGTTTTTTGTTTTTTTTTTTATTCTTTCTGACTAGGCCTTTCTGATGGCAATACAAAAGAAGCATTTGTAATTTGGCCGGGCGCGGTGACTCAAGCCTGTAATCCCAGCACTTTGGGAGGCCGAGACGAGCGGATCACAAGGTCAGGAGATCGAGACCATCCTGGCTAATACGGTGAAACCCTGTCTCTACTAAAGAATGCAAAAAACTAGCCGGGCGACGAGGTGGGCGCCTGTAGTCCCAGCTACTTGGGAGGCGGAGGCAGGAGAATGGTGTAAACCCGGGAGGCGGAGCTTGCAGTGAGCTGAGATCCGGCCACTGCACTCCAGCCTGGGCGACCGAGCGAGACTCCGTCTCAAAAAAAAAAAAACAAAAAAAACAAAAGAAGCATTTGTAATTTTATCATATATTTTATTAATATACTAATCACATTCTATAAACTGTGTAGAATTATAAAAATAAAACTTATTTAATTTTATACTATATTTTATACCACATGCAATCAATACTTTGATAATAACAGGATGAAAACACAATTAAGTCAAATACTATTCTAAAAGTCTTAAAGCTGGAATGGACTTTAGATGTCATTTATTGAAATATTTTATCCCATGCACAATAATGAACCTCCATAGTATGACATGATGGAATAAATAAAGAACTAAAAATCCAGTGACCTGAGTTTTAAATTCTTCTCCATAACAGATTAAAAGTAAGAATTTGGGCAAAACTGTTAATCTCATTGAACCTCAGTAACCTCATTTATTATTAGCATTACCTAGTTTTCTGAATCTTATTCTGTGGGCATGATCTCTCTCTGTTCATCCAATCAGTGATGTACTGTTGAAACAGGGCACTGATGCAAGAGCGGTCTGTCTTTCCTTCACAGTTCCATTCCCTTTACTAAGGATCTCCTTTTTCCCTCCTCACCAAGGGCCTCTAGTTATCAACACACCTTGGGGTCTGCTTGGGAGGATATTTTGAGGTCTAAGAGTTATTTGGTACTGAGTCATTTTTAATGTTATATTTTGTGAGAATAGACTTTAGACTAACAATATAGAATGTGTATGCGTATGTGTGCATACTCAAGTTCATGTGATCTTAATATCCTCTTATCAATTGGTCATTAATGGGAAAGTGATGTAGATTGTTAACTACAAGGATTTTATATGTATCAGCTAAGACAATTTTTCAGAAATAAAATTAAATGACATTCTCAGTGTTTTAATTTTTGGAAACTCTGAGGCACAGGATATTTATAATAACAATTATTTGAACATAAATAATTTTATGCTCTAATTTGGTCAATGATCACACTGTTTACTAAAGACAGGACCCCAATCCCTTTTAGCCTACAGGATTTCTGCTAAGAAATCTGCCATTAACCTGATGGATTTTTCTTCGCAGGTTACCTGACACTTTTGCCTCACAGCTCTTGTTTCCTTCATCTTGACTTTAGGGAACGTGATGACTATGTGCCTAGGCAATAATCTTTTTGTGATGAAATTCCCAGGTGTTCTTTGAGCTTTTTGTGTTTGGATGTCTAGATCTATAGCAAAGCCAGGGAAGTTTTCTGGATTATTCCCTCAAATATGCTTTCTACACTTTTAGATTTCTCTTTTTCCTTAGGAACACCAATTATTCTTAGGTTTGGTTGCTTAACATAATCCCAAACTTCTTGGAGCTTTGTTTATTTTTTTTTAGTTCTTTTTTCTTTGTCTTTGTTGCATTGGGTTTATTTGAAAGTCTTGTCTTCGAGCTCTGAGTTTCTTTCTTTCACTTGTTTGATTCTGTTGCTGAGACTTTCCAGTGCATTTTGCAATTCTCTAAGTGTGTCTTTCATTTCCATAAGTTGTGATTGTTTTTTATTTATGCTATACATTTCACTGAGGATTTTTTCATTCATATCATGTTTCTTCTTTTTAAATTTATTTAAGTTGGACTTCATCTTTCTCTGGTGCCTCCTTGACTGCTTTCACAGTTGATCTTCTGAATTGTTTTTCTGGCAATTCAGGGATTTTGTCTTGGTTTTAATCCACTGTTGGCGAGTTAGTGTGATCTTTTGGGGGTGATAAGGACCCTTGTTTTGTCATATTACCAGAATTATTTTTCTGGTTCCTTCTAATTTGGATAGACTATGTTAGGGAAATCTGAGACTCAAGGGCTGCAGTTCAGATTGTTTTGTCCCACAGGGTGCTCCCTTGATGTAGTGCTCTTCCCTTTCTCCTAGCGATGGAGCTTCCTGAGAGGTGAACTACAGTGGCTGCTGTTTCTCTTCTGAATCTAGACACCCAGCAGAGCTACTGGACTCCTGGCTGATATTGGGGAGTGTCTTCTAAGAGTCCTGTGATGTGATTTGTCTTCAAGTCTCTTCTGAGCCATGGATATCAGCACCTGCTCTGGTGGAGGCAGTAGGGGAGTGAAGTGGACTCTGTGAAGGTCCTTGGATGTATTTTTGTTAAGTGTGCTGGTTTTGTGTTGGTTGACCTCCAGCCAGGAGGTGGCGATTTCAAGAGCACATCAGTTGCAGTAGTATAGGGAGGGTCAGGCAGTGGGGAGGGCCATAGAGCTCCCGAGAGATTATGTTCTTTAGCTTCAGCTACCAGGGCAGGTAAAGAAAACCATCAGGTAGGGGCGGAGTTAGGCTTATCTGAGCTCAGACTCTCCTTGAGGAGGGCTTGTTGAGGCTGCTGTGGGAGAAAAGCTCCCACGCCAATGGAGCTATGTTCCCAGGGGAATTAGGGCTGCCTCTGCTGTGTCACACAGGTAACCAGGGAAAGGAGATAAAGCTGGCAGTCATAGGCCTTATCCAGCTCCCATTCAGCCCATCGTCCAAAAGGTCAGTCTCACTTCCACTGTGACCCCCCACAAAAGCACCAAGTTCATTTCCAGGTAGCCGGTGAGCAGCACTGAGAACTTGTTCCCAGCTACATGCCTCCCAGCTGAGAAAATAAGCCGACTCACAGTTCCTCAGTTGTCCCACGGAGCCTGCAGTGGCAATCCACCACCTTCAAAGGGTTTGTGTGTTCTCAGTTTTCCGGTATGTTCCTGCAGTTGTTGTTGGTGCAAAAGTTCACAATGTGGGTGTCTACACACTGCTCTGTTCGTCTGAGTCAGAGCTGAAAGTTAGTCCTGCCTCCTCTCTGCCATTTTCCCATATTAACATTTATGGAAGCAGTCTTCTATAGTCCTTTTTAGCCAATTCAGGTAAAACACAGTTGTTATCTATCTGAAAGAAAATTGTTTTCTTATAATTGACTGTTATGATAACTAAGTTTATTTCTCTTAAATAAACTACATTGCAATTAAATTCATGATTCTATAATGAGATTAATATAAGACTAAATGTATTTCTTAATTAATGAGTTAAGAAAATTGTCTAGATTTTCTCTCTTTTTTTGGTGGTAAGAGCACCTGAAATCTATTATCTTAGCAAATTTTCAGTATACAGTACATATTAACTATACTTACTTATCATGCTGTACAATAGATACCTAGATTTAATCATACTACATAGCTACAATTAACAGAAGTGATGATTATACAATCTATTTAGGGAAGAACATTTAGTCAATCTATTTAATGCTTTTATATATATATATATACACACACACACACAGACACATATACATGGACTATATATATATTCACACACATACATATATGTGTTTTAGATTTATATATAAAATCATAAGTGTATGTGTGTGTATATGTACATCTAAGACTAGATTTATGGGAATAGAGCATATTTAAGATTAATGGAAATAATGCACAAATAATATGAGTTAACATATACTCCATACCCAGTTTCCCTTATGCTTAACAACTTACTAGAGTGTGATACATTTATCAGAACAAATCAGTCATTATTGATACACTGTTATCATTAACTTAAATCTACACTTTGAGATTGACTTAGTTTTTATGTAATTCATTTTACCTGTTCCTGGATCTCAACTAGGTTACTGTGTGACATTTAGTCATCACGTGTAGTTAAGCTTCCCTAGGCTGTGACAATTTCTCAGACATTCATTACTTTTGATGATCTTCACAATTTTGAGGAATACTGGTCAGGTACTTTGTCAAATTCCTCTCAGTTGAATTTTTTCTGATGTTTTTCTGATGATTAGAATGGAGTTGTGTATTTTGGGGAGGAACACCACAGAGATAAATTGCCATTCCTGCTTCTTCATTTCAAGGGTACATGCTATCAACTGTCAATGTTACCATCGTTGGTGTGAACCATGATCACCTACCTGGCTAAGGTAGCGTTTATCAGGTTTAATACTCTAAGGCTGCTTTTTTTTACCTCTCTTCACACTGTACTCTGTTTAAGAAGTAACTATGTGAGGTATGCATGTAAGGAATAAGGAGTTATGCTTCATCTTTCCTGATGGGGAGTATTTCTACAGGGTATCTGATCTTCCGCACAGGGATTGGCCTATTTGCCCCATTTATTTATTTATTCAACAATGTATTTATATCAGTATGGATTTATGAGTATTTATTTTATAATTTGAGTTATTATTTAATACTACTTTATTATTTTATGTCTCAAATTGTTCTAGCTTTGGCTTCTGGGGGCTCTTTCAGTTGTTTATATATCCCTTCGACTCTGCACATGTGTGCGTGAACATATTACTTCTTTACTTTCTGGAACTACAGAATGTCACAAACTCATATTGCAAATTCCTTTCCCTGAAATTAGCCCTTTCTTCAGAAAGACACAAGAGTCATATTCGAATTGGAATTAGAAACCAATATCTGGGCAATTTCAGTGCCCGGATACTGGTTTCTAATTCCAATTCGAATATGACTGGGATGTTTTTATTTCAGGTATCTCAGCTATCTGAGCAAGGAAATAGATGTGGTTATACACAGAGCTATACATATTTCTGTATGTATCTATCTGCAACTGCATTAAGCAATTCATTAGTTCATACTGGTCTCCCCAGCTCTACTGCAGTATCATACTGATAATCCTAGCATTCCTCCCTTGTATATAACACCCCACTCCAACAGTGAGAAACATACGTTTCTCTGTCATTGACTTATTTGCTAAATTTTCCAAAACAAATCAACAAAATACATGTCTAGTAGCATCAGAATTCTTAAGCTGTCCTGTGTAGAGAACTACTTTAAAACTATAGAACAGTGCATATGTACAGTTTATTTTTCCTTCAGTTTTACAGTCTCTCCTCATTTCCAGATTTACTCAGGATAGCACCTTTTCTGCTTAATTCCGTCACTGAGTTATTTGTATGTGGTAATACAGTTAGATTGTTTTGTCAGAGTCTGCATTCCTATCATTGAGCGTTCAGACTTCTTTGTACATTTCGGGTACAAGTTCTTTATCCAATATGTGGTTTGCAAATATTTTCTCTCAGTGAATTATCTGACTTTACTTTCTCTTAACAGTATCTTTAGCCGTGTTCCACAAATTTGGATATATTGCATTTTTATTTTCATTTAGTTCATATTAATTTTTTAATTTCTCTTGAGACTTTTTCTTTGTTCTATGTGTTATTTAGAAGCATAAAGTTTAATTTTCAAATATTTGAGAATATTTCTGATATTGTCATTATACATTATAAGGAAGCTTTATTATAAAACCATTGAACTAAAATCTGTGTTTACAGCTGAGGCCAAGGTGATTATTCCAAGATCCTTTCTACCACATGATTTTAGCCAAGGTATATACATTCTCTCATCATTCATTTCTATCTTTGAAATATAACTGAATGGTACAATCTTAAGACCTTTTCACAAATTATTAACAAGTATATTTTTACACTTTTTTCTTAACAATTGGTTCCCACTCTGCCTCCAAATCTAATATTCATGGTACGCCAAATTACTGTGTCTGGCCTTTGCTTACTTTCTGTATCTCCCAACGAAGCTATATCGCTGAACAAATATAACATAAGCCTCTTTGGCAAAAATGTTGTCGTTTTTATTTTCTATTGTTTATAAGAACATCTCAGAGGTTGCTTCAGGGAGAAAGGTAGATCTGTGAACTGTATTAGCTAACCATTCCTATTCAGCATAACAGACCATTTAATTGTACAGGATATACTACAGAAGATTTTATTTTTAAATGATTTTTACCACTAAATGTGAAATAGTAAAAGCAAAAGGAAAGGAAAAGAGGATTTAAAAAATGTAAATTCAAAAATTTAAAAAGGAAAGAGAAGAGAAAAGAAAAGAAATAAAGGAAAAGTTTACATTACACTTTGCCTTCCTGCTTCAAAATTTCATGGTCCTATCATAATTTTTAAGTGCTACACTTAAATTTTAAGTTTTAAGTTTTTAAATTTTAAGTTTTAAGTTTTGAAATGCAACAAAAAAGAGCAAGATAGCTTAAAATTAAAATTGTTTTCATTAAATGTTGGCAAGATTTTTTCACATTTTAAAATTCCATTTTCTAATTTATTTTAAAAAGATAAATTTTTTAGAGGATTATACTATGATAAAAAATACTGAACCAAACTGATGAACTAGCTAGACAATAAATATTCAATCCTTTAATATAGTGTAAAGAATAGTGGACCTATATCAAAATGTCTGGCTTAGATTCATGGCATTCCCACTTAACTATAGTCTACTTTTGAATCACGCATTCAACTTTCTTAGCCCAGTTCATTATTTACCAAATTTGAATGACCGTACAAAATTTATGTCATTTTATTTTGAATCCTTACCAAATAACCCTTAAAACAATGTGTGTCAGCATACTTTATTCACTGTGATGTGCTATATAAATGCAATGTATTATTTAAACAAAGCCATCATCTCAGCAATGTACATGAAATTATTATGCCCTAATATATTTTTATTCATAAGCCTACTTTACTTTAAACATAAATTATAGCTCACACGTAATAGTTTAGACATGAATTTTGTGGTCATTCCAAATATTCATTTTATACAAATAAACTTTTTCATGATGACATTTCTTATCAAATATGCACATACTTAAATTAGTTTTATATTTTAATTTAGTAGCAATTGCCAAATCACTTGAAAAATTGGGAACTCTAGCCACTAACTATGCACACAAATCTTTATTGTCCTTCAACATTCCTGTTGCCTGTGCACCTAAGTGAATTCTTTCATTAATTTATTTAATATGATTTCTGGCAAGTTAATTTTAGATCCTTAGTAATATAATTAATAAGTTGTTTGCTGACTACTTTAAATTATTTTAATCTTTGTTGATTTGAATTATAAATTTATCAGGTGAATTGTAAATTATGGTATAACTAAACTTTTGTTTTCTTTAGTAGGTCTGAACAGATAAAACAGAGTTAAACTTGATGCAACCATTCTGAGAGAGATAATTATTTTTTAAAATAGTAAAAGACAACATCCAATTCAATTACTTTTTACAATTTCATACTTTATCTTATCCAATTTTGAAGCTCTCAGGGTCTTTATAAAGTTGGTATAATAATTTCTTTTTGTGGTGACTCTTTAAAACAATATCTATAGAGAATCTAATACAGTAACTACATAATATATTTTAAGAGAGAATGAATACCTCAGATATTTAGACAATTAAATTAATCAATCTAGAGAAATGTATTTTTTAATAAAACTCTTCCAGAAGACATTGATTCTAATTTTCTAATTTTCAATATTTAATATAGAAATATGTATGCTATTCTTTGGTAAAATTATGGCAGCAAGATTTTTGGAATTGTTCAAAAGTTTGGTAAGAATGCAGTAATGTATGAATGACTTAAAAATAATTAGCTTTTTCATTAGAAACTACAAAATATGGACTTATAAACATATATTCTGTGAATTAATGTTACATTTATCATATAGAGATTTTGCACTTTCCACATTTTCAGTACATACTCAAAAGCATATGAAACACACATTTTTACATTACAATGTAAATGATAATATAAAGCATAAAAATAAAAGCATATTTATATATTCAAGTATTTGAGAAAATATATTAAAATATTCTCCTATTCAGAGGATATTAGATAGTACATTATCTTTAGTCAAACCTGTGTCAAATACAAGAGAGTTATCAGTCACCTTGATAGAGGTGTAGAAAGCCACTTGCAAAGTAAAATGATTTCTGTATTTCTTTTTCTGGAAGCTGCAAGTACACCGTGTTGTTAGTATATAAATGAGCAGTGTGGTCAATAGTACTGTTTATTCCATATGCATCCTCTACTCTTTGTCACAGCTGTATCTTCCCTGTGGATAGAGTATACTTCTCTGACTTATAAACATTGGGTTTGTACAGGGAGTTCTTTGTTTGTTAGAATGTAGGCATAAGTGACAGCACTGTTTCTGAGCACAAGTCTTAAGAGGCTTAGAGAGTTCCACAATCCTCTTTATCCCCTGCCATTCATTATGAAAAGACCATATCATAAGGATCCATTGACTGTTTAGCATGGGTCAACAAATGAGACAGGTAAAATCTTGAACACAAACTGTGGTCTGCAGTCTGAAGACAAAGTGAGTTGACCCCACAGGCACCTTAAATCCTCATATAACCCAGACTAGTAAGCAAGAAAGCAATAAGCTTACTGAAATCTCCTGACCTGAGGATTGCTAATGACGTAACATCATCACTGGAAAATCTCATATAAATATTATTTTGTAAGTTGAGAACATGACAAGAGAGATGACTCTTGGGGAATCTGGCTGTTTTAGTGAACTCATAGGTCAGCACTGTAATAGAAGAGAATCACCATTCATTATGGCAGTAGTTCTCAATGTGACTGCTTATTAAAATTAACCAATAAACTAGGGTGATTTAAAATAAATCTATGTTTCACAACCATCCTCACAAGTTTTGAGTTAAATGGTGTGAATGGGATTCAGGTATTGCTGTTGTTACTGCTGGTGGTGGTAGTAACTCAGATGCCTTTACTAGTCATGCAGGACTGGGAATTCCTGGCCTATGATGTGTGCCCTCAGATCTACAGAACTATAAATTCATTTTTATTAATGGATGCTGAATTTATTGGTAATGATTTTTATCAGCCAAATTCATGATAAATATATATAGACCAAAATTAATTTATTAATTTTCAATATAAAAATTGTATACCAATTGGATTAGCTTACTGCCTTTATGAGCTTTATGGCCAATCATTTTAATTCTTCTCTCACTGGCCCAGTTGTCACCTACCTGCTTGTCCCAACTCCAGGTAAGTGTAATTTTTTATTTATCCATTTATGCAAGTTAAACAATAATCTTCTAATTGAATGTACTATTAATGCAAAATTATTTTGAATGGCTCTTTTTAGTTTCATTGTGAATACGTTAAAGGCCTAAGTGTAATTTATTTTAACTATTTTTCAACTTTTGATGAGAAGGAAAAATAGGACCTCAGGACTTTTTGATGCCAGGTGTCTGCTGAATCATTGAAAACTATTGTGGTAAGCATCTAGAGCCATAAGAATTTTGAGCATCAGAATTCTAGAAAATAAATGTTCCAAAAATAATGAGAATCTTAGAATTTTCCCTTGACTATTACATTCGTAATGAGGCTTACCCTACCCATTTTAGCTAAAATTGTAAAACTTTTCCTCCTTTTCTCCCTTTCCTTGCCTTATTTTTGTAATTAACACATACTTTTCCTCTTCTAACAAACATAATCAAAAACATTAAATATACCTTCCCTTTTGGTTTTCTTTTACACCTAAGAAATATAATGGCTTTACACAGCAACAATCACTTCTTATTTCTTATGATACTAAGTGTGGACAAGAAAGTCATTCTTCTCTATGTAGTCTTGGCTGGAGCTACAATCATGTAGAGGCTCAACTAGCTAAAACATTAAGGTAATTCCTTTGCAAAACTGGCAATTGTTGACAGCCAGTTGGGAGCTCAGCTGAAGCTTTCCAGTGGAGTATCTCCATAGTCTTCTACCTTGACTTCTCCTTTTGGATGAGGTTTTGCCCCAGTTGCTGATATCTTATTGACCCAGTATCAGAAATTACACAAAGTCATTTTCTCTGCATTATTTTAATTGAAGCAAGCCACAGGATGATACGGTTTGGCTGTGTCCCCACCTACATCTCATCTTGAATTGTAGCTCCCAGAATCCCCACGTGTCATGGGAGTGACCTTGTGGGAGATAAATGAATTATGGGGGCAGGCCTTTCCTATGTAGTTCTCATGAAAATGAGTCAATCTCATGAGATCTAATGGTTTTATAAAGGGCAGTTCCCCTGCACACACTCTTGCCTACCACCCTGTAAGAGATTCCTTTGCTCTTCCTTCGTCTTCCACCGCAATAGTGAGGTCTCCCCAGACATGTGGCAAATGTGAGTCCATTAAACCTCTTTCCTTTATAAATTACTCAGTCTAAGGTATGTCTTTAATAGCTGTGTAAGTACAAACTAATACACAGGGCCTACTCAGATTCAAAAGACAGAGAATAATATTCATCTCTTTATAAGAGTAGTGGCAGAGAATTTCCAGGAATATTTAATCCATTGCATTTACTGATTATATTTCAGTTTTACTAGAATGTAAGCTTTAAGAAAAAATAATCTTGTCTGTTTCATTCACTGTTGCCTTGGAAGAAGGAATAAGAGATGCTTAATGAACACGTTTTTGAATTGATTTTTAACATATACAACTAATCTGAGGATTAGTATTGAATTTACTGTCTAATTTTCGGAGTTATCATAATGATTCACTCTCACATTTAAGTCCCAAGTAAGGTTACAATTCATATAATATAATCTATGGATAAGAAAATCCATGTGTGGTAGGCAGACTTTGAGAAATTACAGACAGCCACAATCTAAACTGAAGTTTTGTCTTTGTATTATCAATTAAAATAGTATGCAAAAACAAGTTAATTGGATAAACAAGACTGGAGGAACCCTGGTTAATTTGATCAAGAAACTAAACAGTTTATGAAACAATAAAAAGTTCTGGAGTCATTGAGAGCATTATTAATATGCAAATGTGAAATAAAACTAATGGTAGATTTTCTTAAGCTAGTACATAAAATCTCAGAAAAGAGTTTTAAAACTTGCATTTTTGAAGATTTAAATAAACCAAAAATGATTATTATTTTTCATTTTTATAAATTGTTATATATTTCCCTGTGATATGTATACAAGCAATAAATATATGATTCTTTGGTTTATGGAGTTATGAAAGTCATTTTCTATAATTGTGAAATGCCTAACTTTTGAGATATGTGTTGGTAAATAGCCCAGAATTTAAATAAAGGTTTAGCATTCATCATCTTAAGAAATAGGACCTTTGATTTACAAATATACTCATAAAGCAAAGCTGCAAAAGTCATGGTTGAGTAATTTAAAAAGGTGTTTGTTCTCTCTTTATTGAATACCGTATGCCATATAGACAAAATTCCCATGATTGCATATTTCAATTTTCATGAGAATATAAACAAGGAGAGATAATTACATGCAATTGATCATTATATGTAACGTTATTACCTCTTGCCACAAACAATACTGTGTAAAAAGAGGCAAACTTCTTCCAAAAAATGAGTAGATATATACAATTCGTATATAAAGGCAAAAATGGCATTTCCACATTTTTTTAATAAGATAACTGTACTACTACACTGTGAAGCAGTATAGTGTTATATTTTTTATTTAACTTTTAAGTTTGGGGGTACATGTTTAGGTTTGTTACATAGGTAAACATGTGTCATGGGGAATCTTGTGCAGCTTAATTCCTTACCCAGGTATTAAGCTTGGTACTCATTAGCTATTTCTCCTATCTTTTCCCTCGTTCCACCCTCCACCCTTCAATAGGCCCCAGTGAGTGTGTTGTTCCCCTCTATGTGTCCGTGTGTTCTTATCATGTAGCTCCCACTTACAAGGAGGAACGTGTGGTATCTGGCTGTCTGTTACTGCATTAGTTTGCTGAGGATAATAGCCTACAGGTCCATCCATGTCCCTTCAAAGAACTTAATCTCATTTTTATTTTATGGCTGCAAAGGAAGGCTTATATACTGTTGGTGGAAGTGTAAATCAGTTAAACCATTGTGGAAAACAGTGTGGTGATTCCTCAAAGACCTCAAGACAGAAATACTATTTGACCTATCAATGTCATTACTGGGTATATACCAAAGGAATATAAATCATTCTATTATAAAGATACATGCATGCGTATGTTCACTGCAGCACTATTCACAACAGCAAAGATATGGAATCAACCTAAATGCCCATTATAGTAAACTGTGTATTAGTTCCTTCTAATGCTGCTATGAATAAATACAACTGGAGACTTTATAAAGTAAGGAAGTTTAATTGATTCACTGTTTTACAGGACTGGGGAGGTCTCAGAAAACTTACAATCACATCAGAAGGAGAAGCAAAAATGTCCATCTTCACGTGGTGGCAGAAAGGAGCAGAATGAGAGCCGAGCAAAGGGGGAAGCCCCTTAAAAATACTATCAGATCTCCTGACAACTTACTCACTATCTTGAGAATAGCATGGGAGAACCACACCCATGAGTCAATTACCTCCCACCAGGTCCCTCCCACCACACATGGGAATTATGGGAACTACAATTCAATATGAGATTTGGGTAAGGCACAGCCAAATCATATACTGTATAAAGAAAATGTGGTACATATACACGACGGAACACTATGCAGCCATAAAAAGGGACGTTTCCAATTTTTAATGCTTCATGCTTACATATATGCAAATATTACTTAACAAATGTCCAACATGTTGTGTCTAAGGAAACTGCAAAGAATAGCAATAGGTAATTGTACTAGGTTGTTTTCACAGTGCTATAAAGAACTACCTGAGACTGGTTAACTCATGAAGATAAGAGGTTTAATTTATTTACAGTTCTGCAAGGATGGGAGGCCTCAGGAAACTTACAATCATGGCAGAAAGTGAAGGAGAATCAAGACATGCCTCACATGGTGACAGGAGAGAGAGATTGAGGAATGTAGTGCCAAACATTTAAACCATCAGCTCTCATGAGAACTCACTCACTAATATGAGAAGAGAATGAGGGAAATCAACCCCTGTGATCCAATCACCTCCCACCAGGTCCCTCCCCTGATCTGTGCAGATTAAAATTCCACATGAAATTTCATTGGGGACACAGAGCTAAACCATATCAGTAATTGTTTAGAAAAAATATTAACATTTGCTTTATTTTGCTTTTTGTCTTGGTGCATTGGAGTATGTGTATATATGTGTGTGTGTGCATATATATACATATGTATTTATGTGTATACTTATATTCAAATATATTTGCATACAAACTAATCTAGTAGGAGATCCATCATATGAATGTACACCTACAAAATAATACTTAATGTAAATCATCTTGAAAATATAGTTATTCTCCTTTTATCATAATAAATGTTTAGATCAGAAGTCATTAGATGAAAATATTTTTAGAAATGTTATACCCAAATCACACTATTTTATTTCATTTGATGATATTTGTAAAGAGGATAATAGATTTCATTAGAAATCAGCTAATGGGCAAAGTATTCAATTGTTCTTGTAATTCATATCCTTTGTATCATCAATTACAGTGTTTGTTACACTAAAAATAAAACTTATCCTACCTATGAGTTCATATATTTTATAAACATGCTCTAATTTTTAATTTCTAAAGAATTTCCTGGAGTTAACCTTTTAAATTCTCAGTTATATTTATGAAAATCCTCTATATTTATTTATTTATCTTAATAAATAAATATATAATTAGAGAATAAGTAGCCCTAAAAATAAATTTATGTGAAAGAATTAATGAAAATTACAATAAATGGAGAACCATTTTGTTCTCTGTACAATAATTTTTTAAACATAGAAAAATAATTCAAAGTACTTTGGGATATTTTAGAAAGTATACTGAGAAAGATGAAGATGTGAAGTCAACAGCAAAAACTATCTAAAACATAGTGAAATACATACTTTCAGTATAAGGACAGACATGATTTACATATTTTTTAAAAATATATATGATTTAGTTAAAAGCTGAATACCTATTCTGTTCAGTATTGAAATGGGAATTATTTAGCATACCAGAGATATTTTTAAAATGTATTTTGTGTTCAATAAGGTTAAGATCTAAATTTGTAAAAAAAAATGTCATTTTAAGATGCAGATAATATATTACAAAATGTAACTTCATTAATTTTGAAAAAGCAACGTTTACATTTTTGTGCATGCAACTTTAGTATTTGTCTCTAGTACCATAAATATTCACTGAGCATCTACAGTATGAGGAGCAGTTTCATTCTCTTATGTCAGTCACCAGATATGCAAGTAGAGTACATGACAGACACAGTCCCAATCTCTTAGGACTTAGAGTTCAGTAAGAGTTGCACAAATATATAAGTAATTAGAGTGACATGGCAGCCCAGAGGATGGATACCCAAGTCAGAGTAGATGGAAGAGTTCGTGGCGACTTTCTAGAAGGATGCCTAAATTGAATATTCAAGAATGAGGAGAATTAGGTAGATAAAGCCTCCAAAGTGAAAGATACCATTATATGTCCATGGGGCTGGACTGTTGCGTGAGAAGAGTGGAGAAAAGAGAGAAGAATGTGAAGCTATTGAACCGTGAAGGACTTTGCAATTTGTGCTGAAAGGAGTTTATATACTGATATGGTTTGACTCTGTGTCCCCACTCAAATCTCATATCGTAGCTCCCATAATTCCCACGTGTTGTGAGAGGGACCCGGTGAGAGATAATTGAATCATGGGGGTAGGTCTTTCCCATACTGTTCTTGTGATAGTGAATAAGTCTCACAAGATCTGATGGTTTGATCAAGGGAAACCCATTTTGCTTGACTCTCATTCTCCTCTTTGCCTGCTGCCGTCCATGTAAGACATGACTTGCTTTTCCTTGCCTTCAGCAATGATTGTGAGGCTTCACCAGCCATGTGAAACTGTAAGTCCTTTAACCCTCTTTCTGTTGTGAATTGCTCAGTCTCAGGTATGTCTTTATCTGCAGCATGAAAATGGACTAATACACATACTTAATCCAGAAATCAATTGAAAGCCATTTGTATTTTTAAGCAAGAGATAGAGGTATTGAACCTCAATTTTAATTAAGTTACTCTGTGGTGTGGAAAATAGATCAAAAGAGTTCAGTACTTGAAATTACTGTAATATTACAGGCCAGAGATAATAATGACCTGAACTAGGCAAGTAACAACGGGGATGAAAAGATATCGATTTATTTAAGAACAGTTCAATACATGCAACTACTAGACTTATTAGCATACTCAAATATATCTTCTGTATATGCTATTTATAATTTTTTAAAATATTCATAGGAAATGAGACATGTGGCCATATAAAGCAAGTATAATTTGTTTCATATATAAGAATTAATCAAAAATTATTTTTATATTTTTACCTGCTAGATGAGCCTTGAGATTATAATTAGCCACTTCTTCACAGTTACTTAAAGATAGAAATCTGAAAAAAATTAAATGTTATAGCTAACTACAAATATAATTATAGTAGAAGCTGTTATTTTCTGTTAATAAGCATGTATTTATTACCAGATGAGAAAGTCTCCTCAGATTTACTTAGAGAAGTCAATGATCTCTCTGTAAGAAAAAAATTAAAGCTTAAAAGTGTCACTGCTTATGTTATTCATCTAGTATTATAAGTAAAATGAATCAAAGTGGAAAATAAAATGATTTGAAAGCTTAATATAGGAACTAATATGCTACTTCTCCTCCCCCTGCATATGGTAATTTCTTCATGGATTTAGCTCTTTTAAGTACTTTTATTTTAACAACATGAAGAAGAATAGGAAAATATCTTATTTTCCTTAAAAGATAGATAAGAAAGAGATGTCATTTTGCCTATGAAATCTGTAAAAATTGTTTTATCATCACACCATATTAAACCCTGCAGTTTCTCAATCAGATTTCTCTAAAATATCTTATCTACACAACTAAAAGTATGCATTTTCTTTAATCTGTTTCATTCCTTTATGCATAAACTTACTTATCTAACCTTTCTACAGGTATAAGAATGGGCAAAGAAGCAGCACATTTCTTCTCTCTTGTGCTTTCTTCTGTCAAGGAGAAAGTAGATCCTGAGGACAGGGATTTTTAAGAAGTGAATTTTCTGTTCTTCCAACTCATTCACAGTTCATATGTATGGTTTTTCCTGGTGGAGTTTTAAAATAATGTACTTTTGCTGAGATCCTGGTGAATTTAATTTCTTTTACTATTTTTATATTTGTCAATTCTATTGTTACATTTTCCATAGAATTATAAACAGATTTTTGTTTTCTGCTGAATCATAAATAAATTGTTTTCATGTATCTACACTTAGGCTGAGTTATATTGAGCCATAGTCTAGCATCATTGGGTTCCTAGTGATGAGACAGTGCATAAGGATGTGAAGCATTATGTCCGAATAGACTATTCTGCAATCACAGTAGAAAGTGTCTTCTGTAAAATGCAAAATATACCCTATCATGCACCTGCCTCAGCTTCATGAAGAAGGAAGTTAGATGATAGTCTATTTATTTGTATGAATATGTTATAATTTCTATTTTATGGTCAAGAAATAAAAGAACAGTTTTTTAACAGCTTCCCTGGGCACTCGTAGGCATTTGGCTTATTTACCATAAAGATAGACAAAATGTAGAAAAGTTGACTAACAATAAAAATTATAATGAAGAAACTATTTTAATAAGCTTAATTGGATGCTAAAGTCTTAGTAGGAGTGAATCTATTTACTTTTTTATTTAAAATTTTTGTTGTATTTATTTTCATTTCTGTATAAAATTTTACAGTTACGCAATTTATCTTGCTAAATATCTCAATATAGAAATGATTTCTTATTAAAACCCTTGGAGTCTCTGAATGCAATCTATATATGTACATGTTTTTAAATATCTCTATTTGAAGGTATTCTTCTGTCTTATTGATACACAACCAATGGATAAAAAGATCACTTGGGAAAACTAGATCATCTTGCGTTCATTCTGTATTTTAAAATACATTTTTTTCTGAATAACTTCTTAAATTGAAAAAGAGTAAGATAATAACTTTTATTTTTTGAACCAGCACATATAACATGTAACTACATAACTTAGACCTACTTTTTGCTGAACACTCCAAAATGCATTAAGAAATAATGTGTGGCACTGAATTTCCCAATGAGATGTATCAGATAGACAAGTGAGGTAGGAAAAACTGAGGCTGTAGACTAGGGAGGCCTAGGTTCCAATTCTGAAACTCTCAGAATTCTGAATGATTCTGCCTTCACTGTAAGTGAGATTGTGTATAAGTCCTTTAAGATTCCTGCTTGTAAGTGTATTTCTCAGGTGTTAAAATTAGGGAATCATGTGTGGGATGGTTTTTTTTGAATTAAATTAATACTTTTAAGTGATGAATCTGACTTGGCTTCTGGCACAAAAATATGTTAGTCTTTCTTTTCTAGATTGGAAATCTCCTAGAATAAAAACAACTTTTCTCAGTCATTAGATTTATCAGGAAATTAAATTATACACGAATAGTCAGTTATAATTTTATGTCTTTGAATTAAAAACTTATGATTTTTCTTTATAGATCTATTAGCTACAAAATATTTTCTTCAACAATTGTATTTTTAGCCATAAGATGCATTTAATTTTTAAAAGACTATTAAAAGTCCAGGCATGATAAAGGCCAGGAAAGACTGTAAAGATTATGTTAAATCCTAATATGTGATAAAAATAAATCAGTAAACAAATAAATTGTAAATTATACATAATCTCACAAAGTTTAAATTTTTTCAATAGCAATTTTTTGATATATCACATTTTATTTCCTCAAAGATAAAAACCCATTACTTATCTTGAAATTCAGGAATATTCATCACTTGTTCAACCTACTTTTTTTATTATTATTATTATTACTGAGATGGAGTCTCACTCTGTCACTCAGGCTGGGGTGCAGTGGCGTGATCTAAGCCCACTGGAACTTCTGACTCCAGGGTTCAAGCGATTCTCCTGCCTTAGCCTCGTAAGTAGCTGGGATTGTAGGCGCCCGCCACCACGCCCAGCTAATTTTTGTATTTTTAGTAGAGACAGGTTTCACAATGTTGGCCAGGCTGGTCTTGCACTCCTGACCTCAGATGATCCACCTGCCTCAGCCTCCCAAAGCGCTGGGATTATAGGTGTGAGCCACCGTGCTCAGCCCAACCTACTTTTGTTATTTTATCATTTAGTGTTTCAATCCTAATACCTGTTCTCTTGTTTCAGTATCACTATAACTAATGGACATTT
Organism: Trachypithecus francoisi; assembly: GCF_009764315.1. Lineage (NCBI taxonomy): Eukaryota > Metazoa > Chordata > Mammalia > Primates > Cercopithecidae > Trachypithecus > Trachypithecus francoisi. The sequence goes on along the minus strand of NW_022681454.1, from coordinate 127,372,712 downwards.
CTGTGGCTTTTGCCTGTTTCGCCTATGTATCTTTGGAACCTTGTTCACATGCTCCCTGTGCGTGATGTTTCCAATGTCTTCCAAGACTGTGGTGATTTTAAAATATGGCCCCAGATATGTTGGTACTCTTCCCATTGACAAGTGAGACTCATGTCCCCTCCCATAGTATATAATCAGCCTTGTAACTGCTGTCAAATCAATTAAGTTCAACAAATGTGATTCTGTGATTTCCAAAGTTTGTCATGAAAAGTCATGCCACTTTTAACTGATGCTCTTGAACCCTTTGCTGGTGGCAAGCTCTGTATTGAGATGCTCTTTTTTAGATCTACATACCTAGATGTGAGAAGTCCAGTGCCTGTGGAGGAGCCCTGTGTCAGAGTTCAGGTCAACAATTCCAGCTGAATGAACCTTTCAAGCCATTCCTTTCCATGCACAAGACATGTGAGTGAAGAGGTCTCCAGATGACTGCAGCTCCAGGGAAAAGGACTCAGCCAAAGCCTTTGTCTTCCTAGTCAGTGCTTTAGACACTGGGGAGCGTACACAAGCTACATCTTCTGGACCACTTTCTCAAAATATGGACATCTACTCTCTTGGGGGATAGTTCTCTTTAAATATTTTCGTGTTTCTGTGTGGTCCAGGTCTTGTGAGCAAAGGTCACTGAAGCAATGTTTACATAATAAACAGCTTTGGAAGCTATAGAAAATCTCAAAAACTAGAAACTCCCTGAGATATATAAAGATGTAATGCTTTTCTTTCTCCTCCCTGGAAAAATTTGTTTATATTCCAGGCCCAGGGACTACGTCTCAGCCCCATCTTATCTCAAGGTTATGTGCTTAGTGACTAATCTCTGTTTTTTAGAAGGGAAGATGGGCAGGTATATCAGCAGACCTTAAGTAAGTTCTGATTCTTATAATTTTGGGGTTTCTTCCTTGTGACACAGACCTACTTCATGTGGAGGTGACATCTGGCTCTCATTATATTACTCAGTGGGGATTAGGGCTCTGGCTGCTGCATTTTGCAATGAATAAAGTATCTATTTCAGTGATCCAGAAAGCCTGTGTCTCTGTCTCCTGTCAACACACACACACACACACACACACACACACACACACACGCAGGGGCAGGCTTGTTTGCAAATATGAGAAATTTGGGGGCTGATGAAGAAAAAAAATTTATGACCATTAAGTGGCAATAGCACAATGAACTTTCTTTGGGTGGCACTTTGGCCAGTTTGCATGAGAAGTGGAGAGCTCCCTCAGGGTGAGACCTTCAAAAGGTACGCCACAGGCACCACTATCTTGAAAGAGAGGAAGGCAAAACCACTCCTGGGAATAAGAAAACCCAGAGAAAGGACTTGTAAGTCTACATGATGTGTCTCAGCAGCATGATGAGGAGTTTCTACATCAGCGAAATTTGAAGGGCAGCAACATTTTGGGATTATTTATAGCGCTGGGGTTTATCTTATTTATGAGGATATGGTTTGGCTATGCTGCCACCCAAATCTCATTTTGAATTGTAGCTCATGTCCTGGGAGGGACCGAGTGGGAGGTAATTGAATCATGGGGGCAGGTTTCCCCATGCTGTTCTTGTGATAATGGATAAGTCTTGCAAGATCTAATGGCTTTATAAAGGGAAATCCCCCTGCACCCACTCTCTTGCCTGCTGCCATGTAAGATATGCTTTTGTGTCCCCTTCACCTTCCATCATGATTGTGAAGCCATGAATTCTCTATTGCTTTATAAATTACCCAGTCTGGGGTATTTCTTCACAGCACTATGAAAATGGACTAACACATATGGCTAGTAGATCTTGGGCACAGTTTCATAGGGTATGAAAAGCAGACAGGTTCAAAATGCTAAAGATCGGCTTACCTGGGCTATATTTTTTAAAAAATTGTTTGTGGCTCACACCTGTAATCCCAGCATTTTGGGAGGCTCAGGTGGGCAGATCGCTTGAGCTCAGGAGTTCAAGACTGGCCTAGGCAACATGGTGAGACCCCATCTATACCAAAAAAATATAAAGATTAGTTGGGCATGGTGGCATATGACTGTAATCCCAGCTACTTGGAAGACTGAGGTGGGAAGATTGCTTGAGCTTTGGAGGCAGGGGTTGCAGTGAGCTGTGATCATGCCACAGCACTCCAGCCTGGACAACAGAGTGAGATACCATTTCAAAAAAAAAAAAAAAAAAATGTGAAAACAATTGAGTTTGCCACTGGCAGACTTTTGACCTAATGGGTCCCAGCCTGCTGTGAAGAAGTAATCATAGGGCCAGTCAATGTACAGGGATCATCTTTGGCTTCTTAATATCACAGTCGGGTAAGATCTCAGATCCTTCACAGTTTCTAACTTAGAATACACTTGAATCGAATCTGGATGAACAAGTGGCTGCTTTGACAGATAATAGGAGAAGTGATGTTATATGGCTTCTGATACTGAGCTATAAAAGGCCACACAGCTTGTCTCCTGGTCTCTGGCAAAGCTTGTTCTGCAGACTCTCGTGCTCAGGATCTCTCTCAGAAACCAGACACTAGACTGTAAGAAGCTCACATCAAATGAAGCCATGTGTAGGCACTGTGAATGTCTCTAAGCAGTAACACGTGAATGAAGAAGCCCTCAATGCTGCTGAATGACTCTCAGCAGCAACATGTGAGTAAAGAAACCCCAGATGATCTGTCCTTGGCTATATTAATTTTCCAAGGAGGGGCCCCATATCTCATGCAGCATACAACAGAGACAAGACATTGGCACTGCACCTTGTCTGAATTCTTGCTTCACAGAATCTGTGAGCATCATAAAATGATTGTTTTGTTCACCCACCAGCCTTGAGGTGGTATGTTATGCAGCGATAGAAGACTGGAAAAAAAAAAAAAAAAAAGATTAAATCCTATCTCTCTCAAAACTTTTGCATAAAAATTCCCTCCATAAGGGTTTTCCTTGACTTTTAAACCTCTAAAGCACCTAAATGTAATTTCGGCCGGGCGCGGTGGCTCAAGCCTGTAATCCCAGCACTTTGGGAGGCCGAGACGGGCGGATCATGAGGTCAGGAGATCGAGACCATCCTGGCTAATACAGTGAAACCCCGTCTCTACTGAAAATACAAAAACTAGCCGGGCGAGGTGGCGGGCGCCTGTAGTCCCAGCTACTCGGGAGGCTGAGGCAGGAGAATGGCGTAAACCCGGGAGGCGGAGCTTGCAGTGAGCTGAGATCCGGCCACTGCACTCCAGCCTGGGCGACAGAGCGAGACTCTGCCTCAAAAAAAAAAAAAAAAAAAAAAAAAATTTCAACAAACATTGCTCATTGCTGTCATTGCATTTTATGTGTGCAAATGCCAAATATTTCTATTTATATGTTCTTAGAAGGCAAATCGTATCAAAGAGTTTCTTTCATTTCACTGTATTAATATTAAATAATCATAACAATGTAATAGGTTAATTCAAATGAAAGAATTCAATAAACCATTGAAAATATTACATAGGAAATGGAGTTAGAAAGATTAAGTATACATAAAAATGTGACCTAAATTAACTGTTAGTAATTGAGCAAGTCATTGCATTATATAATATATATATAATATATATATAGTAATATATTGATGGCATAAATGCAGTTCATTAAAACACATCAGTAGTAAATAACTAATACGGAATAATGATTTAAGGCTGAGATGATTTTAAATATTGTTTCCTTTTCATGGTATATTATCCATTATAGGGTTTGAAATTATATCTTGGTAGGTTTTGAAAACACAATTATTTAAAAAGAATGCCATGTTTCAGGCCTGGCGCGGTGGCTCAAGCCTGTAATCCCAGCACTTTGGGAGGCCGAGACGGGCGGATGACGAGGTCAGGAGATCGAGACCATCCTGGCTAACACAGTGAAACCCCGTTTCTACTAAAAAAAATACAAAAAACTAGCCGGGCGAGGTGGCGGGCGCCTGTAGTCCCAGCTACTCGGGAGGCTGAGGCAGGAGAATGGCGTAAGGCCAGGAGGTGGAGCTTGCAGTGAGCTGAGATCCGGCCACTGCACTCCAGCCTGGGCGACAGAGCGAGACTCCGTCTCAAAAAAAAAAAAAAAGAATGCCGTGTTTCACAGCCACATATTTAAACTCCAAATTTATCTTTTTAATTTTACTGGTATATATAGAGATGTGGAAAATATTCTAATGCTTACATTATTTGTTACTTGATTCACACTTAAAATAAGCACTATTTTTATTATTTATCAAACATTTTGAAATGTAAAGATTTAATGATGACAAATGATAACGTTACTAATTTATAGAAAAAAGTCAAATCATTGGTGAAATATTTCAATGTACTCACAGTGTTTAGGAAATAGAATGATTTTATTAGTTCTCTATTATTTTGCAATAGACTCTTTTGGCATCCACTCTGATATTTTGTTTTGTTTTGATTTGTTACTTTCTCCTGTGACTCTGAATTTGTCTTCTTTTCTATTTGGACAACTAATGAAAAAGGTATTCATTGGCCTATTTAAATAAGTCTCCTTTGAGCTCACGTTATATTAAATGGTGACTCTTTTAAATACGCCATCCCTTTGAATTCAAAAGGGAGTACAGATAAATTAAGCCTTTTTCATTTAGACTCTATTGACCCGATTCTACTATAATGTATTTTTGTAAACACACATCTGTTGTTTATCATAAAAGACTAAAAGTGTATTATAATTAGGAATATGCCAGTAATTTATTTGCTCCTTAACCACCTGCCTCATACAGGACCATATTTTCTCATGATATAATATTCTCTTATTATAAAAAAAGTCTATATGAAAGACATTATCTTAGGTTTTGAAAAGCATTTTGGTTTCAGTGTGATACATATTTTCAATAAGCACTTTTGTATCATGTTGGTAGCTACCTAGCAAGTAGAGACTATTTTTTTTTGAAAATGTTCTATTTTAATGAATGTTTTAATTATATAACAAAACGACTATCTTGACCAATTGGAAAGGTCACTCATTATTCTTATTATTCCTGATAATTACACAATCTTTCAAAAACTTTTCTCAAATTTTCTTCATTAAAAATTATTTTATTTATCAAAAACAAGTGTTAATAATTTTATTATTTTTAATGAGTAGAATCTATTGTTAAGTTAAAACTCAGACTTTTACTTTTAAAGGATTTGTCTCATAGATAAAATCAACATTACTTACGGAGTTTAGTTTATCTTTAAGACTTAATGATGCTAAGTAATCTAATAGTTAGATTGACCACACACTTAGGATATCAATAAATAAAAGGATCAAAAATAAGGGGAAAATCATTGTTCAGAGGTGAAACAGTTTAAAAATGTTATAACACGAGAGTATTATTTATATGAACTGCTTAAAACCTGTAGAAAGTAAACTTGTCCCTTTTAAAATTCCAACTGATAAAATATTTGCATCATTTGCTTATTGCTTGTCTGACAGGGACAATTTTGGAGTTCTCTCTTTTTTTTTTTTTTTTTTTTTTGAGATAGAATCTTACTCTGTCGCCCAGGCTGGAGTGCCAGTGGCGTGATCTCAGCTCACTGAAACCTCCACATCCCGGGTTCAAGTGATTCTTCTGCCTCAGCCTCCCAAGTAGCTGGAACTATACAGCACGTGCCCCCACACCCAGCTAATTTTTGTATTTTTAGTAGAGATGGGGCTTCACCATATTAGCCAGGCTGGTCTCAAACTCATGACCTCGTGATCCACCCACCTTGGCCTCCCAAAGTGCTGGGATTACAGACGTGAGTTACCGCACCCGGCCTGGAGTTCTCTTTTAAAGAAAGTTGAAATACATTGAAAAGAGCAACTACATAAATCAAAGGTTTATAACCTTAGAATTTAGGAATTCAAACAATTAAAAAAGTACTAAATTTAGATTATATTATTTTCTACCTGGATCTGTAATTTGACATGTGGAAGTCAGTGTGAAGACCAGAAAGTTTTCTTGATAAGCAATATGAGAAAAGTACTAATTACTGTAGATAAAAATGTGAGACATCATGTGAAAATGATTGTGTCAGTTTTTGAAGGTTGCTGCTCTTGATGAAAATGACCCATCTTGATATTGAAATTTATACAGTTGATACAATTCACTGATCTTTTCAGATTTCAACACTTTATTTTAGCTTATATTTATTTGGGTGTATAGTTTTACTTTTATACACTTTTATCATACCTGTATTTTCATGTGTCTACCACTATAGCCAAGATACTGAACAATTTCATCACCAAAAAGGTCCTTTATATTTCCCTTTTATGACCATGACCACCTCCCTCATGCCCCTGGCCATGTCTTTAACCCCTGAGCAATCACTATTCTCTTCTCCACTTCTAAAATTTTGTCAGCAGCTCATGACTGTAACACTAGCACTTTGGGATGTGAGGCAGCAGGATTCCCTAAAGTTTTACACAAAGTTGTTGCCTGTATGAACAGTTCATTCTTTTTATTTCGGAGTTGTGTTCCATGGTATCTCTGTACCAAAATTTCTTTAACCACTTACCTTTTGTGGGTTATCTGGGCTGATTCTTGTTTGGGGCTATTATAAATGATAATAACAATAATAATATATTCTATAAATATTTATGTACAAATTTTTGTGCAAACACAAGTTTTCACTTCTTGGGGTTAATAAATTCCAAGTGGTGTAATTATTGAGTCATATGGTAGTTACATGTTTAGTTTCATAGAAACTGGCAAACTGATATCCGCAATGGCAGCACCATTTTGCATTCCCACTGGCAATGTATGAGTGATCCCATTTTTTCACATCCTTGTCAGAAGTCGGTATTATCGGTTTTGTTTTTCTTTCTAGCCAGTCAGATAAGTGTGTGGACATTTTTTGTTTATAAGATGGTCTCCTTTTTAAAGCGGTGGAACTAAAAACCAAGACATACATTGTTCATGTTAATATGTCACTAGCATACTGTGAAAATAATAAGCAATACTGTGAAAAACAAGCAACTCAAAATCTAAACTGTTAGAACTCCTAATTATTTTGAGCCTTAAAGGAATGTGATTACGAGGCGTGAGTAACATGACAGGCAGCTGTAATCTAGGCAGCTGTAACCTTTGTTCCTCTGATTATAGATTAGCCTTCTTCCTTGCCTACATTATTTTCTAAAATGTTGCAAATGACTAAAGGGCACCAGGGAAGACTCCTTCCCTCTTCACTGTTGATTCTCATTAGAGATGAACTCCCCTCTTACTTTTCTCTCACAAAGACTTCATGGCTATCACATTGTCTTAAGATAGAATTTTTAATACATTATTTTAAGATAAAAAAAGCCATAAAAAAACAAGCTATAAGGAAAGGAAACAAATGGCAACTAAAATGTAACTCATAATATCATAGCATCATATTGAAAAATTTATAATCTTACTAAACTTTGTTTTCTGCCTATATAAGCAAAAATTTGTCATTTAACTTTAGAGTGCTGCCCATGTTTATCTGGAGTCTTTGTCTCTTAGATGACCATGTCCAGCTTTTTGCTTGAATAAACTCTTTAAATTGGATTCTGATCCTGTTGATTATTTTAGGCTAAAAATATCTTCTGGCATAGAATAAGTACACAATAAATACTCGTTGAATGAATAAATAAATAATATGATTTTTTCTTATCAATAATGTTCTGTTGGAATTAGTCTTTCTTCTGTGTTCTTTAAACAGCAACAATTTGAAATATCCTATTAGATCCAGCATGTGAATTAGTCTTTGTGTACAGCAACACAAAATTGTTACAGTGACATTTTCTTATATTTGAAGAATTATCTTTATATGAAAAATTAGACAAAAAGTGTTTCTTGTTCATTCACTCATTCAATAAGTATTTATTCATCAATAATCTGTGCCAAGGACCATTCTTGGCCCTGAGAATGACACATTCAAAAATAAAAATCCCCATTTTCATAGAAATATCTTGGTGGCAGAGTCATAAAATTAGCAAGGTTTGTGTACATACACACACATATATAAAATGTATGTGAATATGAATATATATTTTATAAAATTTAAATAAATTATCTATACATGTATTCATATGTGTGTATTTGTAGAAAATTTCATATACTAGAAAGTGGTAAGTAGAGAAATTAAATGGGAAAGGGATATATTATTTAGGAATACATTCAGCAGCAAGTAGCAGAAACATTTGACAAGAGTGGATTAAAATTAAAATTTCTTCAAGTTAGGTATTGGTGACATTTACTAAAAGTTCACGATGCCATCTCTTATGGCTTTACAATTCTCTTAGCATTCTGATAGTGTTCAAAGGTTATCACTGTACCTCCTCAGGTCAGAATTACATGCAGAAAAAAGAGGAATTAGTAACTGTATCAGAAAAGCTGAAAGGTCCAAGAATGCTACAGATGAATTCCGTTTTCACAACTTTAGCTACAGCAAGTTTAAATGGCTCTGAGTAAAAACAGAAGTCTTTGTTTCTGCGCAAAGGAAATTATTGAATTACTACCACCACCCCTACTGCCATCGTCACCACTTCTAAAGTATATATTGAGCACTTAGGATGTACTGCACTGATTGTAATAAAAAAATTCACCCACAATGAATTGTATTCAGAAAGATTAATGAAGGACCTAGAACAAGTAAATGACTAATCCTAGATTACTTCATCCCAGTCTGCCACCAGTGGGCTTCCAGATCCCCAGATGCTGTTCTCCAGTTCATATGTAGGAATCAGCATTAAAATTTATGCTCTCTCTCTAGAAAAGCTAATTTCATAAAATTTGAATGTGAAAAAGCCATAATATAAAATGAACTAGGGCACTCCAAAGTCACATTGGACTCTGTTATACATAAGAAAAAGAGCCCTCGTTTTGTGAAAATACTGATATTTGGGGGTTAGTTTGTATGACAGTTAGCTTACTTGTGAATAATAATGTTACCTATTATAACAGAGTTGTGAGAATTACATACGTTAATAATTATACTTAGAAGAGGTATGTAACACATGCTGTATATATGCATTTGTTTTTTCACAAAGTCAAAGTAAAAACATTAAATATTTCCTAATTAAATGTATGATGTTCTTTCCAAAACCTGTTTTTCTTGACATCTGTATTTCATGTTAATTGTATCATCGATTTTAGTTCTAACTAATTTCTTACATTCTCTTCTTACCCACCTCACCCTCAAATTCCTGGAACTTTATTAATGTCAAGGATTATCAGACATTTGGGTTTATGTAATTTATTTGCAGGTGGTGGTGGCGGGGCCTGTCTCATGCATCATACAATGTTTAGCAGCATCCCTGACTTTCACCCAATAGATGTCACTAGAAGCTTCTCAGGTGTGACAACTCAAATGTCTGAGGTAAAACACCTCATGTTGAAAGCCAGTGGCCCAGAGTGAGGAGAAACTGAGAAACACCTGTTTTTATTTTATTTTATTTTATTTTATTTTTTCCTTAATGTATTTCACACAGCACACTGTTGCCTATAATGAAAGCTGCTCTAGTTAATTTAAACAAAAATATATTTACTGCAATGTATGTATAATTGTTAGAAGGTGGTTCAGTATCCCAGAAAAGATTCTTGAAACAATGCAGCAAAACTTGTCCACTAGGGATTTGGTATCTCTTATTATTTGAAAATTGGTAAGTCAAATCACTGGCCAAGGTGCTAGGTCAAGGCCATTCCATCTCAGCCTTAGTTCATGATAGCAAAGTAGCTAATCCATGTTATGCCCCTCACAACCACAAAACCAGAAATAATACTTTAGGATCTCTTGTATAATATCACTATGGAGAAAAAAAATAAGATGTCTCCACATGCGGGCTTACCAGCAGAAGAGAAAATGCGTTACTCTATCCCATTTCAAACCTTCAAATTTATACGGCTACTTTTGCTTAGGGAAGTTAGGTCAAAGTCAGAACTGAAATAAGTGAGTATGGGAAATGGAGTCTTTAGTTTTATAACTTCAAATATGAAGGAGTACATGTTACAATAGAGGTGTAATAGAATAGAATGATCCACTTGGCAATATCTGCCTGCCAGTCTATTACAATAATTCATAATAATTCCTTACCTTTACAATCTGACTCTAACCTATATTATCAGGCTTTTAGATACACTTTTCCATTTATGAGGCCTATATTCTAGTAAAACTTCCTTTTAGCTACTCTGCAAATTCACCGAGTTCCCCCATATACCTACTCTTTTTGTGATTTTGCTCTTGGTTTTTGTTTTTCTGTTACTTTCTTCTACTTAGGCTCTACTAATCAACTTAAGAAAGCTTATTTTTAAGACTACAGATTAAATGCCACCTCATTCATAATTTCATATTTACTGGTCCTACCAGGAAGTATGTTATTTCAAGTTGCACAGATTGTGTACACTTTCATTAATAAAGTTATCATGTGTGCATTTCTCATGCATATCATATCTTCTTTATTACAGTGTAAATTTACTAAAAAGGGTGTTCATGTAGAAAAGCTCACTGAAGAAATTTATAAAAAAGAACAACTGGCTAGTTGGGACAAATATTAACTTTATTTGTCTATTATATTAAGCTACTGAAGATACATGCTAATAAACACTATAATAGTAATAATCTTTGAGCACAACTTTTAAAGCAACAGGAGCCACTATTTTTTAGATCATGACTGTTGCAAATAAAACAATTATCTGGAAAAGTATTAATTAAAGAAATACTTTTTTACTATTTAACTAAAAATGCATTTCTTAAATATTAAAAATAATAATTTTTCAAGTATTTGCCTACAACCAACAGGTCATTATGAGTTATTCAATGTGGAATTTAATTAACTTACCCTTCTTGTCATAACATAAATTACTCTTACCTGGTGTATCAAACTAGCTCATGCTCCAATATTACATATATATTCCCAAAGAATTATTTATTATACTCCTACTGTGAGTAATAAAAGTAAATAAAATAGGTCCAACCCAATGAGGACAAATAGAGGCTATTTCTTTAGTCCTTCTATAGCGAGTGATAAGCCAACATCACTTGAGTTTTGCACAAACTTATAGGCAGGCAGAGGAATAGGAAAACTTTATAGTGAGAAAAGGGGAAGGCTTCATTCAGTATGTACTGATTGGAGGTTGCTGCCATGGGAGAAAAATGCATGTCAGGCTTTCTCTGGTTTATTCTGGTTTGAAAATGAGGGCAAAACATAGGAAATTCAGCAGCTGCTGAACAAGTCTGGATTGTTCTAGGCACGTTGTGATAAAGGCTGTGATTTGACTTTCTGGCCTGATTACTGTAGCATAGTGGTTTGACCTCCTGAGTCTCTCGATCAGATTTCTGTTGTATATCGTCTGACTATTGTCTATTTGTATATTCAATCTCTTGCTGCCGTAATTACACACTTCGATATCTGGTTGTCTTTCTTTCTTTCTTATTTTCCACTTTTCCACTTTTATTTTCTTATTTCAGCCAAAATATATTAATGGAGCACCTAGCATATGAATGACACCATGCCAGACAGTGGCTATATAATGACGACTATCACGTCATAGAGCTTATAGTTCACACAATTCATGTGCAGGATTTTTGCTAGCAGAGGAAGTGCTGTACTCAAATTTAATCTTATAATTGTGGGTTACAGATACAACTGGTATAGCCAAATGAAAGGCATTGGTTAAATGGGGAGTCCTTCCAACAGACAGCAACCTATTTGAAGGCCTGCAATGAGAAAAATACTTTGTTCATTGGAGTAAATGCTAGATCATTAGTACACATAGAACATTGTGGCTTACAATGAGGGTGTTGAGTTAAGTAGGGCCAGGTTACATTTGTGAAGAATTTTAAAAACTACCTATATAAAACAGAGGCAAAGCTTAGGAAAGGGCTCTCATTAAAATTGTGTCTGACTAAATTTCTCACTAACTACAGTGAGTAATAATAAGTTACAGTCGACTATGCAGGATTAATTCTCTTTCTCAAATTCATGTGGCAAAGACCTTTTCGGATGAAGTTAAAAACTTGAACCAGGCATGTAAGATGACAAAAACAACAACAACAACCAAAAAAAATCATTTTTTTTTTCCACAGATAATGCTAAATATGTGTCCCTGGGTTCTTCCCAAAATTAATCTACTGAATAATTCTAGTCTTGATTATACCCATATTTTCCATCAAACTCATGCCAGCAAACATAGACAAACCTCGCAGCTTCTAGGGTCCAACATAGTAAGCAACTATGATATTGTTGAATAAGGTAGGCAGACATTTACATAACCAGTATTGTGGGAAATAATCTTACATTGAACTGTAATCATATGGCAAGAAGTAGCAATCATTCAACAGCTAAATCCACACTCTGTCTACTAGAGGCAGGCCACATCAGCTCTATAAGTATGCCTTTTGCAGCCTGATTTTAATTATAAATGTTAGTGCCTAGGATGTAGGTAGAACAGTTTTTTGTTTTTTATTTTGCTAATTAGTGAAAACCCATATGTGAAAAATAGGAAAACAGAACAAGAATATGACCAGTTATATCATCAAGGTCACTGCAACCACAAATAAAACGCTGGGAGCAATTAAAAAGAATTAGGTGGGCAAATTTAAAAATTATGAAAGAGGAATTGTTAACTGGCATTATATTATAAGGATAATAAAGTTGTATTTGCATACTATACTGTCAGAAGTCTTACTTTGTGCATGTGTGACTTTTGTAATTAAAAACTATATTATGAAAAGAAAAAAATACCACATGTAAGAGGTTTTCAAAATTATGAAAAGTACACTCGGAATGATCCCTTTTGTGTTAAAATGAATATATATGTAAACATGTAGATAAGTGGCTATAAATATGTATATTTATAGATACAGATGTGCATGAATATATTCATGTATTTATGAATGTTTTTATAAATAAATATATAGGCCAGACACGGTGGCTCATGCCTGTAATCCCAGCACTTTGGGAGGCTCAGGAGGGCAGACCACCTGAGGTCATGAGTTGGAGACCAGCCTGGATGACCATGGCCAACATGATAAAACCCTATCTCTACTAAAAATAGAAGATTAGCGGGGTGTGGTGGCACATACCTGTAATCACAGTTACTCAGGAAGCTGAGGCAGGAGAATTGCTTGAATCCGGGAGGCAGAGGTTGCAGTGAGCAGAAATCGGGCCACTGTACTCCAGCCTTGGCAACAGAATGAGCCTTCATCTCAAAAAAATAAAAACAAAAATAAGTAAGTAAATAAATAAATAAATGTGTATAAATAGATAAATACATAAATAGAGCGATAAATAGATCAGCTATGTGTGTATTAAAAAAGATCTGAGAAAACACATCACAGACTGTGATATGGTTATACATGCAGAGTCAAAGTATAAAATAGAGATTATGGAAATTGGGAAAAGTTGCTTCAATCTTTCAGTTGTCTACATTCTGTATTATTTTAATAATATTTAACTATGAACAATAATGTTCTATAATCTAAAATAAACAAACATGTTAAATGAACATATGAAGGACAGACATAATTGATTATGTACAATGTCTAAGGAGAAAGAAAATATACAATCTATTTGAACAGAATCAGTAATACATTATAATAAGTACTGGGACATAAAAAATAAAAGATGAAACCATAGTATTAAAGATTGTTGTTCTGTAGAGTTTCAATTGTGTTTGTGAATTTTCTCATAGAAACTGTTGTCTTAAGATACAATGATCATTCTGCATACTGTAAAGGGGAGTGTTTTCCCTGTAGTCTCTTCACAGGTATATTTGGTTTATCTATTTCATTTTTAAAATATATCCTCTAAAACATTTATACATAAAATGTAGTAGAAATAATTCAGTTAGTGTTCGACCTTGAGCATATGAATAAAACCAAGATATGCTGTCTATATTTGTACACAGGAAAAGAGCTGATCATATTTTAGCTGTTCTAAGAAAATAATGCCATGTAAATACCCTTTCTTTTTATAGAAAACTACTGTATATGGATTTCTTTGACAGTTTACTATAAGCTCTAGTTGCTTTTGTAGTGAAAAACCAGCAATGTATTTGAAAGGTCATTCAGGACTAGGCACAATAATTTCAGCTGATCAAATCAATTATTTATACAATGAACTACAGTATGGTTCCCTCTAGAAATTACCTTATAGCTACTCACTCCCACTGAACTGTAAGAAAAGTGACATTTTGAAATACAAAGCTTGTTCTCTTCACTGAGCTTAATACGTATCGGTATCTCTCTGTGGCTCTTTTCTCTATTGAATAGCTGTCAGTCAGCAAGAGAGGGCCCATTCCCTAAGCACACTGCACAGTGGGTTTTCTTGACATGATGGAAAATTTTCCAGTTGGCAAAAGTAAAGATTGAGGGAGGTAAAGCTTTGGACTCAGCATGAAAGGTAATAGAGCTATTAACCAAATACCAAATTCAGAGGTGCTGGTACTGCACAACCAGACAACTAGGACAGCTAAGAAGCAGGTTTAATGTTCTATGGGGCACAAGTTTAGCAGAGTGTTTGGCAAATTAAATAATGCAATAGAGAGGGAAACATCTTTGAATTAGAGCTTTTGGTATGGGATTAGTGTTATTTTAAACTAATAATATTTAGCACATAGAGCTTTTCACATAAAGTGAACAAGATAGTATCCAGACACTGGTATAATTACATAAATAAATAAATCACTATCTTATACTCTATCTAGAATAAAATAATTACATCTATAATGCTTACATTTTATTATATTCTCTGTTGTATTTGTTTATTATAACAAGACTAATATTCTAATAATGACTAGAACAACAATGTTCAGGAGATAGTTTTACTTCTATGTTTGTTTCACTTTTTATACTTAGATGAAATTGCAGATTGCTCCAAACCTTTGTTTTTTATAATAATAATTAAAAGAATATGCTTATATAATCAGTGGAGGCCCATCTTGTTTTAAAGCACATACAGATATCAATTATCAATTCCTGTGCGAAAGAGCAATCATCTCAAATCTTAACAGTCCAAAACAAACCTTTATTATTGTAACATTTCTGTAGGTCAGAAATCTGGGCACAGCTAATGTGGGTCCTCTGGCTCAGGGTCTCCCATGAGGCTATTACCAAGTGTTGACTTGGATTGTAGTCATCTCAAGGCTCAACTGGATTTGGATGGGCTTCTAATATTTCACATGGCAGTTAGCAGGATTCAGTTTCTCATGGGCTGTTGAACTGTGGACCTCAGTTGCTTGTTGACTAGTAGCTGGAGGCAATCTTCATTTCCCTGTTAGTTGTCTTCCTTCAGAACGTGGTTAGGGAGGACTAGGAAGAAGTCACATTTTCCTTGTAACCTAATCTTAGGGTGACATTCTACCACTTTTGCAGTACTATTTGTCATAAGTCATGAAGTTCAGTTTATAAACAAGGGCATGAATACCAGGAGACAGGAATCATTGGGAGCCATGTTAGAAGCCACCGTAAAGATTCAATAACTGTAGGTTGGCTTCTTGTAAAATTGGGAGTTTAAGATAGTGAGAAAATGTGTATATTATTTTAGATAAACGCAATTGGGTAAAAACTGGAAGAAATTAAATTATCAAATTCTTACCTTAATTTCTAAATTTTTTTGGTTTCTTTTAAAATTATGAATATAAAATTGTGAGGTTGAATTTGTAAAGGGCGTTATTCATTTATAGGGAGTGGTTCATTTTGTAAACTTCTCTGAAACACTTTAAAAAAGAAAATCTTTCAACCAACCCTTGTAGGTTAACACAAAATATGTTCTTCAAAATAAAATTGTCTTGAATTCTGGACAAGTGGTCCCTAGAGCTTTGAAGAGATCACGTGTCCAGCCAGTTTGATTTATAAACAACAAAATGTAGTGACAGGAATATCGTGAATAAACATGAGCACCATCCACAAGTCACTGTCAACTACATGACATCAGACTAACAAATGCACCCACTTGTATCTGTTCACATCACTATTTTGAGGCAAAATAATGAAAGCAAACAAGGAAAAACATTGTAGTTCAAGAAATAACAGAAACAAAAGCAACACAAGCTTATGCACTTGACAATGTACAGTTCTCTGAAGTAAAGCTGGTTTTATTTGTATTTCGTTCAAACTATGTCAAATAAAACTCTTAGTAGACTTTCTTGGCAAATAGAAGTCTATAATATATTGTGTCCAAGAGTTGATTCTTTGAGGTTGATTCAGCATCAAGGAGCATATCTTTATGCTATTTTATTAGCTAGTTAATATTTATAGTGGTGAACTCTTCACACTGGCAGAAAATTAATAAAAGAGATAACAACTTGTTTCAATTACCATTATTTCTAACAGTTCTCCCTGCTTTCATCCTTGTTTATCTCTAGTCCTTGTCAACATGGCAATTGAAATGATCATATTACAATTTGTCAGTAACATATGTTTTGTTTTGTTTTTCCCTTGCAGAAGCCATTTGTAAAAATCCTACAATGGCTCCCATCTCACTCCAAGGAAACACATGTGATTGAAGGGATCACAAGAACTTGCAATATCCACTCTGCTCTCTGTCCAATATCTTTCTACTTTGCTCCACATTTTGCATTTATTTCAGACACAGGGGCCTGTTCGAATTCTCTGGAATTTAGCCGGGATATTTTATCTTGCCTCAGGCCATTGTTTTTGTTTACTGTGCCAGGATCCTTTCTTCCTGGAAATTCATATGGGCTCCCTTCGTTATCTACATTAAGCACTTAATTAAATGTCTCCTCAGTGGGGTCTTGCCAGTCCATCCTATTTAAAACTGAACCCTACCTCCCAATATATATCCTGATTTCTGCTTTGTTTTTCTCCATAAGTTATCACCAGTTAATGTGCCATGTAATTGTTTATTTTGTTGATTTTCTATCTTACCACATGTCCACAGCAACGTAAGCATTATAAAGACAGAACATTCTGCCCCTTTGCCTCATTGATAAGTGAAAAGTTAGAATAGTGCTTCGTACCAAGTAGGTTTTCAATGAATATTGAGAATAAATATTGGAATGAGTAAAGAGCTTGACCATTGCATGTGTATTAATTTGGGGAAATGGCTTTCAGTGTTTGAAATGTGCCTGTGTCTGTCTATTTTTTTAACCAAAGCATAAATGTATTATTGGTATCTTCTCAATGTAATAACTATTTGATAAGAATATGTAAGAATAGGTATTTGGGGTATGTTTATATTAATAGCACTCAGGGCCATTGGAAATGTTTCCTCCCCCTAATTCTTAGCCTAAACTCTCTAATTCTAATATGTTTGTGTGTATGTCCTTGTCAATTTCTAACTCAAAAACATAACTGTATTCCCTCTCCCTTACCATCTCCTGAAAAGCTCGCCTATCAGCTAACACTAGTAGAACTCTTCCCCACAGTTACAAGATGCAAATGTTCTACTCATATCAACATAATCTTTTAGGGAATCCAGAAAAACAATCTTAATTTAAAAATCAAAGGGAAACTATCAAATTCAAAGGTTCAAATTAAGTAATCCTTTATTTTATGTGCAAGTAGGAAAAAAGTCAAATTTTTATTTAAAAATTTCAAAGCAAGAAACTGAAATGGTCCTTTGAAAGTTTGTTAATACAACCCCCTGCCTTTAAAAAGGTTAAGACCTCAATCACTCCGGGTAACTCCTACCTTTGTAAGCATTATTCTAATTAAATGACAGAGTGATAGAGTGCCTGCTCTGTCATTAATGAACCACTTTACATTTGCCAGTTAACACTGTACTTCCTTGGTAGTCCTTTCTTGGAAGATAATAACATACAATGTCTTCTTTCTAACAGTCTCTTAGTTTTCTAATTCACTTTTCTATCTTAAAAGGGATATGATCTTTAGGGTAGATGAAAAGAAGTTTTTTCTTTTCTATTTCACAAATATTTCCAATTTCCAGAGAGTGCAAAATGGTAAATAGAAAAAAATATAATAGTTGTTTTTAATTCATTGTGTAAATATGAGGTATCTTGGTTCTAGGATAGATATATGAGGGTAGTTAAAATGTTGGGTTTTAAAGTCAGACGAACCTGGGTTTAATCTTTAGCTGATACTAATTCCATTCTTTAAAAATATTTATTTAACCTCTCTACTGCTTAGTTTTCTTATTTGAGAAACTAATAATACAATATATTAAGTAAATAATATTAAGAATATAATAGTACCAAGTAAATAGTATAAAGTAAATAATTTTGATATGGTAATTAATTGGTATACTATTAGTGAATTTCAGAAAATTAGTCTTGAGTCAATTAACAATAATGCATTATTATTATTACACTATAGTAGACACAGTGTCTTTGTTCAAGCTCTAAACTCAAAAAAGAATTTAGATACTTTTCATGAATGAGGGTTATTTATTCAGAATTTCCTTTAAAACACAACAGAATGGGCAGGGTTAGGCGCTTGATGCAAGTATCATTTGACCAGAAGACGTAAGTAAAGTGAGAGAGCAGAGCTTGAGATTGTTTTAGAGAAAAACATTCCACACAGAGAAAAGAGGAAGGGTATAACCTTGAGTTAATCCAAGTAATCAACTAATAAAGTAAACACAATGATAACTAATTCCGGAGACTTTGAGTTATTAGGAACAAGACTTTTTTTTTTTTTTTTTTATAATTTTAACAGCTTTCTTGAGATAAAATTGAAATACAATTAACTGCATATATTTATAGTATACAATTTGGTAGGTTTTGACTTATGTATATATCCACTAAATCATTACCACAAATGAAGAAAATGATCAAAACCAACACCTACAAGTTTCATAATGCTGCTTCATCTTCCTTTGTTATCTCTTCTTTATGCCTCTCCTTTCCCTAATCCCAGAGGCAATACAAATCAGCTTTGTGTCAGTATGCATTAGTTTACATTTTAAACAATTCTACATAAATTAAATAATACAGCGTATTCCTGTCATGATCTGGTTTCTCACTTGGCATAGTTTATTTTGAGATATTTCCAAGTTATCACATGTATCAGTAGTTAACTTATATTGATTGCTGAGTAGTATTACACTGTATGGATATACCATACTTTATCATTTATCCTTTGATAGACATTAGGATTGTTTTCAGTTTTGTTTTTGTTTTTAAGAGGTCAGGTCTCACTGTCTCACCCCAGCTGGAGTACAGTGGTGTCATCACAGATCACTACATCCTTGAACTCCTGGGCTCCAGGGATCCTCCTGTCTTGGCCTTTCAAGTAGCTAGTACTGCAGATGTGCTCCACCATACCAGTTAATTTTTTAAATTGTTTTATAGACAAAAATCTCACCATCTTGCTCAAGCTGATCTCAAACTCCTGAACTCAAGAGACTCTCTCAACTTGGCCTTCCAAAGTTACAGGAAGACAAGTGTGAACCACCAGGCATGGCCCCATTTTCAGTAATGATTATTACAAATAAAACTTTTATGAATATTCATGTGAATTTTTATGAAAATACATTTTTTTCTCTTAGCTAAGTCCCTAGCATTGGAATGGCTGGATCATATGAGACATATATATTTAACTTTTTACGAATCTGACAAGTGACTTTTTAATATGCTCTAATAGTTTACATTCACAACAGTAGAGTATGAGAGTTTCATTTTCCACACACCTCATCAACACTTAATATGTTCAATATTTTTAAATTTAACATTTCCGTTGGGAGTAAAGTGATATTTCATTTAGATATTAATTTGTATTTCGTTAATGACTAGTGACTTTTGTCATGTTTGTGTCTACTTATTTTCTATTCTTTTGTTTTTTCTGATGGAGGGTATATTCACATCTTTTGCACCTTTTTAATTGCAGGTATCTTGTATATGTCTTGGGGATTCATTCCATTAAACCAAATGACCCTTAACAGATTTTTCCTGAGTAATCTCATTTCTATCCCCAGATTCAGCTGAGATAGCTAACTATATCCTTGAGTCACATATAGAATCTATTCAAGGAGTCTTCTGTGTTACTAGCAATCTGAAATTTTGATCTTTTGAGATAGTTTTCTAGACATGCCCTTGACTTTCTCTTCAGAGCCAATTTTCCTGACAGTGACTCTCCTAATTTTAGAGCCTTTTGTAATCCAAATATTTCCCAAATACTGGTTTCTTTTTCCTACCAATTCTTCCCTCAATCAGTTTCATTCTTTTCACATTTCATGAGAAGCAGCAAGGACAATTCAGACTGCACCTTCAACATTTTGCCTGGAAATATCCTCAGCTAAATATCTAAGTTCATTGTTTGCAAGTTTGTTTTTTACATGACTGCAGGACATCATTCAGCTCTGTTTTCTGTCACTATATAACAAGGATCTCCATTTCTACAGTTACCATGAACTTTTTTGTCATTTCTATATGAGCCCTCATTAGCAGTATCTTCAATGTAAGTATTTCTTACAATATAGTCTGCTTATTATGATTTAGTTTCTAAGAAGATACATATGTATTATCTTCTATCATCCTAACATTCAAGTCTTCAACAGTGTAGTCATTAACATGCATATGTCTAAATTCTATTTGAGGTAATGTCACTCCTTTTCTTTCTATCACGCTCCTAAAAATTCTTCCAGCGTCTGCACACCACCCAATTAAAAAGTCACTTCTGCGTCTTTAGGTATTTGTTACAGCAACACTTCTTGGTACTAAACTGTATATACATTTTCCATTGCTAATGAAATTGCCAAAAATTTCGTGAGTGTAAACAATACAAATTTATTTTCTTGCAGTTCTGAGGATGAAAAGTTTTCAATGAGTCTTACTGGGGTAAAATTAAGAAGTCATCAGAATCATATTTTTTTTGGAGTTTTAGGGAATAATCCATTTATTTAATTGTTTCAGCTTCTAGGAGCTGCTCACATTCATTGGCTTGTAGAACTCTTCTTTCCCCAAAGGCAACAATGGACATTTAAGTCTTTATCTCATTGCATCGTTCTTATGCTTACTCTTCTTCTGCTTCTCTCTTCTAACTTTAAGCACCTTTGTGATTACATTGGACCACTCAAATAACTTATGGTACTATTCTTATTTTAAGGTCAGCTGATTAGCATCCTTAATTTCAGGTGTGACTTTATTTATTTATTTATTTACTTATTTTTGAAACAGAGTTTTGCTCTCATTGCCCAGGCTGCAGTGCAGTGGTGTGATCTCTGCTCACTGAAAATAGAACCACTATACTGTTCCACATTCCCATGTGTGAGTCCACATTTAAAGGACATAAAATCACTATCTCAAAGGGATACTTACACTCCCATGTTTATAGACCATTTGTGTTTAATATTATTATTTATATGGTTAGATTTAACTCTCCCATGTTTCTATTCTTATTTTTGTTTTTTTTTCTTTTTCCTCTTTTTTGCTGCTTTATTTTTAATTTAATTTTATTTCTTCTATTGACTTATTAGTTATAAGTCTATTTTGTTATTATAGTGGTTGATTTCAGGCTTATAATAAAGACATATTATTGCCTACCTTCAAGGTGATATTATACCACTTTATTTGTAATACAAGAAGCTTACATTAGTAGGATACTTTTAGTTTTTCATTCCTGAGTGATTATATGTGTGTGTGTGCACGTACATATGTATATATATATGAGTGTATATATGTGTGTGTGTGTTTATATATGAGTGTATATATATGTGTGTGTATATATATTATATATATAATTATATATATATCCCACAACACTTGTTACTATTTGTTTAAGTAGTCAATTAACATTTAGATTTTAATAAAAAATGAAATCATATATTTACCCATGTAATCAGCATTGTATTTATCATTACATTGTGTGGTTTTGTATTTCCATTTGATGTCATTTTACTTCTATCTGATAATTTTATTTTCACATTGTTTTGTATTATATATCTTCTCAGGATGATCTGTCAGCTTATATATGGCTGTGAAACTCCTTATTTTGTGTACAGTTTTGAAAAGTTTGTTGCTGGGTTTAGAATTACAGGTTACTTTGAATGTTGTTTCTGTAAACTAAAAATGAAATTCTAAGGCCCTCAGCCACCTGAGTGGGCCCCATCTCAGTCAAGGGTGATCCAAAGTTAAACTGAATAACTAATTAAAGCCATGATGGGAAGGAGAGGTCAACCAGAAGGAAATATCAAAATATTTTTTATTTAAGGTCTGTTCTATGATTTGAAATTCCTCAAGCCTAGCTACTTTAAACTTATTGCCAATTTTCTGTCCACCATAAGCATTTCTGGTCACCATTATCTGTCATTTTCATACTGCTCCAACATGATCCTTTGCATACATGGTACTGTATGCTCTATAACAACATACTTCATGCAGTTTGAACACCCCAGCTTCTTTCAGGCTTTATCTTCTGAGATGGTTTGGCTCTGTGTCCCCGCCCAAATCTCATCTCAAATTGTAATCCCCACGTGTGGAGAGAGGGACTTGGTGGGAGGTGATTGGATCATTGAGGAGGTTTCCCCATGATGTTCTAGTGATAGAGTTCTCATGAGATCTGATTTTTTTTTATAAGTGTGTGGTTCTTCCTCCTACATGCTCTCTTTCTCCTGCCACCATGTAAGAAGTGCTTTGCTTCCCCTTCTTTTTCCTGAGGCCTCCCCAAACATGTGGAACTGTGAGTCAATTAAACCCTTTTTTTGTTTATAAATTACCCAGTCTCAGGTAGTATCTTTATATCAGTGTGAGAATGGACTGATACATCTTCCTTTAGTGCTTACATTTCTTCAGTGATCCTTCCTTCACTATGAGTATAAAGATCGTCCTATAACCTTGATTTCCTGATTGCATAGCTCATATTCATCCTCTAGGAAATCCTTTCTGTGGTCCATTCTATTTGAATTGATCATGAGTTCCATTGTTTTTCTACTGTTCTATAAATTTGGTTAACACTGATAAAACTTTATTTGCCTGATGTGCTATTATGTTATAAACTCCTTCATGACAGTAGTGATATCTGTTCAATTTTGTACTCCAAAACAAAGCAAAGTACCTCATACAAAATAGGATTCAAAACATGCTTTAAATGAACAAATTATTGACTGGCTGAGTGAACAAAAACTAAATATGCTTATTCCCAATCTGATAATTAGTAAAGTACAATAATCCATATTGATAGACTCTAGGATTGAGGTGAAAAGCATGGATTTTGGTGAATAAATAGAAGTAGGTAATAATTTTTTCAAGATGCTGTACTTAGAAAAATCAATTAATTGAGGTTCAGTTTATATAATATTTATGATATATGACCTCAGCGAGGTCAAAATTGACTTTTTCCCTGATAAGAGAGCTTTTAGTAAGAAAATTAATAATACATACATGTTTTTATACAAAAATTTAAAAAGAAATATTATACACTTAAAACAATAATTTTTTATATATTTTTTATTTTGTGTAAACGGTGGTGAGTTTTTAAAAATAGTTTTATTACTTCAACTCATAGATTTGCGTCCTGCTTATTGCATATAAATACAATGAATTTCTTAAATGTATAAATAATCAGTGAAAATGGAAAGAGTAGAACCTCTTTTTGGAAGCTTTGTGTAACTAGTATGTTTTCTAAACAAATATTTTTAGGGGTCAAGGGAAATCTTCCCCATTGCTCTCTGAAGGTTTGCTGAAAAATCACCTGACAAAAGGCAGAGTAATAGGAAAAAGGACATACAAGTTAATTAACATGCAAAAGTGTATTAGTCTGTTTTCACACTGCTTTAAAGAACTACCTGAGACTGGGTAATATATGAAGAAAAGAGGTTTAATTGACTTATAGTTCTGCAGGCTGTACAGGAAGCATGGCTGGGGAGGCCTCAGTAAACTACAATCTTGGTGGAAGGCAAAGGGAAAGCTGGGCATGTTTTCTCATGGTGGCAGCAGAGACAGACAGTAAAGGGGGAAACCATCAGATCTTGTGAGAATTCATTCACTATCATGAGAACAGCCTGGGTGAAGCTCTCTGCATAATCCAATCACCTCTCACTTGGTTTTTCTCTTGACACATGGGGATTACAATGTGAGAGGCGATTTGGGTGGGGACACAGAGCCAAACCATATCAACAAGGAACCACAGATTGATTACTGCCTCCCCAACCAATTACAGAAGCTATATATGATCTTGAGGTAACAGAAATAAATTAAGCTTGAGAGCATGACAAAAATTGGTTATGGTGGTAAATCAGGTTATAGCATCAAGAAAGGTTATGGAGGGGAGAGAAGAAGAAGCCTGGCCGGCAAATGTGGTCTTGTTATGTAGCTGAAACCTCAGAGTTAGCAGCACTCAAAGAGAGTAGATGGTAAATGTTTCTTTCACATCTTTAAAGGTGTCAGATTCTCAGTTAATCTTTTTGGATCTGGACAAAGAAGGGCCTCAGAGAGGGCCTGGTTGCATCAGTGCAGATTTCCTCTACAGATGTAAATCTCTCCCGCAAAAGGCAAATTTTCAGTGCTACTTCTTTGAAGGGCCCTCTAAGTAGCCATCTCAAAGTATGTTAAAATATATTTTAGGGTGGAATATTTGAGTTTCTTTCACTAGAGAGAAAAACTCTTTAAAATATATTAAATATGCATTTCCCAATAAATAACAGGATAAATTTCAGTACATCAAAATAAATGTTTGATAGTAATTTATATTTACATATCTTTCATTGTCGGTAGAAATGGCACGCTATATATTTTTTTCAAAGAATAATCATGACATTTACCACTGCTGACAGTGTATTTTTCCATATCAATTATTATGGGGAATGTCCTGGCATTCAACATGAAATTTGAAGGCTGACAAAAACAAGCAATGGTTGGAAAGAACTCTCTATTTGATAAATGGTGTTTGGATAACTGCTATCAATATGCAGAAAATTGAAGCTGGGCCTCTACCTTTCACCACATACACAAATCAGCTCAAAATGGGTCAAAGATTTAAATGCAAGGCCTCAAACTATAAAATTCCAGGAAGACAATCTAGGAAATACTCTTCTTGACATTAACCTTGGCAAATAATTTTTTGGCTAAAAAAAGGAATTGCAACAAAAACAAAAATAGGCAAGTAGGACCTAAGTAAACTAAAGAACTTCTGCACATCAAAACAAACTATCAACAGGGTAAATAGACAACCTACAGACTGGGAGAAGATATTTGCAAACTATGTATCTGACAAAGGCCAGAATCTACAGGGAAATTAAACAATTCAACAAGCAAAAACCAAATAACTCCAATAAAAAATGTGCAAAGGACATGAACAGACACTTCTCAAAAGAAGACATACATACAAGTTGCCAACACAATTATGAAAAAATGCTTAACATCTCAATAATCATCAGAGAAATGTAAATCAAAGTCACAATGAGATACCATCCCACACCAGTGTCTTGTCTATTTTTAAAAAGTCAAAAAATGACAGACGTTGGCAAGACTGTAGAGAAAAGGGACTGTTGGTAGGAATGTAAATTAGTTCATCCACTGTGGAGAGCAGTTGGAGATTTCCCAAATGTAAAACA
Source organism: Trachypithecus francoisi (assembly GCF_009764315.1). Lineage (NCBI taxonomy): Eukaryota > Metazoa > Chordata > Mammalia > Primates > Cercopithecidae > Trachypithecus > Trachypithecus francoisi. The sequence continues at coordinate 127,347,294 of NW_022681454.1, read as the reverse complement.
GACTGATCATTTGACACAGTAATCTCATTACTTGGTATATACTCAAAAGAAAATAAGTCATCTTTCCAAAACGACACATGTACTCACATGTTCATCACTGTGGTATACACAGTAGCAAAGATATGGAATCAACCCAGGTGTCCATCAGTGGTAGACTGAATAAAGAAAATGTGGTACATATACACTATTGAATACTACGCAGCCATAAAAATAATAAAATCCTGTCCTTTGCAGCAACATGAATGGAGCTGGAGACCCTAACCCTTATCAAATTAAGGCAGGAACAGAAAACCAAATGCTGCATGTTGTTACTTGTAAGTGGAAACTAAACACTGAGCACACATGGACATAAATGTGGGAACAACAGGCACTGTGGACTACTAGAAGGTAGGGGAGTGGGTGAAAAATCTACCTATCAAGTACTCTGCTGACTACCCCGGTAACAGGATCCACACTCCAAACCTTAAGCACATGTATTATTCCTATGTAACAAATCTGCACATGTACCCCCGTATCTAGAATAAAAGTTGAAATTTTAAAATATTAGTTAAAAAGATAGAAATAAAATATATGGTATGTATAAGAAATGAATAACTGGTTAAAGAGTACTGTAGAGGCCAAGGCAAAAGTTTCCAGTTACTCTCTGAAGTATCACTGAAAATCACTAAGAAGAGGCAGATTAATAGGAGAAAAGACATACACATTTATTAATGCATACACAGTAGCTTTCAGAATAAAGGCCCAAAGATACTGGAGAAATTGTCCATTTTTATGTTTAGATTCAACAAACCATAAACAGCCATGTAGAAATGTAATTGAACAAAAAAGGGTATGATCTAATGCTGATAGACTAAGCAGGGAAACCCAGCAAAGCTTGTCTGTCTAGATTCTTCTTGTTCTCTCTGAGCACGCATTTCTTCCTTGGGAAATGGGACAGAACTCTTTCCCCTTCTGAAATGGAAAGTTTATGACATGCAGTCAAATAAGATAGGTCAGACAATTTCTTTATGGCCAGGTTTCACACAGAAAGGTGGAGGAAAAGTTAGATTAATATTTTTAGCTTTTATGGCTGGCTCTGGGGAAAAGGGGTCTGGTTTCTATGACCTACCATAGATAAAAGGGATTCTAGTTTCTATGGCTGACCTCAGGGGAAAATGTGAATGTGAGACAGGAGGGCAGAAGATCAGAGAAAACCTTTTGTTTCTGAGGCTGCTTCTGAGGTCTTTGTTTTGGGGCATTGTTTTCTGAGTTCCAACTGTATGCAGAATTAAAAATAGTAGCTAAAAATAGAATATACTATTAGTGTCCATTATAAATTTGGTATAGATATTAACATGATTTATAATACCTTCTTTTGGGAAATAGAAGACAATCAGGGCATCATGAAAAGCTCATCTATAAAGTGATTTGTACTGAACCCATGAAATATGATACATACAGGTTAGAAATAAAAATAACATCAAATGCCCCCTTTACTGATTGTTTGAATCATTTTTTTAGTAAATAATCACTAAGTATTTTAAAATTTTGCTTTGTGTATTAGTTTGTTCTCACATTGCTGTAAGGAAATACCTAAGACTGGGTAATTTATAAAGAAAAGAGGTCCAGCTGATTCACAGTTCCTCATGGCTGGGGAGGCCATAAGGAAACAATCATGGCGGAAAGCATCTCTTCACAGAGTGGCAAGAGAGACAATGAGTACAAACAGGGAAAATCCCAAAGGCGAATAAAACCATCAGCTCTCTTGAGAGTCACTCAATATTAAGAGAACAACATGAGAGAAACTGCCCCCAAGGTCCAATTACTTCCACCTGGTCCTGCCATTGACACATAGAGATTACTACAATTCAAGGTGAGATTTGGGCGGGGACACACAGCCAAACCACATCACTTCATAAAGGTTTTAATGTATATTTTTAAATTAATTCTAATAGCAATGAAGCTATGTAATTTTTACTACCAATGATTATGAGCTAGCAAAAAGCAACCTGAGACTCCATCTCTTAAAAAAAAAATATGTGTATTCATTGGGCATGGTGGCACAGGCCTGTAGTTACCGCTAGCTACTCAGGAGGCTGAGGTGGTAGGATCATTTGATCCCTGTAGGTTGAGACTGCAGTGAGCCATGACTGAACCACTGCACTCCAGCCTGGATGACAGATCAAGACTGTAGCTCAAAATAATAATAGCAATAATAGATTCTTCAACTTGATTTTGTTACTTTTATGTTTATAAAGTCATAACTAAAGAAATTATAAAGTTTTAAAATTTGTTTTAATGAATTTTTTAGATATTAGAGATTTCCCAAATCTCCAGATAGTTGGAAAGAACTCCCTATTTGATAAATGGTTCTCGGATAACTAGCTATCTATATAGCTAGTTAATGTAGTTATAATTTTAAACAGTTAATGTAGTTATAATTTTTTTACAACTGAAATACTTGAAGAATATTTAGTGTTTTAAAATAAATGATGTTCAACAACGTAAAAATATAAATTTCAGCTCAAATTGGTTTAAGTTCTAAATTATAGTAATTGAATGCATTTTATTCTAACATTGCAATGTAATTTTTTTGTAAATAGGTTTAAAGGACAGTAAATACATATATCTGTGCCTGAAATTACTCCAAGTTTTAAAAATCATAGTAAAATCGATTTAGTTGTTTTGTTTACTTTTACAATTATTAGGGAGAAATATATTTTCAGACCCTAACGGTGACAATCTATCCCTCTGAATCTCTTATTTTGGTACCAAAATCAAAATATTTTACATCTTGCTCTTACTTTTGTAACATTTTGAAGCACAAATCTGAATTAAATAAAAAAGGTAATGACTTTGTGCTATAGTTTAACATTTTTAATCAATTAAATTTAATGGGTCATCAATTTCAGATCTATGCACCTGAAAGGGACCATTTTTGCCAATCTTTCTTTCAGAGAAGTGAGAAAACAAGAATCCCAAAATAGTGTTTTGTAAAGAGTAATTAATTTACCATTTTCCTCTATAAAATTCAGTAGGCAGTCTTACCCTCCACCCTGTGACTTTTGCTAATGCCAATGCCACTATTTAAGAATTGTTAAGGAGAAAGCAGTAATTAGTTCCCATTTCTTTTATTCTAAAAGATCTGAATGCAACTTCTAAGTTATCCCATCACAGTCACATTAACCTTTAATTAAGTATTTTATGCTAATCCTGATTTCTTGACTTGCCATTATTGGCATACAAATGTAAGCTCATAATATAGTCACAATTTTCTTAAAACAATGAAGATAGACTATCCATGGACTGATAAGTTTTTTGAAAAAAATCATGCAATTTCAGTTGCCTCACAGTGTTTCTCCTCTTTTCTTCCTTTTCACACATGGTCTCACTCTGTAGCAGAGAGTGCAGTGGCACAAGCTCACTACAGACTAGGTCTCCTGGCCTCAAGCAATGCTTGCACCTCAGCCTCCTTAGTAGCTGAGACTACAGGCATGCACTACCATGCCTGGCTAATTTTTTTCCCCACTTTTTGTAGAGACATGGTTTCGCTATGTTGCTCACGTTGGTCTTGGACTCTTGGGCTAAAGGAATCCTTTGTCCTCATCCTCCCAAAGTTCTAGGATTACAAGTGAGAGCCACTGCAGTTGACCCACAGGAAGTTTTTTACAATTTATGCATGGTTTTAATAGAAATGATTCAGAATCTCTTTTGTATCAGAAGAATCATGAAGATCTAAAATAATCAAATGAATACTTACCATAGAAAAGCCTGCAAAATAAAGGTATAGTGGGTGTTTAAACTGAAGCTATTGATTTAGGATATATTGTTTAACATTTAAAATTATGTAAGCACAAATTATAAGGATCAAAAAATATATTATCTCATACATGGTTGAACTTGATTTATAAAATGTGAACTGTTCAATCAAGCCATTTTATTATGATTTTAAAATTAAAACTTTTGTCTAAATAATTGTCAATTCTTCTGACTACTAAATTTGGGTTTTAAAAAATATGCATTGCATTACTCATTTTCTGTTTGTTCCCTTATACAAGTACACTAAATAGGTGGGAGGGGGATGAAGACTACACATTGGGTACGGTGTATACTGCTTGGGTGATGATTGCACCTAAATCTCAGAAACATTACTGAAGAACTAATTTATCTAACCAAACACCATTTGATTCCCAAAAACCTATTGAAATAAAAAATTAATTTAAAAAAAGTATACTAAACAGGTTGTAATTTTTTCTCATTGAATGCCACAATAGTACTTCCAAATTCCAACAACAGACTTTGAAATTTCTAATTTGGGTATTAGAGTATCTAGTTTGGGTATTATTAGGTTAACTCAATAAATTTCTCCCCATTGATATAAAAATTATTCCTGTATAACATGTGGGATAGATCAGTCTTGGACTAGATGCTGATTTTCCTGTCTTGTCATCAGTCTCTGCCTTACTTATTCAATGATTATTTCACTTTCTGGTAAAGTAATTACTTCAGAATAGAAGGGGGTGAAGTAGAAAAATTATTCCAGCAAATATCTTACAAAATACCGTTTCATTTGTCTTTTACAATGAACCAGGTAGAAAATGGTGATTTCATGAAGATTTCAAGAGACTCTCTTCATGAAATATTTCCATATTAGCCAGACAACAAAATGTCTCCTAATGTTCTGTCAGAGTAAAATTAAGTCTGAGACAAAATTAACAAAAACTATTTATTCACAAAATTAAGACAAGAGAGCCCATGTACCAACACAGCTCAGCAGGGAAAGAATAATACATTTTGTAGAGTGAATAGATAAAAGATTGAGACAGTCTTTAATTGGCAAGCATTCTATTAAAATGTAAGTTTTGGAAGTGCAGGCAGCTTTCTTCAGTTACATTTGGCAGTCCCCGGTTGGCTGCAAGGAGGCAAGGGAGCTTTTCTAGTATGCTTCAAAAGGGGAAAAATTCTTCCATGGCAAGGGTGGAAGATTTTCTGTAGCTAGCTATTTTATGAAAAGTAGAGGTAATTGGGCTTCTTTTTTTTCTGTTGTCAGGCTTTCACTGTTACAATGGTCCCTATTAGGGGGATGGCTATGAGGTCAAGCAAATTACGTTCAGATTTATTTTCTTTTTAGGCCTTCTTCTTTAGGAACCGTTCAATATCCACTGATGAAAGCAGACTATATTCAAGGAATTATTACTGAACTTCTTAGATTTCCTTGTGTGAAAGGGCATAATAATATCAATATTATTTGAGCAAATACAGGATTTGTAAAAGGACGAAAATAGACATGCTAGTAGCATCCCAGTTTTCCCCTAGCCTTCTACTATTACTACTCTTTTTATACTTTGCTATTTACTTCCCTCACCCTCTGAACTTATAGTAGCCCATAATTCTCTCAAGTTGGCAAAAAAAAAAAAAAAAAAATTCCAAAAAATACTGTGGTGATGGTTTTCAGGATTGCACCAATGGCCCTAAGCAAAGAGCCCAAATTTAGGACCAGCTTTCAACTGTAAGTTTCAGCTAAAGTGAAAAATTGCTGCTTAAGCCAAAACCACAAAGCCAAGAAATTAACTTTCCTCTTGCTATAAAAATGCTGACCCTTCAGTGAGGAATCTCTGGGTCTTTAGGTGCTACCTGATGCATTTTAGCTAAATAAATCATTTAACCTCTACTTTAGTTACTTAAATAACTTTATTTCTGATAGATATGCAAACTCAATCTTGTCTGGTACTAATCTTCCCTCCATCATGGAAAATCTGGTTTTGTCCACATTCACAATGCACCTCAACATTCCTTTACTTCATGGAAATTTGTGCTTTTTTTTTTTTTTTTTTGAACTGGTTGCTGCATATTATATGAGGAAATAAACTGTTCAATATATATTCTTTATTATGCTGTAAGCAAGTCACAATTTTATCTTTTTCTAAAAATTACCTTTTAACATCTCTTTGTAACCTTTCTATATCCATCAGAATAGTCTGTGAATGTATAAACGTCTAATGTCTTTAAATGATGTTAAAGGATCATCTTATGTGCGAACTTCATGTACTAAAGCAAGGATGGTAAATACAATTTAAATGTTTATGTCAGAGCTAATAAGATTGATATACAAATAGACAGACAAAGGGACAGATTATGTTCCAGTAATTGGTAACCTTCATTCCCCTGAGTTTTATCAATTGATCCTCTGAAAATTAAAAATGGATGCTTGAATAAATAGAACTATTGCACTCTTATGACTGCTAGTCATACAAAACAGATAAATTCAATATAATAGGAAAGAGTTCACAGTAGTTCAACCACATGTAATAGTTGTGAAGAAGAGAACATATGTGACCAAAGTGAATAGAAAAAGATAAAAATATACTTGAGAGCCAGTGCTGAGCAGCAAAAGGGTGAGAAGGGAAACGAATCTCTTCCATCTACATTACACTCATATCTCCACTGGACTCTCTTTCTCCTTCCAATTCAAAATGTCTGTCACTGGGAAATACAAACCACCCATTGTCAGAGTCTGTGGATGCCGGTTAATGACAATGTTTCTCTTCTGCTAAATGCAAAGTAAACACTAAGATAACAGTTCTTAGGTACTTTTTTCATCTTGGGTAATCTATCTATTTGACACCTAACATTTTATTGCCATGGGACAATATCAAAATGATGAATCTTGGATCCGTGTACTATAGGTGTACCTGTCATAGGACTGATTGTTATAGACTTTTCGCATGGCATGCATGAAAGAGTTTCATTTTAATTCATTTTCTGAGGAAATACATTATTTCCTCAGAAAGTTCTTTATATACAAATAGTGTTTGTACTATTCTCACAAGTACTGGGAATTTTTACTAAACCATTCAACTCTTGTTTCTTTATTACCTCAACAAATTTCCATTAGCTAAGAACCTGAAAGTCTCTGTAGAGAAGACTTAAGAAAATAAGGAAGGGTTAAAAGAGAAGAAAGGAAGAGAACACAACAAGAAAAGAATTGAGTAAAGTATAGAGGACATTAGCGACAAACACAATAACAACAGCAGATTAGCAAGAAAGCGTGTAGTGATTCATAGATTACCTGAAATTAGAATTGATTAACTCTAGTTTGTAGGAAAATACTATAATAAATATTAGAAGACCAACTTTCTATTTTGGTTTTATTGCTCACTATCTATGTTATTTTTTAACACATCATACACATTCTTGCATTATGTCTCTTCATGGTAAATATTGAGTTTGGATTAATTTAGTGATTTCCAAAGTTAATGATACGAGTTGTGATAAAGTTTTTACCTGCCTGTCATAAAATTAGAAAGACAAAAAATATACATTTTGTTTTATTTTTTAGAGACAGAGTCTCTCTCTGTTGCCCAGGCTGGAGTGCAGTGGTACAATCATAGCTCACTGCAGCCTCAAACTCCTGGGGTCAAGCAATCCTTCCACCTCAGCCTCCCGAGTAGCTGGGACTACAGACACACACCACCATGCTTGGCTAATTTTTTTTTTATAATTTTTTATAGAGATGGAGTTTCATTATATTCCCCAGGCTTGTCTAGATCCCTTGAGCTCAAGTGATCCTCCCACCTCAGCCACACAAAGTACTGGGATTAAAGGTATGAGACATGATGCCCTGTCTGTTGTTTTATTTTTAATAAAATTAAATATATTAAATTTCAAAAGTTTTCTCTGATTTTGAAATTAGTCTTCCATATCATAGGGAGAATCATATAATTTAGGATTAGGTTTGCCTGAAGGTAATGTTAAATTTGAGATATTTATTAATTATGTAAGTGGAATTGTCAATAGGTAGCTGGACCCTGTGTTTGGTTACAAATCAAATGCTTTTAAAATTCACTCCTTGTTTCTATTCACTCTTCATCCCCCAAACTATGCCCTGAGATAGGTTTATCGACACTTACTGCTACAGTTTGAATGTGTCTCCTCCAAAATTTAGGTGTTACTAATGTGATAGTACTAAGAGATGGGGTCTTTAATGGGTTACCAGGCCATGAGGGTCTCTCCCTTGTTACTGGGATTAAGGTCCCCATAAAAGGCTTCATACATTTGGCTAGTTTGTCCTCCCATTTACATGTGAGGACATAGCATTCCTCTCCTCCAGATGATGGACCCCTCACCAGACTACCAAACCTGCCTTGGTCTTGAATGTTTCAGCCTCCAGAATATGATTGTAGGCTGTCCAGGCTTCAGAACTGTTTAAAAATAAATTTCTGTTCTTTACAAATCACATGGTCTGAGGTAATTTGTCATAGCAGCACTATGTCTCTGAGACTCCTAAAATTTGAATTGGTAATTCACAGTTAGGTAGGTAGTCAGACATGAGCAGGGCAGGAGAGGGCTCCCTCACTACCAGGAATGTTTGGTGACCATTAGATGATGGTCAGACAGTTGTTAAAATATCTCTCTAAAATAATAATTGGTTGCAGCCTGCACCAGGAAAAGGCAGTCTTCTAATAGATAGAAAACATCTAAAGCTGGTGAGCAGCAACTTTCTGATAAGATCTTGGGAGTTAGGCAAGTGGGCTCAAGTATGCACACTAACAGACAAAACGGTAGAGTTTAACTGGTATGTGTTCTTCCTAGGAACACTCAGCTGGTAAGGGAAAATCACCTCAAGTAAGCATGCATACAACTTCTGTAAACACACTGAGTGTGCGGCCCCTCCCAAGTGCTGGCAGGCCACTGCACATGTGAACAGCCCACCCCAAGGGAAAAGTCAGGAGAGAAGAGATGCAAAACCTGGAAGCATGCCAATATATAAAGCCCCAAGTCAAAGATGAAATAGCGCACTTGAATCTCTCAAGTCGCCTGCTTGGCCCTCTTTCAAATGCACTTCACTTCCTTTTGTTCCTCCTCTAAAACTTTTTAATAAACTTTCACTTCTGCTCTAAAACTTGCCTCAGTCTCTCACTTTGCCTTATGCCCCCTCAGTCGAATTATTTCTTCTAAGGATGGAAGAATTGAGGTTGTTGCAGACCCACACAAATTTACCACTGCTAACAATGGGGGAGGTATTTTAAAAACACAGAAATACTGCATTGTTGTTTTACGTTGTTCACCCATGAATCTACTAGGTTTCCATGAGTAGGTGTGGAATGTCTATTAGTTGGTTGTTTTTTTCATAAATAGGTGACTTATCTGGTTCTAAGTAGAGGACATTAAGACTAGCTCAACTCACTAAGACCCTGAATAGAATCTGAATCTTTTCCTTGCTTTCACACTCACTGCAGGACCCTACCCAAGTGTCATAACTAGTGATACATAGGCCCTTAATAATTTTATTCTCTTATTTCCATTGGCTTCCTGAATAAAATGGAAAGGAGAAAATGTTTTGAAGAGTGGAAAATCCTTGAGAGACAAACCAGGAGTAAATCTCTGGTCTAAGGCATGAGCAATTAATATTCACTCTTTTTTGATTTTTAAAAACATTGGCTAGATTCTATTGCTACCATAGGGGCCAAGGGAAAAACTTTATTTTTGTCCTCTGAATGTTTGCTGAAAAATCAACTCACAAAGGCAGATTAATAAGAGAAAAGGCATAGAAATTTATTAACATGCACATGGGGAAGAACCACAGAGTAATTATCCATACTCCTTGCTCCCCAGTGTGGTTCAGAAGTTTATGTATTGTCTTTTACAGAAAGAATAGAAGCTTGGATCCTGACAAAACAGGTTATGGGAGGGGAAAGAAGAAGGAATTCTGTTGAAGTGCAATAAAATAATTTTAGGGAGAATGAATAAATGGGGAACAGAGATTAACTTATAAATAGTTCTTTCTGGAATCTGAACGAGCCTGAGAGACAAACTCTATCTTATAAAAGGGTCTCTTCAGGTGTGGTTATATGCTACCTTCTTGGTCTTCTTTTCTATAATAGATAATGGGTTAATGGGTAGGGTAAGAAAAAAATTTTTTCTCCTTAGGGGGTCCATCTGACCTGGTCTTCATTTAGATAGGGAAAAAGTCTCTTCCAGAGTCTGTTGACCTCTAAGGCCTTTAATTAGAAATACTCACTATACCAGGGAGCCATGTTTTAGGATTAAATCCCTGCACTCCTTCCCTACTTAAAATTCATCCTGTGTGAGAATTACTATCTCTATTTGGATTCTACGTCATTTAACAACCATTCATTCAATAATTGTTTATTCTCTACCTATTATATTATGCAATATGCTAAACATGGATGAGGCCAATAATAGAAACAGCATAGGTTTTCAAGGAGCCTGAAGTCTAGTGTAAGATAGAGGCATATTAAAAACTGATACCCATTGTAACTTTTAGGCGTTAGAATTAAGTACTATGGAAACACTGGGAAGAACGTTCATTGGACACACACATTTGTATGTAGGAGTCAAGGCCCTCGTCTCCTGGAGGCTTGAACATCACTAACATGAGGCAGATTGATTAACAGGAGAAAAGGTATACAAATGCATTTAATGTGTATACATAGGAACCTTCACCATGAAGACCCAAAGACAGAGGGGAAATTGTCCATTTTTATGCTTAGGTTCAACAAAGTGTGGACAGCCATGTGGAAATGTGATTGGACAAAATGGTATGATCTAGTGGTGATAGACTGAATTGGGAAACTCAGCAAGGTCCTTCTGTCTAGATTCTTCTTTGCCTCTCTGGGCATGCCTTACTTCCTTTCAGATATGGGAAATGGCCCTCTCTGGAATGAGGATCTTTTAACAAATAGTCAAACAAGACAGATCAGATAATGTCTTTATGGCCAGTTTTTGACACAGGTAAGGTATAAGGACAACGGTAGTACTATTTTTAAGTTTTGTGACTGGGTTTAAAGAAAACTGGCTCTGGTTTCTATGACCTATTTTGAAGAGGAGGTATTCTAATTTCTATGGCTGGCATTGGGGGAAAATAGGACTGAGATACAGGAGGGCAGAAGAAGTTCAGCGAATAACTTTTGCTTCTAAGGCTTCTTTGGAAGACTTTATTTTTGGGTATTATTTTCTAGCCCCATGTACATTCTCAGATTCCCTTTACCACCCACCTCCTTTTTCTTTCTTTCCTAGTGTGCTTACATAAAAATTAAAAACAAATTACTCATCCAACTCTGGATTTCAATAAAATGTTCTACTGCGGGATATGCACTTTGGCTTTTTGACCAGCCTCTAAAGGGCAAGATGATAACATCTAGAAAGCTAGCTTCCAATGTTACAACTTTGACTAATGGAAAAGAGAAATCATAGAGAACAGGGGCTAATATGCTACCCTCCTCTTTTTTTCTAAATGAAATACTGTGAGGTGTAGTTTCTCCTTCCAAACTTTCCAGATAAACCAATATGCTGAGCAAATACATCTGAGAAACTTGGTAGCTTATTGTCATGTAGTGACCAGGCAGGCGAGGTAGGCAAGATATAGTACCATATTGCTGAATATATTTTCTTCTTTTTATCCTCAATGTTACCATTCAAGACTTCCATCTCCTAAACAAATTATTAGCACTTTAAATCTTGCCTCTGGCTGTGATTCCAGAAGACCCGGCTTAATACACATATTTAACTTTGCTTCGTGAAGATCATAATTTTACCATATGAGAATCAACATTTTTACTATAGTCAGAGTTAAAATAAAAGCAGTTTTTATATTGACATTATTTTTTATCTGAAGAAAAGTCCCATTCTTTAAAAAAACAAAACAAAACAAAACAAAAAAACAAAGATAAGCTTTATTAAAACAGCATTCCTAGTAGGGTTAAATTATGAGACAATCACATTAAGGGCAGTTTCTCTGCATGGGGTTGTATGAGTGTATTTTGCGCAAAGTCTTCCAATCTAGGAATTAAACAGAGTTTAAAACCCAGTTTCGGCTAAACTTGCTCATCAAGCCCTTAGCATCAGTTTATAGCTGTATCTTTTCAGAGGAAAGGACAGTTTTATTAAATGTACTTGATAAGAGATACTGACATCCCTATCTTTGCACTTGCCTTTTATCTACTTATATAGTCATGTAAAAAAGTAAATTTAGAATTCTTAGCACAAATAATTCCAAAGGGAAAATTAATCATACAATCTTATCACGCAGCCAGTTTTAATATTTTTAAAAGATAATCAATTGCAATTAAAATAACTTTCGTTTCTGAAGACAGTAGCCCCATACTTTAGTGAGAAGAAGGGTAAAATCAGTAAGAAATACTTTTCTCCAAAATTTGTTTGCTTCATTTTCCATATAAGGCTTTGAACCTTGAATGCTTACCAATAAATACTGTTTGTCATATAATGTCTGCTACATAATAAATACTTAATTGGTTTTATAAATGAAATTTTACAGATCACTGGTCTATGGTTCATTATATAATCCAATTGACCAATACTTTTATGAAGAAGAACTAACTTTGTGGCAGATCTCACCAATTAATTAAAATTAACAGAAATATCTGGTGAAGTTTTTAATGTAAGAGATATTCAGGCTTCTTCCTACTTCTGGTATTATAGATGACTGCTGCAGTACCCAACCTTTTTGGCACCAGGGACTGGTTTTGTTGAGGACAATTTTTCCTTGGACTGTATGGGAGGTGGTTATGGGATGATGATTCAAGCACATTACATTATTGTGCACTTTTATCCTATTATTATTACATTGTAATGTATAATGAAATAATTATACAACTTACCATAATGTAGAATCAGTTGGGGCCCTTAGCTTGTTTTCCTGCCACGAGACAGTCCCATATGGGGGTTTATGGAGATAGTGATGGATCATCAGCATTAGATTCTGAGAAGGAGCGTGCAACCTAGATCTCTTGCATGTGCAGTTCACAATAGGGTGTGCACTCCCATGAGAATCTAATGCCACCTGCTGATCTGATAGGAGGCAGAGCTCAGGTGGTAATGTGAGCAATGAGAAGTGGTTATAAATACAGATGAAGCTTTGCTCATTTGCCCTCCACTCACCTCCTGCTGTGCAACATGGTTCCTAACAGGACTGGTCCATGGCCCAGAGTTGGGGACTCCTGGATGAGTAGATACTGTGAAAGGACTTGACAATTAAAAGAAAACCCTGGATAACTCACAACAACAACAAAATATATTTTATACCTTGCAGGCAGTTCATGGAGGATGATGGTGACAAGCCATTGGAGGGTAAGGAGAGGAAATTTACTATAAATAAACATTTTCCTCTTATTAAGCAGATGATAAAACTCTCAGGTAATACCCTTCAGAAGAATATGTGACATCCTGTAGCAATCTCAGAACAGGGATGTTAATATGATCTTTTCTAAATCCAGATAATGGGAATAAGGAAGCCTTAGAGAAAGCCTGTTTACATTTGTTATTTACTAATGTAAATGCATTCCTTTGTAGATGCAAATCTCTCCCACAAAAGGACAGCTTTTCAGAGCTATTCCTGTGTTCACAAGCCCTCCTAATAGCCATTTCAAAATATACCAAAGAAACAAACTTTGAAGTGACATATTTTAATCTCCCACAATGGGTCTGCACAAAGTAAGATAAATTCACACCACTTTCAACATCCTAATTAAATTAGGGTATCTTGTTACCTATAATTTAAGTCTATCTATAATTTCAGTTATATTGGTTCACCTAGAGTAGAGCAGGACTCTGAAAGACAAACTTTCATTAGCTAAACTCAGAGAAAACTGATTATTTAACCCATCAGACACAGAGCACTCTAGTTACTGAAATAGTCCTCACTCCTTTTCTTAGTATCAGTTCTTTGGGAACTGATAGAGTTATTAGAAGTTTGTTAAGTGTTCATAGAGTTATTAAATCATGATAAGTGATAATTTATGTGAAACAGCCAATAAATATTCAGAAGTAATTTCTGATTATTCAAATGTATAATGTTATTCTTTCTTAGGCGAGACTGTCCTTATTTACTGAGTAACTGCCCAATGGGTTCATTTTGTCCACTGCCCAGACAGAGATAATTTATCAAGACAGTGTAACTGCAATAAAGAAAGAGTAATTCGGCCGGGCGCGGTGTCTCAAGCCTGTAATCCCAGCACTTTGGGAGGCCGAGACGGGCGGATCACGAGGTCAGGAGATCGAGACCATCCTGGCTAACACGGTGAAACCCCGTCTCTACTAAAAATACAAAAAACTAGCCGGGCGAGGTGGCAGGCGCCTGTGGTCCCAGCTACTCGGGAGGCTGAGGCAGGAGAATGGCGTGAACCCGGGAGGCGGAGCTTGCAGTGAGCTGAGATCCGGCCACTGCACTCCAGACCGGGACAGAGCAAGACTCCGTCTCAAAAAAAAAAAAAAAAAAAAAAAAAAAGAAAGAGTAATTCACACAGAAGTGACTGTGCAGGAGACTGAAGTTTTATTATTACTTAAATTCTTCTCCCAGAACATTCAGGAATTGGAGTTTTAAGGATAATTTGGTGGGTAGGGGATCAGTGAATTGAAAGTTTTGATCGGTCAGGTAGGAGATGAACTCATAGGTGATTTGTTTTTCTAAGACCACCAGAGCGGGCACAAAAGAACCAGCGACTAGGCAAGTGTAGGAGCAAAACTGCAAGTTTATTTTGGTCACCTAAGGTGTGGGGAAGAGGTCTGTCGGCCTCCGGCAAAGAAGGCCGACAGAGTCCCCCGGTGGGGCTCTCGGACGGAGTTCCTGCAGTCCTGACATCCCGACAGGAGTGGAGGACTGAGGAAGGCCGCAGTGGCGTCGGTCCGGAGCGGCTTTTCTAGGAGTGGGAGGGCAATGGGCGGGGCACGGGCGTGTGGGGGGGCGTTCGGCAGGTGCGACCAGGTAAACCTTGGTCTCTTCGGATTGACATCACCTGGCGCATGCCTAGTTGGTCTGCACCTTCCCGGGTCGCCGGCTGCATTTTCGCGCCCGCGGGAAAAGTTGGGGGGGGGATGAAGAACCCGGAAGTGCACCATCTTGCCTCCGTTCGTCCAAACAATAGGGAGTCAAAGCTGTCCCCTTTTGCTGAGTCAGTTCTTGGGTAGCAGGGACCACAAGACCAGATGAACCAGTTTATCGGTTTGGGTGATGTCAGTTGATCCACAGATTTTACAATAGTGATGTTATCCCTAGGAGCTATTTGGGGACTGTCAGAATCTTGCAGCCTCCAGCTGCATGACTCCTAACCCATGATTTTTTATTATACTTTAAGTTCTAGGGTACATGTGCACAATGGGCAGGTTTGTTACATATGTATACATGTGCCATGTTAGTGTGCTGCACCTATTAACTCATCATTTGCATTAGGTATACCTCCTAATGCTATCCCCCCTCTCCCAATCCCCCTCCCCATAATAGGCCCCGGTGTGTGATGTTCCCTATCCTGTGTCCAAGTGATCTCATTGTTCAATTCCCACCTATGAGTGAGAACATGCGGTGTTTGGTTTTCTATTCTTGCCGTAGTTTGCTGACAATGATGGTTTCCAGCTGCATCCATGGCCCTACAAAGGACACGAACTCATCCTTTTTTATGGCTGCATAGTATTGATTTCTAATCCTGTGGCTAATTTGTTAATCCTGCAAAGGCAGTTTAGTCCCCAAGCAAGAAGGGGTTTGTTTGGGGAAAGAGTGGTTATTGTCTTTGTTTCAAGGTTAAACTATAAACTAAGTGTCTCCCAGAGTTAGTAATGCCTATGCCCAGGAATAAAAAATGACAGCTTGGAGGTTAGAAGCAAGACGGAGTTAGTTATGTCAGATCTCTCTCACTGTAATAATAGTCTCAGTTATAATTTTTGCAAAGGCAGTTTCACTGGCAGCTGAGAAAGATAGAAAATTATTAAATAAAATGTCTATAAGACTATAGCAAGCTTTCTAAGAAAGAGAATGATTAGATTAAAATGCAAAGGGAGAAGTTTCTGCTAGTGGGTGGTATTTGTATTTTAAGAGCAGAATTTTATGGTTCATAGGTTCAAGCAAATACCCAACGTGCCAGACGTTAACTGCCACTTAGCAACAGTGATAGAGAAGAAGAAAACATCTGGTTGTGGATAATGAGCCAGAGCTTCTCAGCTCCCTTGGATGCTAATAGTATTGGGTAAAGGTCATGGTAAAAGGCCATCTGGCTCCCTGTTAAAGATCTGTAGAGATCTTTCCAAGCACTGCAAATTATCAGCATATTTGTAGGAAACTGCAGGTAAGAAAATCTATTAAGCAGTAATATTTAACCAGCAGTTTTAAATTTCTGACATGATTATATTTGATTAGCATTGTGGCTACTAAATAATAGATTTGTATCACAAACTATTAAAACACATGAACTATGTAATGATAATATGCAAGTTAGAAAAACTACATTTTAGATACAAAACAAATCATATTCATGTATTTAAGTTATATGAAACAATCAATAAATATGCAGAAGAGCTATGTGTAGAATTGCAACTTAGAAGAGATTTACTTTCAACAAATACTTTTATTTTCTAATTTTTCCTTAATTCCTATGTTCATCATATGTCTATCAAAAGCTTCTTAATGGAAAATTTACATTGTCACTCATTCCTTATATAAACTCAATTGCTATCTTGTGATTTAAAGAAATTGTGGAATATCTCTGTGTCAGACACTATGCCTGGCACTGGGGGCCCAAAAAAATTAACACCCTAAAGAATTGATAGTTTTGTTGTAGAAAACCTTTACAAAATGGTATTTGAAATGTAGTATAATGCATGCTTATGTGTATGTATACATATATATATATATAATGACTCTTATGGAAATTATTAAAAAATGTTTAACAAAAGAAATGTCATCCAAGTTCAGTCTTATGTGACAAATAGCATTAGGTAGGTAGAACAGAATATGAGCATATTTAGGCCAGAGAGAACACCACAGAGCATGAAAGCATAACCATTCATGTAAGGAGCAGAGGAGTAGGCAATAAAAAGGGAGTTATATCCTTATTGATCATGTCACCGTGCTTCATTTTCTCTTTACGTCATTAGTAAACTCCAGAATGACTTTGAAGCTTTGAGTTTTAGAGACACAATTCTGGCAAGTAGGATTTTAAAAATGGTTTGTAGCATTACCAGACTAAATGCTAGAAAGTCATCTAGGAAGCAGTTGTGGTAACAGAGGAAGAAAATACTGATTATCTAAACTAAAACATGATTCAGTGAAGACAAAGAAGAGAATGTGTATTTCAGAGATATTCAAAAAAATAGTATCAACAAATTTTGTTGTGAAATGGAGCAGGAGGGCTTTGATAGAAATATGCAAAGGTGGATTGTAAATTGGAGTTTTGGTACACTGAATGGATAATAACCACATTCAATGTTGGGGCCCCCAAATCACTATGCTAAAGGAAAACGTCAAGCTGGGAGCTGCTCAGAGCAAACCTGCTTTCCATTCTATTCAAAATCACCCTTCTTTTCACTGAGATAAATGCATATCTGATTGCCTCCTTTGCAGAGGCTAATCAGAAACTCAAAGAAATGCAACCATTTTTCTCTTAATTATTCTATGACCTGGAAACCCCTTCCTCACTTCAAGTTGTCCCACCTTTCCAGATCAAACCAGTGCTCATCTTACATAAGTTCATTGATGTCTCATGCCTCCCTAAAATGTCTAAAACCAAACTGTGCTCTGATCACCTTGGGCACATGTTGTCAGGACCTCCTGAGGCTGTATCATGGGTGCTCATCCTCAACCCTGGCAAAATAAACTTTCTAAGTTAACTGACACCTCTCTCAGATTTTTGGGTTCACATTTTGGTAACCACAAAGTGATTCTGAGTGGAGGCACCCTTGACCTTTGATGAATGTCCTATCAATGCTTGGTACCAGCATAAGCTAACTTTATGGCTCAAACCAATAGGATAATTTGCTAAAGCCTGGGAGCACCCCCACCAGAGAATCCCTGATCTTCCAAAATTTGGTCAATATTTAACATTTATTTCGTCTTTTTTGGGGGTGAAGGGGAGTTTTATTTGCTTCCAAAAAGAAAGGCAAGATTTCCTATTTCCATGACAATGAAAGACAGGCAACTCCTTTATGGAGTTTAAGTTCGCTCCCAGCAGGGAAGACGAGTTTGAGTTCTTTTTTTCTGCTTTTAGGATGGTAGGAAGCAGTTTCGGCCTGATATCCGTCACTAGGTAAGTAGCTGAATTCGGTTTTGTCTTGGGTAACTTTTTAACAACGAGCTGGTCCAAATTTCTCTTTACTATTAGAGTGTTCAGTAATCATATTGTTGGGGATTTTTATTGTTGTTTGTTCTGGTCTTTCTCCCATCAGATTTAACCAATTCCACTTGACTTTAACAAATTCTGTTTGACTTTGTCAAATCTGAGTGAGAATTTCAAAGTATGGGTAAAAAAGCTTCTCTATTTTGATTATAATTTCTTGCAGCTGCAAAAGAGGGGAGAAAAAAAAACAAAAAAAAACAAAGACAAAACAAAACTCCAAAACGATGTCATTGGTTTCTAGGTTTGTCTCCTGTCTTAGAAAAAAAAAAAAAAAAAAAAACTATATATATATATATATATATATATATATATATATATGTCATTTTGTTTATTTTTCTTTCACCCTATACCTCCTTCCCTCTTTTGCCATCTGTAGTGCCAAAAGTCTAGAGAAGGTTTCTGATGACTTCAACGCCTTTAAAGAATTCAAAACAAAGGCACCACTCACCCCTTTGGGGGTGTTCTGTTTTCTTTGTGGAGTTTCAAGTGTCAAGGGCAGATTCTTCTTAGCTCTAAAGCTCTGTTATTATCTGACTTCTTTGGCTTTGGGGGTATCACAGATGACCTTATACTGTGAGAGGATTTGACCTTGGTGTGGGTAATGGCAGATGAGAGCTACAAAGTAGTGGGTGGCCGAACACAGTTTACAAGAAGTAGTCTTGGCTGTTTTTTTTTTTTTTTATTCCCTCCTAAGAAGTTGTTGTTTAAGGATCCTAATTCTAGTTCTGAGATGCATTCTAAAGGGTCTTCTCTATTTGCTTTTTCTCATAAAATTAATCTTGACTCAGCTCGTCTGTATCCATTTGCATGAGGAACTGAACTGTTGTTTTCATAGGTAAATGAGAGACTGAGTTTTCTCAACTCCAAAGAGAAAGGGCATTTTGCTCCTCCCAGACAATAGGCACTCATAGATGACTAGCGGCCTCATGGGAGTGTCTCAGGGGGTTGGCAACCCATGATGTGCAGTGGCCCCACAGGGAAATCCCCAACAAAATTATTTTTTTAAAAAAAGATTCCTTCAGGAAACATATATAAGGGATGATAACCTGGTGTTTTTAACCCTCTCAGAGCATGGACCTCTGGAGAGAGAAACTGAAACACATAAGAGGGTAGCAAAAATTCAATGGTAACACACTGTGGAGTCATCCCCATAAGCAGCAAACATTGATCCACCACACAAAAACCCTAGGTCATGCTCAATTCCTCCTTTTAAGAAATAAAAATGTAGGAAACAAATAATCTAAGAATGAAGAGCAAACGTGGATAATGACCCCATTTCAAACACTCTGTAGGTTTTATAGCACCTCTACTTCCAGAGTTTATGTAAAATGGAAGTAATATGGTCTTGGTATACATTTACATTATGGAAAAAGACGCCTAAGGTCAACCTGCAAACTCTAGAATTTGTAAGTTCTCTTTTATTCTCTATTTTCTTTTCTGCTTGCTTTAAATCCAGTGTTAGTTTTCTATTAAGTTAAAAACCACATTTGGGATCCAACAGGTTTTCTGTCAGTAAATTTGTATTTACCTCATGACTAAAGTTCTGAAGTAAAAGCTGTAGGATCTGTGTGTGTGTGTGTGTTTATATTTAGAAAGACTTTATAATTTCATGTTTAATTGACAATTAAATCCATTTTAAATTTCCCTCTAGCATATCAAAAATTTTCTCTCTATAATTTATGATGTAGATTTTGCTATCTTACTTTCACCTGAGTTATTTCTTTTAATATGCAAACTTAAGACTATTTAGCTGACAACTGCCTAGGGTTATCAAGAATTGATACAGGTTACCTATTTAAACAGGTTATCATGAATTTTGAAAGTTTAAAATGGAAAGCAAAAGGCTTTTATGAATCTTTAAGATTTACTTCTATCAGCATGCCTAATACGTCTATTTATTTATGTGTTGCGTACACAATATTTTACTACTTAAAATATATAAAATAGCTCTAATTAATTGGCTTAAGAAAGCACTAGAATCAAATAGTTTATCAGGAAGAAAGAAAAGACTAGTCAATTCTTTTTCAAGTTTACATAACAAGTAAAATATTTAACAAGTAAGCTAGCTTTAAAATTAATGGTAAAGTACAATAATATTAAAAATGTCTTAAGAATTGCCAGAATACATTTTTGTTTGCATTTATTAATCAGTCAATTTCATATTTATCCCTATCAAATACTATAAAATGTTAAAATTTGCCATAAGTTTTAAAAAACAGTAAACCAAGACCAAAACAGAATGATCTTTGCTTGTGTAATTTTTAATAAATAAGACATTGATATTGGTTTAATGAGAGTAGCTACCTCTAGAATTTTGTAAATTTACCATAACTTTTAATCTTGTCCCTTTAGGCAGTCTAGTCTACAGGCAGTAAGATTTGTTTTGGAAAAGGAGTGTTATCATGTTTTTTTCAAAGCTAAACTATAAACTAAGTTCCTCTGAAAGTTAGTTCTGCCTACACCTAGGGAAGAACATGAATATCTTGGAGATTAAAAGCAGGATGGAGTCACTTAGGCCAGATATTTTTAACTGTCTCAGTTATAATTTTGCAATGGTGCTTCCATAACCTTAAGTGGTGACTATGGCAGGTTTCATAAATAATCTAGGTAAACAATTAAAATCAAATAATTGGGCAAATATAATGGGATATATACTTGTACTTAAATTAATCATAATTTAGAATCATAAGATACATTAAATTAAATAATAGATATTTCATTATTTGGGTATTTTCTAATACAAATCTATTTGTAGAAAGACATTCATTCTAAAAATAAGTGTGTCCTTTTTAAAAAGGTGAACAATTTGGTCTAATTCAAAACCTATTTAAAAGTTATGTTTTAAACAAGGTAAAAGGAATCAGGAAATAAGAGATATGTAAAGACAATTATAAATAATAAAGAGAGATATTTTTTCAGTAAGAAAGTTTAAAGACAAATAATTTCATATAAAAAAGGAACCTAGTGTGGTAAATTTAGTCCTAGAATAAAAAGACTGGTTATATAAGAAAGAGGGATGTTCAGGAGAAACCAGAAAGTTGAAGCGTATCATGAATGGTCTGTGTAAGTCACAGTAAGAGGATTTAGACAAAAAAAGAAAAAAAACCAAAAAACTTTTATATGATCAGATCATCTATTATTAAAGGAAAATTATAAAGGTCTTTCTAAATATTGGGTTTGATGTAAAAAATATATATGTGCATATACTAAGTAATTGGTTAGAACAATGACTTTTTAAAGTGATTGATTTACTTTTAATAATTTATAAGATTTTTCAATGTTTTTAATCCAAAGTTAAACTTTTATTGCATCTCGCTGGTTTTGGTTTTCTCTCCCCTTTTAAACAGCTCAAAATAGTAATGCTCTCCTTCAACTTATTGTTAGCTCATATAAGTTTTTTCCTCAAGTTCTGTTTGTTGTGGCTTAATGCTAACGATGTTTTCTTAAAGGTCTAAAGGACATGTTTTCTTCCCACATAATATATTGTGCAATGAAGAAAGTCTTTTTTTTTGGCTTTGGTAACTGGTCTAACAGATTTTATGGTTTATTGAAACAATTTCTATGCCATTATTATTAAGTTTTGTTTTGCTTAGGAAAAAACTGATATTAAAATTTTTAAAAAATATTAAGGTTATTACATTCATCTATCTTTCTGTATGCGCTTTTAAAGTCCCTGTGACTTTGAGTTAAGGACTTAGACTCCTGGGTGGGAAAAGGATGCCAAGTCCTAATAAATCTTAAACACTGACAGCAATTAAAGCCTCATCTTCAGACTCAGTAGGAGATCCCAATCAAAATAAACTGCATTCCTAAGACACAGGGCCAGGAATTAAAGCTATGCAACTACTCAAGACCCAGGGCCTATATGGAAGAGGTGGGCATGTGAGACTATAAGGGCCAATTTTAAAAGATACAACAAGTTCAGTTTCTCTACGAATTAATCATTAAAGTCAACAGGACACTCATGCAAGGCCAGCATATGGGCCCCACTGTCAGATTAACAAGATTTTTTTTGAAACATTAACGGACTCCTTAATAAAGGTATTAAAGGGCCAGGCACAGTGGCTCATGCCTGTAATTCCAGTACTTTGAGAGGCTGAGGCTGGCAGATTACCTGAGGTTGGGAGCTCAAGACCAGCCTGGGCAACATGGTGAAACACTGTTTCTACTAAGAATGCAAAAATTAGCCAGGCATGGTGGTGGGCACCTGTAATCTCAGTTACTTGGGAGGCTGAGGCAGGAGAATTGCTGGAACCAGGAAGGTGGAATTTGCAGTGAGCCGAGATCCCACCACTGCATTCCAGCCTGGGCAACAGAGAGAGGTTTGGTCTAAAAAAAAAAAAAAAAAAAAAGATAAAAAAAATAAAAGGTTGTAAAAGGCTTATGGGAGTTATATCTTATGGTCAAAATTAATATTTTATAGATTATAAAATTTTGAAAAATCAGATTGATTTCATGCTGTTTTATTAGTGCTTACTTTTGGGAAAATTAAGTCTCCTCTCTCAAAGAATGAAGTATTTTACCTTTTTAATTAATTCTTAAGTTATCACTTTAGTCAAATGAACGACTTGTTTTATAATGACCTTTGATACCAAGTGTTTTTAACTTCTGATATTTGATCAACTTTCCAAATGAAATTATAAATTATTTCTTTTTCTTACCTAATTAATCCTTTAAGATACTAGGTTCCCTAAAGTTCAAAAATGACATAATTTGGCTTATTTGGTATAAAAATTATGTAAGAAACATTGCCAAATATAATATGATGTTTGGTTGTCTTTTGGCTATGTTTATCTAAATATGTTATTGGATATGTGTTTTAAAATTACGGGAAACTCTTATAATTCTGATATGATTTAGTGTACATTATCAGTAATAATTACAATTCTTACATTAAATTATTGTGTGCCACAGAGGTAACAAATTTATATGCCAATTGTGTCTTTGACTATAGCTGCCATAAAACATTTTGTCATCCACAGACAATCACTGTCTTGTTTTGGTCCTCTTTAGAGATTTATAATCAACTATAAAATTCTAACAGGTGCTCTTAAATACAAGTTTCTGATAACTTTGGAGACTGTGACGTCAGAATAGAAGAACAAGTTTCAGGACTCATACTCAAATGTTCATGAGTATCAAGCACAACAGGAATTAACTATATGACTGAACTAACAGACGACTGAAGAAATCTTTATGACATTTTGCTTACAACATTGCTGATCCCTTGTTTTGTTTTTTGAAGTCAAGGACACTTTTCTTTGGAGTTATTAACAGCTTTTAAAAATTTAGTATACTCCTATAGCAAAATGTAGAACATATTCGTTTCTCTCTACCTAATTTATCCAGAATTTGGGAACTATTAGTGACTATTCTTTTTTGTGTGTGTTTTTGAGACGGAGTCTCACTCTGTGGCCCAGGCTGGAGTGCAGTGACCGGATCCCAGCTCACTGCAAGCTCCCCCTCCTGGGTTTACACCATTCTCCTGCCTCAGCCTCCCGAGTAGCTGGGACTACAGGCGCTCGCCAACTTGCCTGGCTAGTATTTTTGTATTTTTTAGTAGAGACGGGGTTTCATCATGTTAGCCAGGTTGGTCTCGATCTCCTGACCTCGTGGTCTGCCCGTCTCGGCCTCCCAAAGTGCTGGGATTACAGGCTTGAGCCACCACACCCGGCCGACTATTCTTAATTTACGACAATACAGTTATTTGCATACGTGCAGTAAGAACCTGTTTTTATTTGCCACAGTACACAATTGGAAAAGCTGGTTATCTTACCAAGACTTTGACTGGAATGGTGTGCTTTCC
This sequence comes from Trachypithecus francoisi, assembly GCF_009764315.1. Classification (NCBI taxonomy): domain Eukaryota; kingdom Metazoa; phylum Chordata; class Mammalia; order Primates; family Cercopithecidae; genus Trachypithecus; species Trachypithecus francoisi. The sequence continues at coordinate 127,323,369 of NW_022681454.1, read as the reverse complement.
TTTATGGTATCAAACTTGACTTGTGGTGCCAATAAAAGCCTCTTTGGAAAGCTGATCTCATCCCTTGTCTACACAGTCCCAGTACAGGGCTCCTGACCTGAAGTAAGTAAAAATGTCACTTTCTGACAGTCTCATCCAACTCATAGGTATTTAATGGTATAAATCTATGATTAGGCTTGGCTTTGAGAAAGCCTTACCTGATATTCCTTCTATAAAACCAAGTTCCATCAAAGCCAATTTAAAAGCCTATGTAAATAAATAATTATTCCTGATGCAGGTATATAAATAATCAAGCCAAGTATAATAAAGCAGGTCAGTCCTACCGTGATTTGTCTTTAGGGAAAATGGGAAACTGGAGAGAGAAAAATTATGTTCCAAATACCTATAGTACACCTGTTGTTAGAATCATCTTGCCTAATGTTTTTCATTGTTTATTATTTTCTACAGTTTGGCCCGAATTCTAATTTTTCTTTGCTATAAATCTTCAAAGTAATGTTTTTATTAGTTTTCTTCTTTTTTCTCACATTTTTGCTAATTTGGAGTCACTGAAAGCTAAGCTGTGCTTTTCTAACGCCCTGTGAACTGAAGCTAGACAAGTTAAACTTCAGAAGAAAATAACAACAACCTATTTACATACACAAGCCACTTTCATACCTGAAGCCTATTGATTTACGGATTTCAGAGTGATGTGGCCTATATTGATTTTCCAGGAATGTTCTTTTGGTTGTTGTTGTTTTCCTCCTTTCTTCCTCCTATTTTCTCTTCATAGGACATGAGATTTCACAGCCTGCTAAAAATGACCTTTCCTAATAAATCAGGACCTACTCATCTATGAATTAACTATCCTAGCCATTAGAGATCAGATGAAACCTGAGACAAGAGACTTATTTTCTTCTAAAATGTTTGTCCAAAAAATTTTTAAAAAGTAAAGGGGGGAAATTGTGAAAGGAAAATGAATCTTGAAGCCCCCAAATCACTAAGTTAAAGGGAAAAGTCAAACTGGGAATTGCTCAGGGCAAATTTGCCTTCCATTCTATTGAAAGTCACCCCTCCTCTCACTAAGATAAATGCATATCTGATTGCCTCCTTCAGAGAGGCTAATCAGAAACTAAAAGAAATGCAACCATTTGTCTCTTATCTAACTATGACCTGAAAGTCCCCTCCCTACTTCAAGTTGTCCCACCTTTGCTTCAAGTTGCCCCGCCTTTGTGGACCGAACCAATTTTCATCTTACATATGTTAATTGATGTCTCTTGTCTCCCTAAAATGTGTAAAACCAAGCTGTGCTCTGATCACTTTGGGCACATGTCATGAGAACCTCCTGAGGCTGTCATGGGTGCCCATCCTCAACTTTGGCAAAATAAACTTTCGAAATTAACTGAGACCTCTCTCAGATATTCAAGGTTCACAGTAGCTGGAAAGAAAGCGACCAATTACATTAAGACATAATAATATAATGTCCATGAAGGAATGGAGAGAGGAGAGGAAAATCAAAAGAACTTGAGAAGCTCTAGACAAAGGAAGAAGATGGTTTCAAAATGAAGGCACGGCTGTTTTACCAAATGCTAATAAATGATTCCAGCAAAGCTAAGTCTGCACAAAGACATTGGGGCATCCAGATTAAAATGCGAGTTTGAGATATGACTTTGCTACCTTTTTTTTAATTGAAATTTGCATGAAAAGATAGGCAATATTGAAATAATCCTGGAAACCTAGAAATAGCCATCTCTGACTCAGATTATGTTACTCAAAGAAATAACTAACAAAGTAAAAAGTGTCTTCTAAGAACACAAAAGTCAAGAAAGTAGTGTATCTGCATCCCTGTTTCTACAAAAAGTAAAATAAAGTAAAATAAAAATTTTCCGGGTATGCTGACACATGCCTATAGTTCTAGCTACTCAGCAGGCTGAGGCCAGAGGATAGTTTGAGCCTAGCAGGTCTTGCCTTCAGTGAGCCATGATTGCTACTCCACTCTAGCTGAGGTGAAAAAATAAGACCCTGTCTCAAAAAAAATTTTTACACATTCATATACATACATATATACAAATATCTATTATATATCTACATATCTAGTTCATAAATAAATATGTAACATATATTATATAAGGTATATTTGATTTATGTAAAATATATATAACATAAATACCTTCCAATTAAAAAAGATATAAAAATCTAATATAATAACGTTGAAAAATATCTCAGAGAGAATATGACATGCAGTCAGGACTGAAATTTATTCCATATCAAATAGAGGAGTAGAAAAATATAGCTTCAATTTATTTTTCTTTATAACTTTTACAGAGCCATTTACTATTCACTGAATATTCATGAGCTCTTCAACATTTCCTTTTCCCTTTACAGTTAAGCAGACTCTGGGTTTAGTTCTGGGGAATGGATTGTGAATGAAAGTGCATTATGTCATTTCTAACCAGAAATATTGAAGACTCATTATGCAACCCTCCAGCTCTTTCTTTCTCCATTGTGTCATTCAAGATGATCATGGGTTATATACAGTGAGACTTGAGCTCCATCAGCTTAGATTTTTGATCAGTGGTTTGGAACATAAATCCCATCAATCTGTAATAGACATGAAGCATTAGCAAGATGTAGAGTTGTATTGCATTAAGCCACTGATATTTGTGGGCTAGTTGTTATGCAGTATTATTTAATTTTTCTGCAAAAAGCCAGATGGTAAATATTTTAGATTTTGTGGGCTCTGCAGTCCCTTTTTCAACTGCTTAACTCTACTTTTATAGCACAAATGCAGCTACATAATATATGAACAAATGAGTTCGGTTGTGTTTTAATAAAACTTTACACAAATAGGCAGTGGGCCAGATATGACACTTAAGCTATAGTTTGCTGGCATCTGATCTAGATTACATAGATAATAAAATAACAAATTTTATCTTATTAATGAGCTCTTACATGCTGGGTAGTAAAAATATGAAGTTTTATTTCTTTATGTTTAAATTGAGAAAATGCTCTGTGTTGTCAAGGAAAAAAATCTTTGTTATTATTTCCATCTACTCGCTCCATCTTTCTAAAATAATGTGTCTTGGTATATGGGAGTGGAGGGTCTAAATGTAGGTAGGCTAAATTAACTTGTGGTGGTAGTTGATTGTGCCCTCTGGTACATCTTTGTTCCTGGGCAATATGCTGGCACTTGATGCCAAAGTTGGTAATTTCTTACCTAGTTTTTTTCTGGATTGAACAGAATGTTGGTATATTCATATCTGTAAATTCATACATGTGAATTTAGTCCCTAAAAATATGATGTTAAATAACATTTATGCACAGGGGCAATTCCATAAAATAAATAATGTACAGCCCAAAGTATCAGTAGAGTCTCTCATCAGAAATCTTCACCTAGGTGAAGTATGTCGAGCCTCCACTCACAATTCACATCACCTCACATGTTAAACCTAGTCCTGGCTGAGACGTTCAAGATACATGCTTTCCAAACGACCATATTAAAGTGTCTGAGGGAAACTACAGAGACCAAATATCACTAATAATATTATTTTGCTATAGTTCTACCACATATGATCTGAGGACAACGTCAAAGGATTATACTTATTGGATGTGGGATATAAAGGATTTCTATACAAAGCTTCCCATACTTATGTAATATACATCCCTCTTTACACCAAATCTAGTGAGGGAAATTTATTTTCTTCTTCCATCAATATGTCTCCAGTTTCAGAATTATTAGTAAGTTTTCCTTTTGCTTCCTTAATGTCGTATTAACCTTTTTCATGATATCAATTTCATGTCTAAACTTTAACAGTGGACAGGAAAACTGTATACGATGCTGTGCCCTCCAATACAGTGACCACTAGCCACATGTGACTAAATTATAAATACTTAAAATTAAAGTTTACAGAACTGTAGAAAGTCTTATTGTGCAGCACTGCTATAGACAGAACTCAAAAGAACTGTCTGCCATTGGCGGTGTGTGGTGGCTCAAGTCTGTAATCCCAGTACTTTGGGAGGTTGAGGTGGGCAGATCACTTGTGGTCAGTAGTTTTAGACTAGTTTGGCCAACATGGCACCATCCCTTCTCTACTAAAAATAGAAAAATTAGCCGGGCCTGGTGGCATCCACCTGTAATCCCAGGAGGCTGATGTATGAGAATTACCTGAACCCAGGAGGCGGAGGCTGCAGTGAGCTCAGATCGCGACATTGCACTCCAGACTGAGCAACAGAGTGAGATTCCCTCTCAAAAAAAAAAAAAAAAAAAAAAAATTGTCTGCCATAGAGTATATAATGCCTTGATACACAGACCCTCTACTGTCTCTGGCCATAAATCTAACGCCTTAATTTAAGAGGCGAATAGTTATGAAGATACAAGGTCTCTCAAATCCCTCCACTTTCTTTCTGTGTCCTGACGGAGAATCACAGTGTCATAACCACTCTGTGACCCAGCCAGCTGCAGGTTTTTTTTTTTTTTAACAGCAATCTTGAACATCTTCAAGCACTAAGAAAGATATCTAGGCTTAGTAGAGAGAAACTGGCCCCATTCCTGAGCCAAATTCCTTAAGCCCTCATGTAAATTCCATACTGTGACCCCCCTTTACTGTGGACATACCTAGGGAGAACATCCTTTTTCCTCGTCTGTCATGAGCATTGCTGCAGCCACCCTCCACATAAGTGCTCCTAATAAATGCTTTGTTTGGACTGATACCCTCGAGATTAGTGCTTCTTTCTTTGGAATCCCAACTGCCCCATCTCAGTTCTGTTTGAGACACTCCCTTGTGAGAATTTCTCTGCTTCTGAGTTTCAGTTTTGTGCACTCCCGCTGCACAGCCTATAGGATGAAGCAATCGCCGTAGGCAACCGGATTCCGAGGAAATGATGCTGGGAAAAAGAAACTCACAGGGAGATCCAGGAATGGCCTCGGGAGTCTATGTGGGGCTCTGCTGCCCCCTTGCTTGTTGCTTGCAGACTGCTCTGGAGTACTGAGATACCCGAAAGGCTCCAAAATCCAGCAGGCTTGACAAGCCTGATAAAGGGTATAAAATTGCAAATGACCAGCAAGGAAGCCAGGTGCTTAGTAGTGGAGATAAACTGGCTCCTGTTATGGGCAGCTACCCTGACAGCAGAGACTCGGCTGGTGGCCAATAATAAGGTGCACAAGTTAAAGGAGGAATTACAACTGGAAAGTGGCATGCACTCCACTGCCCTCCGTTATTCATCTACAAGCAGGAAAAATGGAAGGAAAATGGAAGGAAGAAAGAGGCTCTGCCAGAGGCGCTCAAGGAACCCACAGCCTCAGTCCTGGAGAGCTTTGGGTTGGTGCAGTGACAGCTCAGTCCCACCTGCTGGCGGTGAACAGAGGGGGAAAAAAGAAAATGATAGAATATATTCACACTATCATTTTTCTGTGTGAGCTTTAATTATTATTTTTTAGTTTTGAATACTATAAAAACATAAATCCTTGCCTTTTTAACTAACTGAAATGACTTTTTCAAAATTCTTAGACCAATGTTTAGCACACGGCTGGCAATAAGAAACTATTGATCCTCATGCTCCATTCTAGATCCTTTCTTTCTACTGAGTTTCTTTTTCAGGGTTCAGTCATGCTGTCACTCTTAAAGATAATCCTGGTGCCTAGATCTCTTCTGCTCTTCTGGCATTTCATTAAGGGAACACTCTTTCAGCAAGCCTCCTTCTCTATGCAATACTCACTTAAATAAAATCTCTACCTCTTTTCCAATCTGGAGCTCCCTGATGCTGTCTGGCTGCCTCCAATTCTTATTCCTCTCTACAGGAAACTTACCTAGTCTGCTTCTCTCCTATGTAGTTGATCTCCACTGTTTGTTCTATGCCATCCCTGAACTATGCTATCCCACTGAAAATTTAGCTCTTGTTAGAATATAAGTGAGAGGATATAAATATATTTTACTTAGATTATTTTGGTTACCTGCAAAATTATATTTAATGATAATAATCCATATATTTATCAAGTAATTATAGATTCATGAAATTATTTTCCTATTTAAATATCATTAAGATAAATGCATTTGCCTTTATCTTAATGCATTTATCTTATCCCACATTCAGTACTACAAAACCATGAAGCTGAAATGAATTTCATTGCTGAAAAGACATATTATTTCTTAAATATTTGATAAGGCCAATTTTCATTTTTCAGAAATGACATTTCTGGGCAGCTGCCTTTGTTTGCATTACTATAAAGAAATAGCCATGGCTGGGTAATTTATAAAGAAAATAAATTTATTTGGCTCAGGGTTCTGCAGGCTTTTCAAGAATCACAGTGCCAGCGTCTGCTTCTGGTGATGGCTTCAGGAAGCATCCATTCATGGCAGAAAGTGAAGGGGAGCAGCTATCATGTGGCAAGAGAGGAGGGAGGAGAAAGAGGCAAGAGATGCCAGGTTTTTTAAACAATCAGTTACATTGTGAACTAATAGAGTAAGAACTCACTCATTATCATGAGGATGGCACCAAGCCATTCATGAAGGCTCTCCCTCCATGACCAAAATACCTCCCTTTAGAGTCCACCTCCAAGATTGAGGAGCAAATTTCTTTTTCTTTTTCTTTTTTTATAAAACATTCCAAATTTATTAACTTAAATAACTATGAATCTGAAAGAAAACACATTAGAAAGTTAACAGTGATCACCTATGAGTGCTATGATTGAGGCCTAGTTTTAATTTTAAAAAAATCTTTTGTTTTGCAAACTTTTTACAATGAGCATTATCACTTTTACGTTTAGGAAAATCTTTAGTTTCTTTTTTTGTTTGTTTGTTTGAGGCAGGGTCTTCCTCTGTCACCCAGGCTGGAATGCAATGGTGAGATCACAGATCACTGCAGCCTTGACCTCCAGGGGCTCAAGTGATCCTCCCAGCTCAGCCTCCAGAGTAACTGGGACTATAGGCTAGTGCCACTATGCCTGGATAATTTTTTGTATTTTTTGTATTTTTTTTTTTTTTGTAGAGTCAGAGTCTCACTTTGTTGCCCAGGTTAGGGAAACCAAATTTCAACGTGAGATTTGGAGAGGACAAATATACAAACTATATCAGCAGTGTGTAGTCTTATGAAGTAATGCCTTTTATGGTAAGTTACAATACATTCTCCTTTAGCTATATTCAATGCAGTTTCTTAAAGGTTAACTTCTAAAACAAATTCCTCATCATTTAAAAAAGAAACTGCTAAAGTGCATAAATTTCTGTATGAAGTGCACAGAATATGATGATGTTTACTTAAGTGTGTGTTGCTTAGCTGCACAATTTTCAGTTTTGCTATACTTTTATATAAAAACACAATTTTGATTTTTAAAATTGGTTATGTTTGCATTTTAAATATTAATTAACCTACTCATGTTCACCAAATTGCTTATCTGACATGAAAATGTTTCAAATCAACTCCTTAGTCTGTAATTTCAGATTAATTAAAGTGGCAAAATTAGAATACAGAAGTACAAGTGTAAAGAAAGAACTCATCTTAAACTTAAGGTATGTCGATTTGCATTTAGAATGAGAAGACATGCTGGCAATAATGCTTGCAACTCAGTCTAAAAGGAATAATGAAATCTGGTGAACTAAACTTTGTGGGGGGGGAACATGTCTCATGTCTGTTGACTGAAAAAGAAAACCTAAATATGAGAAAATAAAAATAGATAATCTGAATTTAATTTGACTAAAAATCACTTTTTTTTCCTATTTGGAGGTTTTCAAGAATAGGGTGAACATTTCAGAATAAAAATATCTACATTACACTATGGCTTCAAGACTGGATTTGAAATATTTGTGAAAGGTTTGATTCAGTTCAATTCTAAGACTATCTTAGCAATGGACCACTGATACATTTAAGAAGCTTGATAGACTAATCTGTTATTAAGGATTGGTCTAGATGCTCTCTGAAAGAAGAATAATAATGAAAACAATTGAAAGTCAGAAGACTATTCAGAAAACCAGTTCAGCAATCCAGGCATAGAATAATGAGTTAATAGGCAAGAAAGTGGCAGTGAGAATTGAAGAAAACATTGATTGAGAATTATCCTGAAAAACAGTAAACTAAATGTCCTGATTGGTTACTTGGAGAAAAGAGAAGGAAAAAAGTCAACTTTATTTAGCAATGTCTAACTTTAGGATTTATACTAATAGATAAACAGGGAAGTAAGATGAAACCTTTTGTTTTGAGGCAAAGAAATTTATCTGACTTAATACAGGGAGAATTTGAAATTACATATGGTCATTCACAAGAAAATGTCAAATAAGTAGAATGTGAAGATGAAACTCCAAGGAAACATTAGAACAAGAATCAAACATTTTATAGCCATAATTTTAGTGTTATATATAGCACTATGAATGTAAATGGACTCTTTAAGGAAAAGAGCTAGAATTTCAAGTAACTGAGGGATGAATGATATGATTGTTTTTGCCTCCATGTAAAAAAATGGGAGCATAAAGTGCCAGAAAGTTTTGGGTAGAGTTAAAGCAGAACAATCAAACATGATAATTAAAATGGGAGGAGAAGGAGAAAAATTAATAAAAAGAATATGAAGTCAACAGTGTCCAATCTGCAGAAAGTTTAAGGAGAGATTTGGGAATGAGACTGTTGGATTCATTCGTGAGAAGAGTTTCTAAAGAAAGCTTACCCTAATTTAAAGAATGAGATTAGTGGTACGGAAATACAGTTGGCCCTGTATATCCCTGAGTTACACATCGATGTATTCAACCAGTCTCAAATCAAAAATATTCAGAAAACAAATCTCAGGAGGTTATGCAAAACTTGAATTTGTAGCTCACTGATTACTATGTCTACTCAATTATGTGTAAACACTGCATTAGGTATTATAAATAAATTAGAGATTATTTAAAGTATATGGGAGGATATGTGTAGGTTATATGCACATACTATGCCATTTTATTTAAGGGACTTGAGCAGCTACAGATTCTGTTATCCACTGAGGAGCTTGAAACTAATCCCCCATAGATCTCAAGGGACGACTGTAATATCTTGGCAGTAAACTTTTCAAAATTAATGTTCTTTTATATAATACAATTTTTATATACCTGGTCATGACTTTCAGTTGATTTTGAAATCAATTCAGTGGACCTCTAGGGCCAGCATTTTCACAGTAAGAAATAGAATAAGAGCTACAAGATTATGATACAATAGAATAGAAAGCATCAGAGCAGGATTAAATGTTGTGTTGACAGACTTGTGTTTCATTCGAGTGTGTGCATGCATGTGTGCTTGTGACTACTAAGTCACAATGTTACATATATTTCATACAACGACCCTTTGACAAAAATGTTGAACAGCAAATAATACGTTAATATATATAAAAACATTAAGGAGGGGCAGGAGTCTTGTTTAGCAGATAAAACTGAGAGATTTCCAGAAGGTAAAATAATTAACTAAAGAATATCACATAGAACGGAGGGAGGATTTAATCACATATACTGCCAGTTAGTACTGGAAAGCCAAGACACTGCTGTCCCTACCCATTAGAAACAAAGATGCAAAATTGGGAACTTGTAAAATTTTTTATTAAATTTAAGAACAACTACGTGTTTCATATTTTGTTTTTTGTTTTTTTTTTATTAAGATACTTTCTTCTTTATATCAGTTTAAGGATCACAGATAAATTGAAGAGAAATCAGTTTCCATTTACCCTCTCACTTCTGCCCCACTCAAAGCTTCCTCTGTTATTACTTTTCAATTTTTGTAGGTACATAGAAGTTGTATATATTTATGGATTACATGAGATATTTTGATACAGGTAGGCAATGTGTAATAATCACATCAAAATAAATGGCATATTCATCACCTTGAGCATTTATCTCTTGTGTTACAAACAGTCCAATTATACTTTTAGTTATTTTTAAATGTACAATTAAACTATTTTCACTATAGTCACCATGTCTTACTAGCAAATACTAGGTCTTATTTATCCTTTCTAATTTTTTTGCACCCATTACCCATTTCTACTTCCCCCAACCTGTCCTCCACCCTTCCTAGCCTCTGGTAACCATCATTCTACTCTCTAGCTCCATGAGTTCAACTGCTTTAATTTTTAGCCCCCGTAAATGAGAACATGTGAAATTTGTCTATCTGTGCCTGGCTTATTTCACTTAACATAAAGACCTCCAGTTCCATCCATGTTGTTGCAAATGACAGGATCTCGTTCTTTTTCATAGCTGAATAGTACTCCATTGTGTATATGCACCTCATTTTCTTATCCATTCATCTGTTTATGGACACTTAGATTGTTTCCAAATCTTGGATATTGTGAACAGTGCTGCAGTAAACAAGGGAGTGCACATATTTCTTTGATATCCTGATTTCTTTTCTTTGGGGTATATATCAAGGTGTGGGATTGTTGGATTGCACAGTAGCTCTATTTTTAAATTTTGAGGAATCTCTAAACTGTTCTCCGTAATGGTTGTATCAATGTACATTCCCACAAACAGTGTACGAGTGTTCCCTTTTCTCCACATCCTCAACCAGTGTTTATTATTTATTGTCTTTTGGATATAAGTTATTTTAACTAGAGTGAGATGATATCTCATTGTAGTTTTGATTTGCATTTCTCTGATGACCAATGATGTTGAGCACCTTTTTATATACCTGTTTGTTACTTGTATGTCTTTTTGAGAAATATCTATTCACATCTTTTGATCATTTTTTAATTGGGTTATTAGATTTTTCCCCTGTAGAGTTGTCTGAGCTTTTTATATATTCTGTTTATTATGGGAAGTCTGTAAGTATTTTCTTCCATTCTGTGGGTTGTCTCTTCACTTTGTTGATTGTTTCTTTTGCTATGCAGAAGCTTTTTAACTTGATACAACCCCATCTGTCTATTTTTGCTTTGGTTTCCTGTGCTTGTGGGTTATTACTCAATAAATCTTTCCCCAGTCCAATGTCTGGGAGAATTTCCCCACAGTTTGCCTTTGGTAGTTTCATAGTATGAGGTCTTATATTTAAGTATTTAATTTAATTTGATTTGATTTTTTATATGGTGAGAGACAGAGGTCTAGTTTCATTCTTTTAAAAATGAATATCCAGTTTTTCCAGGACCATTTATTAAATAGACCATACTGTCCTTTCCCCAATGTGGGGCACCTTTGTTAAAAAGGAGTTTACAATACATGTATGTATATATTTCTGGGTCCTCTATTCTATTCCACTGGTCCATGTGTCTTTTTATGCCAGTACTGTGCTATTTCAGTTACTATAACTCTATAGCATAATTTCAAGTCATATAATGTGATTCCTTCAGTTTTGTTCTTTTGCTTAGGAGAGCTTTGGATATTCTAGGTGTTTTGTGGTTCCACATAAATTTTAGAATTGTCTCTTCTATTTCTGTGAAGTATATCACCAGTATTTTCATAAAGATTGCATTCAATCTGCAGGTTGCTTTGGGTAGTATAGACATTTTAACAATATTAATTCTTCCAATTCGTGAACATGAATATCTTTCTATTATTTGTGTGTCCTCTTCAATTTCTTGCATCAATACTTTGTAGTTTTCATTGTAGATGTCTTCCCTTCTTTGGTTAAGTTAATTCCCTGGTATTTTATTTTATATGTAGCTGTTGTAGATGGGATTACTTTCTTGATTTCTTTTTCAAATTGCTTGCTATTGGCATATAGTAATGCTACTTATTTTTGTATGTTGATTTTGTATCCTGCAACTTTACCAGATTTATTTATTGGTTCTAATAGTTTTTTGGTGAAGTCTTTAGGTTTTTCCAAACATAATATCTTATCATCTGCAAACAAGGATAATTTAACTTATTCTTTTCCAATTTGGATGACTTTTATATCTTTCTCTTCTCTGAATTGCTTTAGCTAGGACTTCCAGTAGTACGTTGAATAACAGTGGGGAAAGTGGGCATCCTTCTGTTCCATATCTTAGAGGAAAGACTTTCAACTTTTCCTCATCCAATATGATAGCAGCTAAAAGTCTATCACATGTGGCTTTTATTATATTGATGGATGTTCTTTCATACCAGAATTTTTAATGGTTTTATCATGAAGTGATGCTGAATTTGAGCAAATGATTTTTCAACATCAACTTAAATGATCATATGGATATTGTCTTTCATTCTTTTGATACAATGTGTGTGTTGAAATATCCTTGCATCTCGTGATAAATCCTGCCTGGTCAAGATAAATGATATTTTTAATGTACTGTTTAATTATTTGCTAGTATTTTGTTGAGGATTTTGCATCAATATATTCATCAGTGATACTGGTCTATATTTTTATTTTTTTGATGTCTCTTTTTACATGGTTTGGTATCAGGGTTATACCAGCCTTGTGGAATGAGTTTGGAAGTAATCCCTCCTCCTCTATTTTATAGAATAATTTGAGGAGGATAGGCATTATATCTTCTTTAAATGTTTGGTCGAATTAAGCAGTGAAGTCATTAGAACCTGGGTTTTTTGTCTCTGAGAGATATTTTATTACAGCTTCAATGCCATTACTTGTTTTTGGTCTGTTCATGTTTCATACGTCTTCATGGATCCAAGTTGGTAAGTTGTATGTGTCTAGGAATTTAACCATTTATTCTAGATTTTCCAATTTATTGGCATGTAATTGTTCAAATTAGCCACTAATAATCCTTTGAATTTCTGTCATATCGGTTGTAATGCCTCATTTTTAATCTCTGATTTTAGTTTTTGGGTCTTAGCTCTTCTTAGTATGGCTAAAGATTTGTCAGTTTTATCTTTTCAAAAAACAGCTTTTTATTTTATTGATAGTTTATATTGTTGTATTCATTTCAGTTTCATTTATCTCTGCACTAATTGTTATTATTTCTATTCTTCTACTAATTTTGGGCTTGGTTCGGTCTTGCTTTCCTAGTTCCTTAAGACGTATCCTTAGGTTTTTTATTTAAAGTTTTTCTTATTTTTTTTGATGTATGCACTCATAGTTATAAGCTTCCCTCTTAGTACTGCTTTTGCTGTATCTGATAGGGTTTGGTATATCAGGTTTCCATTATCATTTGTTTCAAGAAATTTTTTTAGTTTTATTACTTTTTTCATTGACTCATTGGTCATTCAGCAGCAAATTGTTTAATTTTTATGTGTTGTATAGTTTCCAAAATTCATCTTGTTATTGATTTCTAGTTTTATTCCACTGTGGTTAGAGAAATGTTTGAGAGTATTTCATTTTGAGAGTATTTGAATACTTTGAGACTTTTTTGGTGACCTAACATATGGTCTATCCTTGTGAATGATCCACGTACTGAGGAGAAGAATGTGCGTTCTATAGCCACTGGATGAAATATTATGTAAATATTCATTAGGTCCGTTTGATCTATGGTGCAGATTAAGTTTGATGTTTCTTTGTTGATTTTCTCTCTGGAAGATCTATCCAACGCTGAAAGTTGGGTGTTGAAGTCTCCAGCTATTATGTGGGGTTTATACCTTTATTTAGCTCTAATAATATTTACTTCATCTATCTGGGCTCTCCAATGTTGGGTGCATATGTAATTAAATTGTTCTATTATCTTGCTGAATTGACCCCTTTATCATTATATAATGACTTTCCTAGTTTCTCATACAGCTTTTGGCTCGAAATCTGTTTTGTCTGATTTAAGTATAGCTACTTCTGCTCTTTTTTGGTTTTCATTGGCATGAAATAGAAATATATTTTTCCACTTCCTTATTTTTAATCTATGTGCTTCTTAATAGGTGAAGTATGTTTCTTGTAGGCAAGAGATCATTGGATCTTGTCTCATCCATTCAGCCACTCTATGTCATTCGATTGAAGCATTTAGTCAATTTACATTTAATGTTATTATTGATAAGTAAGAACTCACTCCTGCCCCTTTGTTATTTGTTTTCTGGTAATTTTGTGGTCTTCTCTTACTTCTTTCCTTTCTTCCTGTCTTCCTTTTAATAAAGGTGATTTTCTCTGGTGGTATGATTTAATTTTCTGCTTTGTATTTTTTTGTGTATATGTTGAATGTTTTTTGATTTGAGGTTACCATGGAGCTTGCAAATGCTATCTTATAACCCATTATTTTAAGCTGATAACAACTTAACACTGCTTGCTTAAACAAACTGACAAGCAAATAGAAAGCTACTACCAACTGAATACTTTAACTTCATCGTCCTGGTTTTTAGCATTTTGTTATTCTTATTTATATCTTATTGTACTGTCTATGTCTTGAAAAGTTGTAGTTACTATTTTTGATTGGTGCATCTTTTAGTCTTTCTACCTAGGCTTAGAGTAGTTTACACACCACCATTATAGTATTATAATAATCTGTGTTTTTCTGTAAACTTAATTTCCAGTGAGTTTTATACCTTCACATAACGGCTTTTTTTTTTTTTAGATGGAGTCTCACTCTGTTCCCAGCTTGGAGTACAGTGGTGCGATCTGGGCTCACTGTAACCTCCATCTCCCAGGTTGAAGTGATTCTCATGTCTCAGCTTCCTGAGTAGTTGGGACTATAGGTGTATGCCACCATGCCTGGCTAATTTTTTATATTTTTAGTGAAGATGGTGATTCACCATGTCAGCCAGGCTGGTCTCAAACCTCTGACCTCAAGTGATCCACCTGCCTTGGCTTCCCAAAGTGCTGAGATTACACGTGTAAGCCACCACCCCTGGCCTTTCTTTACATGATGTCTTATTTTTCATTACTAAACCTTTCTTTCTGATTGTAGTACTCTCTTTAGCATTTTTTGTAGAACAGGTCTGGTGTTGATGTAATTCCTCAGCTTTTCTTTGTCTGGGAAAGTCTTTATTTCCCCTTCATGTTTGAGGGATATTTTAACCAGGTATACTCTTCTAGGGTAAAAGGTTTTCTTCATTCAGCACATCAAAATGTCTTGCCACTCTCTCCTGGCCTGTAAAGTTTTCACCGAAAAATTTGCTGCCAGATGTATTGGACATCCATTGTATATTATTTCTTTCTTTTCTCTTGCTGCTTTTAGGATCCTTTCCTTATCCTTGACCTTTGGGAGTTTGATTATTAAATGCCTTGAGGCAATCTTCTTTGGATTAAATCTGCTCTGTTTTTTGTAACCTTCTTGCACTTGGATATTGATATATTTATCTAGGCTTGGGAAGTTCTTTGTCATTATCCCTTTGAATAAACTTTCTACTCTTATCTTTTTCTCTACTTCTTTAAAGCCAACAACTCTTAGATTTGCCCTTTGAGGTTGTTTTCTAGACCCTGTAGGCATGGTTCATTCTTTTTTGTCTTTTTTCTTTTGTGTCCTTTAACCATTTATTTTCAAACAGCCTGTGTTCTGCCACTCTATGTCTTTTGATTGGAATGTCTAGTACATTTATATTCAATGTTATTATGGTCTTTAGGCTGTTTGAAAATAAATAAATAAAGAGTGAGTCTTCAAGCTCACTAATTCTCCTTCTGCTTGATCAATTCTACAATTAAGAGACTCTGATGGGCTGGGCACGGTGGCTCATGCTTGTAATCCCAGTACTTTGGGAGGCCAAGGTGGGTGGATTATGAGGTCAGGAGATCGAGGCCATCCTGGCTAACATGGTTAAATCCAGTCTCTACTAAAAAACACAAAAAATTAGCCAGGAGTGGTGGCATGCCCCTTGGTCCCAGCTACTCAGGAGGCTGAGGCAGGAGAATGGCATGAACCCGGGAGGCGGAGCTTGCAGTGAGCTGAGATTGTGCCATTGCACTCCAGCCTAGGTGACAGAGTGAGACTATCTCAAAAAAAAAAGAAAAAGAGACTCTGATGAATGTTTTACTCTGTCGATTGTGCTTTTCATCTCCAGAATTTCTACTTGTTTCTTTTGAATTATTTCAATCTCTGTTAACTTTATCTTGTAGAATTCTGAATTACTTCTCTGTGTTATCTTGAATTTCTTTGACTATCCCCATTATTTTGAATTATTATTTTGAATTCTCCATCTGAAGGAACACATATCTCTGTTTCTTCAAATACATAAGGCTCCCTGGTGACTTATTTCATTCATTTGATGAAATCATTTTCCTATTTGATGCTTGTTGATATTTGTCAGTGTCCATGCATTAAAAAGTTAGGTATTTATTGTAGCCTTCTCAGTTTGGTCCTATTTGTGCCTATCCTCTTGGGAAGCCTTTCTAGGTATTCAAAAGGACTGTGATCTAAGCCATTTCTGCATTAGGGGGCACCCCAAGATAAGTAATGCTGTTTTTTTTGCAGATCTATAAAGATACAACCTTCGTGATCTCTAACATCTGGGAGAATTCTCTGGATTGTCAGGCAGATACTATTTTTCTCTTCCCTTACTTTCTTCCAAACAAATTAATTATCTTTCTCTGTGCTGAGCTACCTAAGGCTGAGGGTGGGGTGACATAAGCACCCCTATTACCACAACCTCTGGGACTGCACAGGGTAAGACCTGAAGAAAGCACACATTGGGTCTTGCCCAAGGTTCACTACAACCACTACTTAGCTACTGCCTATGTTTGCTGAAGGCCCTAGGAGTCTACAATAAAGAAGAGGCAAAGCCCGCCATGTTTGTGTCCTTTCCTTGAGCTGGCAACCTCCCCCAGGTCCCAGACAAGTTCAGATATGTTATCTAGGAGGTAGAGACTGGAGTCAAAAATCTTAGCAGTCTCCCTGGTGTTCTAGTCTACTGTGGTTGAGCTGGTTTTCAAACCACAATACATAGTCCTTCCCAGTCTTTCTTCCCCTTTCCACAGGCAGAGGAGCCTCATTCGTGGCCACCATCACCACAGACCCACAGGGAGTACTGCCAGGCTACCACTAATGTTATCTTAAGGCCAAAGCGCTCTTCAGTCAGCTTATGGTGAATGCTACCAAGCCTGGAATTCACCCTTCAGGGCAATGGGTTCCTCTCTGGCCCAGGTCAGGTCCAGAAATGCTGTTCAAGAACCAAGGCCTGACATCAGGGACCCCAAGAGCCTACTTGGTGCTGTACCACATTGTGACTGAGATGGTAACTAAGGTGAAAGACAAAGTACTGTTTACTTTTCCCTCTGCTCTTCTCAAACAGAAGGAGTCTCTCGCTGTAGCCACCATAGCTACAAATGTGCTCGGTCTCCCTTCAAGCCAGCACATCTCTGCGTCTCACCCAAGGCCTACAGTATACTTTTGGTTATCACTGCTGGTTATTCAGGGTCCAAGGGTCTTTAGTTAGCCATCGAAGGATCCTGCCAGGACTGGGTCTTTCCCTTCAAGGTAGCAGGTTTCCTTCTGGTCTAGGGTGTGTCTAGAAATTTTGACCAGGAGCGAGGGCCTGGAATGGGGGCCTCACGACTCCAACCAGTGCCCCATTCTACTGTGGCTTAGTTGTTATCCAAGATGCAAGAGAAAAATCCTCTTTACTCTTTCCTCTTTTTTCCTCAAGCAGAAGGAAGCTGTGTTGCTTGGGGCTAGGGAAGGGGTGGTCCAAGCACTCCCTTAGCTGCCCCAGCTGGTATCTCAGTAAGGTATGAACTCCCACGTCCACTGGCTCTGAGCTCAGTTCAGCACTAGGACTTGCAGTTCCAGTGATCTAGACTGCATTTCAAGTTTAGTTAGGTCCCCAGTGTACTTCAATCCACAATGGCAAGGCCTGTCAGAACTCAAGTTTCAACCAATGGGTTGACTGATTCCCCTCTGGGTAGGGGTGGTCTGAATGCTTTCTCCATGGGTACACATCAACTGAGTTTGACCTGGTTTTGATTTCTGCTTTCAGGGAAACACTGAGTTCAATGCCATGTCTCACAATTACTGTGTTCTCCTTCTCCCAAGAGCATGGATGTTCCCATACCATGCAGCCACTGTCAGTGGATGAGGCAGGGGCAACAGTACCAATTCAAGGCTGTCTTTCCTACCCTCTTCAGTACCCACTTCAGCAATGTGAAATTAAAACCAAGTACTATGAGTGCATACCTGATTTTTGGTTCTTACGAAGATGTTTTTTTGAGTAGACGGTTGAATTTGGTGTTCCCTTGGGAGAGATGATCCATGGGATCTCCTATTCCACCACCTTGCTTCATTTCTCTAGTCTTTCTACTATTAACATTATGCATTAGTGTGGTACAATTGTAAAATATTGATTAGCTTATGTTGCTACATTATTATTAACTAACCTCTACAATTTACATTAGGGTTAACTCTGTGTTGTACATTCTATAGGTTTTGGCAAATACATAATGACATGAATCCACCATTACAGTATCATACAGAATTGTTTTACTTACGTAGAGTTTTGCTGTGCTCCACCAATTCATCTTTCTCTGCCTCCCTTCAATCCCTGCCAACCACTGATTTTTACTGTCCTTATAATTTTGCCTTTTCAGGATGTCATATAATTGGAATCATACCCTTTTCCAACTGACTGCTTTCACTTGGCAAAATGCATTTAAGGTTTTATCTTGTCTTCTCATGGCTTGATAGCTCATTTCTTTTCATCATTGAATAATATTACATTGTATGGATGTACCATAGTTTGTTTATCCATTCCCCCATTGAAGGACATGTTGATTGTTACCAAGTTTGGGCAAGTACCAATAAAGCTGCCATAAATATTATGCTCAGGTTTTTGTGTGTGCTTACAATTTCAAATCATTTGGGGATACACCAAGATGTGTAATCACTGGATTACATGGCAAGGGTATCCTTAGTTTTGTAAAAACTGCTAAACAGTCTTCTAAAGTGGTCATATTATTTTTCATTCTCAACAGCAATGAATGAGTTTCTTTTGCCACACATCCTCACTAGCATTTAGTATCTGTCAGAGTTTTGGATTTGGCCATTTTAAGATATATGTAGTGGTATCGTATTATTGTTTTAAATTCAATTCTACTAAAAACATTTAACATTGAGCATATTTTCATATGTTTATTTGTTACTTATGTGTCTTCTTTTGTGAAATGTCTCTTCAGATCTTTTGCCTTTTTAAAACCTAGGTAACTCGTTTCCTTTTTTTGAGTTTTAAGTGTTCTTACTATATTTTTAATAATAGTACTTTATTATATAGGTCTTTTGCAATTTTCAAAAGACTCTTGCTTGTCTTTTATTCTTTTAACAGCATCTCTCAGAGCAGAAGTTTTAATTTTAATGAATTTCAATTATCAATCTTTTTCCATTTATGGTACTTTTGGTATTGTATTTAAAAGGTCATTGCCAAACACAAGGTCACATAGATTTTCTCCTATTTTATCTGCTAGCTATTTTATAATTTTGCATTTCACATTTAGGCCTATTATTAACTTTCAGTTAATTTTGCTGAAAAGTGAGAGTTCTGTTTCTTAATTAATTTTTTTATGTGAATTTCCATTTATTCCAGCACTATCTGTTGCAGATTATCCATTCGCTATTGAATTGTCTTTCTTTTTTTATCAAAGATCATTTGACCGTATTTGTGTGTATTTATTTCTGGGCTCTCTATTCTGTTCAATCAATCTATTTATCTGTTCTTTTGCCAATACCACACTGTCTTGATTACTATTGCTTTATAGTAAGTTTTAAAGTTGAGTAGTGTCAATCTTCTGATGTCATTTTCTTTTAATGTTGTTTTTGGCTTTCTGAGTTTATTTTATTTCCATATAAATTTTGGAACTACTTTGTTAATATCTACAAAACAACTTATATTTTTATTGAGTTTGCTTTCATTCTATAGATGGTTCACTTATTTTACTTTCCTCCAGTCAGTTTAATTAATTTCATGTCTTAATTTTTTATTTATTTTAGTAATTTACTCTACCCATAGATATACTATTATAAAGATTTCTATCTTTCTTTTATTATTATTATTATTATTTTACTTTAAATTCTAGGGTACATGTGCACAAAGGTTTCTATCTTTCTAATCAGATTGATATCAGGTTAACATTAAGATTTTATGTAAGAACCATGTCATTTTCAAAAACTTCATTTAATTCTTTTTTTTTTTTTTTTTTTTTTTTTTTTGAGACGGAGTCTCGCTCTGTCGCCCGGGCTGGAGCGCAGTGGCCGGATCTCAGCTCACTGCAAGCTCCGCCTCCCGGGTTTACGCCATTCTCCTGCCTCAGCCTCCGCAGTAGCTGGGACTACAGGCGCCCGCCACCTCGCCCGGCTAGATTTTTGTATTTAAAAACTTCATTTAATTCTTGCAAAATCATTTGAATTTTTTTTTTTCCCCCATAGGATTGACAATTAATTTTCTATTTGGCATGGCTTTTTTTTTTTTTTTTCTTAGAGATAGCTGTCATATAGCTATGGCAGACTGAACATAAACAAAAATGTTTATGTCCTAATGCCAGACTGGACATAAACAAAAATGTTTATGTCCTAATGTCAAGAACTTGTAAATACATTGCGACACATTGCAAAAAGGCTTTGAAGATGTGGTTAAGTTAAGGATTTTGAGATTTCTTGGTTATCTAGCTGGGACCAATGCAATCACAAAGATCTTTATAAGACATATGTAGAGGGATCACATACATGACAGGTGATTTGATTATGGAAGCAGAGACGTGAAAGAGAGGGAGAGATGAGAGGGAGAGAGAGAAAGAGAGAGAGAAAGAAAAGAGAGAAGGGTGGAGGCAGATGTCAGAAAAAAGGAAAGATGCTATGTATCTAGATTTGCAGACAGAGAAAGAGGACTTGAGCCAGTGAATGCAGGTAGCATCTATAATCTGGAAAAGGCAAGGAAATAAATTAGACTATAAAGCCTTCTGAAGGACTGGGCCAGCTGACACCTTGATTTTAGCCCTTCAAATGACTTATGACAGAATTGTAAAATAATAAAATAAGTTGTTTAAAAATCACTGCTTGTGCTAATTTGTTACAGTAGCAATGAACAACTAATATTGTTTTCAATTGTATCTTTCAATATTTTTCTGCTTAAATTTTCTAAATGTATTATTTGTATTATGTTTTGTTAGTAAATTTTGAGAAAAAATAAGTGGAAATTCAACCATCTCCGCCATAGGTGTGTGTATGTGCATGTATAAATACATTTATGTGTTGATATGCAGCTATGTATACGTGTAAATATATATGCATGCATATATATGTATGAATACATGTACTATGACTAGAAAAAGAAGTTTGCAATTTTATTTAGTCAAATATTATCTTATTTGAATACGTTCTATAACACAGCTTTCTAATTTATCATTTTTCAGTTGTCTAAGAAAGTTCAGATATTACATGAAATATAATCATATATGTTTCCAGAATTCCCTTAAGCTTAGTTTACAAAATACTTTAAATATAAATCTATGCTAAATCCAATATTCATTTCAATCTGGTGGTTCAGTTTAGTATTAATGTGCAAAGCATGTTTTAACAAGAAAGCTTAAATGTAAAAAAAAAATGATATATTTCAGTACAAATTTGAATGAAAGTGCTTCTTTCTCTAATTTCTTTAGATTTTATAAATTACAGTGAAAGGCCTGGCGTGACAGCTTACACCTGTAATCCCAACACTTTGGGAGGCCAAGGCGGGGGCATTACCTGAGGTCAGGATTTCGAGACCAGCCTGACCAACATGGAGAAATCCGGTCTCTACTGAAAATAAAAAAAAAAAACTTAGCCAGGCATGGTGGCACATGCCCGTAATCCCAGCTACTTGGGAGGCTGAGGCAGGAGAAGAGCTTGAACCCAGGAGGCGGAGGTTTGGTGAGCCGAGATCGCACCATTGTACTCCAGCCTGGGCAACAAGAGCGAAACTCTATCTCAAAAAGTAAATAAATAATTAATTAATTAAATAAATTTTTTTTTTAAAGTTACAATAAAAACATTCTGCAGCATATTTGTAAAATTTAATAAAACCATTAAAAAACAAATTATAGGAAACGTGATACTTCTATTTATTGCATGAATTAGTCCATAATAAAGACTAGATATAATTGATTTCAGTTTGTAGTTTTTCTTTTTTCTCAGGATTTAAAATTTGGAGAAAGACACACAAATACACATACACACAACACTAATATGTGTGCATATGTGTGTGTATATATATATATAAAATATATATTTTAATTAATGAGGAACTTTCATTTTCTTATTATAAATTGTCAGAAATCATATTTATCTGTTGATTTTAAATTATCATTACATGATTTGATAGTAATTTATGCAATTATATTACTTTAGGATATAGTTCCTCTGAAATATGATTTAGAAAAATAATATCTATTAACCAGCTGTAACAAAGTTATGCCCAACTTTATACAAATCTACAACTTAAACAAAAATAAAAAGAAAATTTTTATTTTCTTATTTAACCAACTTAGAATTCTTATACAATATAGAATATATGATGATAGGTGTATTGTTGATCCCAAAGTGAAACTTAAAATATCTGACAACTAATTATGTTATTTGCTGAGGGATTTTTTTTTTTTTTTTTTGTGGATAAAGTTTATCACATTAAAGATTTTTTCTTACAAGAATAAATGCTTAGTTCATGGTACAAATATTATTTTTGCTGCTGTGAGTGTTGCGACTAATAGCTAAATCCTGAGATCTTCTCCAGAATATTGCATTTGGCTAAGGGAAAGTTGCTTGCTTATAGAAATATGCAAGGTTATATTCCCTTTGATAGCAGAAAACGGAATGATATGAAGATTTGAAGCCCAGCTATCTTGTTTCAAGAGAGAAAAAACAATTTAGCTGTTTATGTTCTAGATGCTACCTATGAATGACAATAAAGCTAAGCTTTGACAGAAAACTCATTTTTGCTCTGTCCTTTCCCCAGCTTTTGTTCTCTCCTTTATAGTATGTCCTGGAAGAACAGATTTTCAATAAAGCATACACATATGAATTCCAGTCTTAGAGATCCTTGGTTTTTTCTAGGGTACTTACCTAAGATAACTCCTATTTCTCATTTGCTGTGAATTCTCATCATGAATAGTTGGTGGATGTATGCACCTAATTCCTGGTGGTAATTATATTGCTTTTCTCCTTTAGAATAAATGAAACAATGTAGGATTGTATTGATTGACCAACATTTCATTGCAAGAATTAGCCTAAGTTGATCGTATTACATATTTATTTTGTAGCTAGATTTGTTTTGCTCATATTTTGTTAAGTATTTTCATATCTGTCTTCATGAATGATATTGCCACACAATTGTCTTTTATTTTAATAATCTTGTCTTATTTTGGTTTGTTTATATTGGTATAAAAATATGGTTATGAATTTATTTTCTACTGGTTAAAATATTTGAAAAATTTAATAATAATGTTGGCAAGGCTGGATTTTTTTATTGTGGAACTTCAAAAAATAATAGATGAGGTTGGGCTCGGTGGCTCACATCTGTAGTCCCAGCAAGCACTTTGGGAGGCCAAGTCGAGCAGATCACTTGAGATTAGGAGTTCGAGACCAGCCTGGCCAACATGGCAAAACCCTGTCTCTATTTAAAAATACAAAAAATTAGCTGGGGATGGTGGCACGTGCCTATAGTCCCAGCAACTAGGGAGGCTGAGGCCTGAGAATCACTTGAACCCAGAAGGTGGAGGCTGTAGTGAGCTGAGGTAATGATACTGCACTCCAGCCTGGGCGACAGACTGAGACTCTGTCTCAAAAATAAATAAACAAACAAACAAATAAATAAATAAATAAATAAATAACACAATCTGTTACTTTCATAGCTATAGACATGTTTTAGTTTTTTTAATTTATTCTATCAGTTTTGGCAAATTATTTTTTTTTAAATATTCATTTTCTCTAAGTACTTAAATAGATTAGAATACAGATGTTGATAGGATATAACCTCTTTTTGTCCCTATGTAGGCAGTATTTTAAGGTGCCCCCGAAGATTCCTCTCCCTGATGTACAGGTCACATATAGTCTTTGTTGTTGAGTGTGGATGGGAGAAGCAATATACCAAGAGAGGAGAATATGACGGTATATCACTACTATGATTAAGCTACTAGTCAGTTGACTTTGAATTAATTAAAATGAAAGTTACTCTGGGTGGTCCTGTACTATAACAAAAGGCATATTAAAAATGGTGAAGTGACAGAGATTTTTGATTACTGACATGGAAGAAAGAAAACTATCATGTTGTCCAGAGGGCCACTTGGCAGAGAATGGAGGTTGGCTTGTAGGAGCTGAAGACCTCAGACTTACCAGAAGGAATTGAAGTCTACCAACAACCAGTGAGTTAAGAAGAACACCACAATATTCAGGGGAAATCAAGCTTAAATTTCCTTCTGGTGAACCATGAAATAATAGAACTGTTGTTAAATTTGCTTAGTGTTTAGTAGCTTCTCAGCAGCAACAGAAAACTAAAACATTATCTGTTTCTTTCTTTCTTTCTCTCTCTCTCTCTCTTTCTCTCTCTCTCTTTCTTTCTTTCTCTTTCTTTCTTTCTCAGACAGGATCTCACTGTCATCTAGTCTAGAGTGCAGCAGCACTCACAGGAACCTCCATCTTCCAGGCTCAAGTGATCCTCTCACCTCAGTTTCCCACGTAGCTGTAACTGCAGGTGCACCAACCACACACTGCTATTTTTTTTTCTTTTTTTAATTTTTAGTAGAGACAAGGCCTTGCTATGTTGCCCAGGCTGGTCTCAAAGTCCTGAGCTCAGGTAATTCTACCATCTTGGGACCGCAAAGTGGTGAGATTACAGGCTTGATCTACCTTGCCTGGTCCTAATCTTTTAGTTCTTAATAGAAGTCTAGTATAGCTAAAATTTACAAGTTCTAATATACCAGGTTTCATTATTTATATTTAATTCAACGTGTATTTAATCCCATTATGATTTCTTGCTTGATTACTAATCACTTAGAAACATGGACTTTTTAAAAAGTACCCATTTGTTGCTGATTTCCAATGTAGTACCATTGTTCTCTGAACTTGTTCTCTGTATGATTTCAATACTTCAAAGTTCACTGAGATTCAATACACGACCCAGAATATACTTTATATATGCTTGATAAGAAATGCATACTCTGCAGTTCTTGGAGACATTCTATGTCAGTTAAGTCAAATTTGTTAATTGTTTTACTTCACTCTTCTCAATCTTCTCTGGTAAATATTTTTCTGTTCTACCAGTTACTAAAGGATGTGTGATAAAATCTTCTACCATGATTTTAAAATTCTATTTCTCTTTATAATCCTCAACCTTTGTTTGTTTGTTTGTTTCTTTGTTTGTTTGTTTGTTTTTGAGAAGGAGTTTTGCTTTGCTGCCCAAGCTACAGTGCAGTGGTGTGATCTCAGCTCACTACAACCTCTGCCTCCTGGGTTCAAGCAATTCTCCTCTCTCAGCCTCCTGAGTATCTGGGTTACAGGCATGTACCACCACACCTGGCTAATTTTTTTCATTTTTAGAAGAGACAGAGTTTCACCATGTTGGCCAGGCTGGTCTCAAACTCCTGACCTCAAGTGATCCATATACCTCAACCTCCCAAAGTGCTGAGATTAGAGGTGTGAGTCACCACAATCGACCTTAATCTGCAAACTTTTAATATGTACATCAGTATACCCAGGTTATCATTTGTATTACATATGTTAATGCTTTTTCCTTTCAACTTTTTTTCTCCTTATATGTAACGTGGATCTTTGATAAAGTATATATAATTTATATGCTTTATAAATAATGACCTTAGTCATTTAATTGACATATTTAGTTTCTGTGCATTTAGTATAATCTCTGTGTTGTTCTTCAATGGTTCCATTGAGACATCTTTTTGTTATACCAACATGTGAAAAAAGAAATCTGTAGCCCTTGGTAAAGTATGTAATATTAACTTTTTTTTTTTTATCAACAAATATCGCCTAACCAATGTGTTTTACAAAGGTAGTCTTTGGAGAGGAGATTGATCATTTTGGGTCATTATAGATTCCTAACTGGAAAAATAGTTGGAGTTAGGGAACAAAAATAATTCAAGATGCCAACATGGAGAAAATAATAGAACCTGACTCCTGGGTTGGGGTTTAAGTTACTTTCCAGCATCAGTAACCATGGCATCTGGCTCTGCTTCGGAAAATAACTAGCCTTGAAAATATGAAGTAAAACCATGTGTCTTGAACATCCAGCACTCATGCAGCAGTGACTGAGTGGCAGGACGTGCTCTTTTCATACATCATTCTACCTCCTCACTAGGCTCTCCACTCTCTCCTGTGGTTAGCAGGAGGGACTTAATACCCTGGAAAGAAAAAAAAATAATAATAAAATGGCTTATTTCTTATAACTGCCCTCACAGTCCAAACAAAAGAACATCAAATAGTTAATCCTCTCATAGGAAGATTCTCTTACCTTTCTGTTCTAGATATCTAAAAGATAACTGTTAAAGCAAAGAATGGACATACATGCAAACCTCATTCGTGTATCAAGATTAATTTTTGAAAGCAATACAGCCCCCCTTTTTAGTGAGGATGAAAAATTCTTTTCTAGGTACAACATAATGTGAAGAGGTTATCTTGACCCATAGCAAAATAACGCTTGACATTTCTGGAAAGGAGAAATTCCTTGAATTCTTGTTTTACACTTAAGCTGTGCCTCAAGGAGTAACCAGTACCTAAGAAGCAGAGCATAGAAAATACTACATAAAAATCTTGTCCTTGAGGGTGATCAGCCTCATCTTAATCAAGACTCACCAGAATCTTAAACATGATTTTTTTTTTTTTTATTTCCTTAAGTTAGCCCTGAGGTATGATGAAACTCTTGCATAAGATATTGGCCTACAATCACTATAAAAATGGGACAGAGGGAGTTTTCAGAATTTAAGCTCTTCAGTCCAGGTGAAGTCTTTAGAGTTAAAAAAGGAAGAGGATTTGCTCTTGCCTTTATGCTTTGTATTCAGTAATGGGAGGATAATCTACATATTTTTCTAACTATCCAATAGGTTCAAGCACAAACCCTGGGATATAGGAGGTGTTCATTTGAAAACAGCTGTTTTAATTTTAATTTAAAATCAAAAGCAAAGTGGAATCATTTGGAATCCATAGTGAGCTGAACACTGTGGGACAGCAAGCTAATCACATGGAGATAGTGAAAATAGCAGATGCTATCAAGAAGGGTGTGTAGGGCAGGGAGAAAAGCAAATAAAAAAGGAAGAAACTGATGAGTACTCAAAAGAAGATTAAAGCCCCTTGTGAGCACAGCCCCGCAGCTGATAACACAACTCAGAGGTGAGAGCTAAGGAAGCAGCGAGTGTTGCACTTATCAACACCTCCTGTCTACTCAGGAGACTGCTGGAGATGAAAGACCAACAGAGGCTCTAATTTATCTTTCCTGGAGTTTTCACTTATGATTTAGCAAAAAGACAGTCATGATTTTTTTTTCAAAGATTAGGACTTTTTTGTAGTATGTTACCTACTAATAGCAAAAGAAAACTGTGTGTTTTACGGAGAAGGTAAAATATAGGTCTTATCACCATTTCCACTTTGTGTAATAATGCTCAGCCATAGAGGAAGGTCAAGGAACAGAGGCACAATGCCATGTGTAAAACATTACAGTATTTTCAAAGTAAGTGGGTCACTACTTAAAATATACAAATTAACATTGGGGCAGTCTATGTTTTTACTATAAAAATTCTTCATTATTGTCAGGTTTATTTCTCTTTTTTTTTGGAAGTTTTTCATTATTTTCAGGTTTATTTCTTTTTTTTTCATTCAAGTTATTCATTATTGTCAGATTTATTTCTTTTTTTTGTTTTGAAAGTATCAGAACTTAATCAAGTTTTTCTTAAATTCCATGGCAAACTATATCTCTTATACATAGATTACTATTTATTATACTTGATTATATAAATTTCTTAAGTTTGTGTAAAACAGTTGTTATATTTTATTAAATCACATCTTTAATGTTGAATTATTTTTACATGCTATAGTAATTAGCACATAAAGCTGTGAAATCGGTGTGACCTAACTTTTAAAACAGCTCTGCTGTTCATTAGTGTGATCTAGTTAAATTACCTAGCTGATGGACCAAAAACAACAACAACACTTTGAGAAAAAAAAATAGGAAGCTTGCATGTTTACTTTGAAGTAGTTTGTGAAAATAAGACAATTTTTATTTTATCCCCAAATAAATATCATTATGTGTTCAAATTAATTGAGCAAAACAATTGCAATGGCTTTAAACACAGTAAAATGAATCGTTTTTAGTGTTTTAAAGGTGTGTTTTACAGTATGCTAGAAGTTAAATAAAATGTGCACTTCAGTTTGTAAAGTTTTATTGGGATATCTTTAAGCTCACTGACGCTTTCCTTGCCCATTTCCGGTCTAGTTATGAGTCCACTAAAGACATTCTTGCCAGGCACAGTGGCTCACCCTTCTAATCCCAGCACTTAGGGAGGTCAAGTTGAGCAGATCACTTCAGGTCAGGAGTTTGAGACCAGCCTGGCCAACATGGTGAAACCACGTCTCTACTAAAAATACAAAAAAAAAAAAAAAATTAGTCAGGGGTGGTGGTGCATGCCTGTAATCCCAGCTAGTCCCGAGGATGAGGCATTAGAATCGCTTGAACCCAGGAGGCTGAGGTTGCTGTGTTTTCAGTGAGCCAATATGGTGCCACTGCATTCCAACCTGGGTGACAGAGTGAGACTAAAAAAAAAGAAAAAGAAAAAGAAGAAGAAAAGCCTTTTCATTTCTGTTACAGTGTTTTTGATTTTCAGCATTTCCTTTTGATTGTTTCCATCTCTTTGCTTACATTACTCATCTATTATTTCACTTTGTCCATTCTTCCTATTAGAGACCTTACCATATTAATCAGTTATTCGAAACTCCCGGTATCAACAGGGCACATCCATGTATAACAGCTATATTCAGAGACAAAATATGTAATGTAACACACACAAAATAACACAGTGAGCTTATTATGTGTTTCAATATTTTAAGTATAAATAATTTTCAGAATAATTCTTTAAATACATATTTAATATCAGAAAGATCTGCCAGATTATAGAATCTATACAAAATATCTTCTGAAGATCTATGATATTCCTCACACTGTGTTAAGTGATAGATCTTTCATAACTTTAATATCTCATTATTCTGTTTCTAATATATTCATATTTTACAAATTCATAGAACTGGAAATTCGATTTTTCCTCTCTTTAGTATCTCCAGCTACTTAAACAATGGAAAAGAAAATCAGAATAATGAAAATAAATAGGTTATTTGTTTCCTCACGGATGTAAAACCTCTCATGGATCACCTGAGAAAACGATTAAAAACAACCACCACTAGAACTGAGGCAGGAAAATAGGGTCTGGAGTCAGGGAACCTGAAGCCATTTCACACTGACTTCCTAGAACTAAATTGAAAGGAAAATCCTAAGTTTCCATTCCAAAGTAACAAAAGGACCGGAGGCTACTCCCTTTGCAAACTCCCACCTTTTCTGCACAGCAGATGGGAAGTTGAAAGTACTCCTGATTGGTTGAGGGCCACCACTTCATTTACATGGAGTGATCACCAAGTAGCCAATGGGAAACCTCTAGGGGGTATTTGGACCTGAGAAGATTCTGAATCCGGGGCCCTTCAGTTGCTGCCTGGTCGGCTCCCACCCGGTGGGATGTACTTTGATTTTCAATAAATCTCTGCTTTTGCTGCTTCATTCTTTCCTTGCTTTGTTTGTGCGTTTTGTCCAATTATTTGTTCAAAACGCCAAGAACCTGAACACCCTCCACTGGTAACAGAATTGTTCATTTATTAAATGATATATGGGAATGGATGAACAAGATCCATATTAGGTTAAGGTCAGAAGTACCTCAATGCTTCTGTGCAAGAAGCAAAGTTGAAATTCTCTTATCTCTCTGAGTGGTTGCAGGGCGTCACCTTATAGATGTTGAATGTACTTTGGAACTCAATGCTAACCAATTATTTTCAGTGATTTTTCCCCCTATAAAATTGCAGGTATTTTAATTTAGTCCTTTCTTTGTCATATTGAGTAGCAGATTTCAATCATAGATTCAACTTTGTAGTATCTGTAACCATTTCATCACAGTTTGAGTCCACAGACCATTAAATGCAATAAATCTGAATCATATATATATATAATAATAATAACAAAAGACAAGGAGACATGACTTATCTTCCTCAAGAATAGTGACTTGGATATCTGATGTAAAGTTGAATTTTAAAATGTCTCCATCTGTACATTGCATCCCTTCATTTCATAATTAGTACTACAGATATGGCAAGGCATGCCAACTCAGACTAACAGGAAGGCTAATTAGCAGTAAGGGATTGAGGCTTACCAGCTAGTTGTAAATTTTTACTTAACTGGGTGAAAGGCCCTGTGAGAGGTCAAGCAATACTGACATCAAACCAGCACACGGCAAGAGAACTACACAGAATGGTCAAAGAGGTCATCAATGATAATAAGTACAGAGAAGTTAGGGTTCAGGACTAGAATCAGGCAGAGTGATGAGTTGCACAATTTTTGAAAAGCCAATTAAATTTGAAGTACTTCTAATTAACTGCAGGGGTGAAAAAGAGCCATAGAGAGAGAGTGGAGGAGGAATAAATCACAGGCCTCTAAGAAAAACATAGTTTTCTTCATTAAAATTCTTTTACTTCAATTTTCTTCTATAAAGTCTTAGGGATGGCAGAAGCCACCTAATTAAAAATTCACACATTACCTACTAGTCGTTTTTCAATCACATTATATAATACCCTTGGAAAAGAAACTTTTGATAATGAATGTATTCTACCAATTTCTACCAGAAATTTATTTGATTTACAATAAAGAAACTGTACTTGACTATGAAAGTAAAAATGCTTGATTTGCAGTCTCTAAAACAATTTCAGTCATTCTGTGCTTCCTTTAGTGTCGCTTTCTATACCAAATTGGATGTATCTTTATCAGGACAGCATTGTTAAAAGTAATTTGAGATTACGACCAATCTAAGTGAAAAATACATTAAGAACTAGTGGGATTTGTTTCCTTAACATTATATTCTTATTTGAAAAGGCTTCTGTTTCATCAGGAAAGGGTAAAAGTACAAATAATTAGGGTTATATGTAATGACTAAAAGCTGCACTAATTTTTCAAACACTTTTCAGCTTTGAAAACCTTACAGAATTAAACTGAAATCAGAGTGATTGAAAAGGCATGTTCCCCCAAATGATCAATTTGTCTAACTTGTATTCATTCATACTGTTGAGAACATTTAGATAATTCTCATCAAAATATTAATAAATTAGGAGAGTAAATGCATGTGTATAATTTTACAAATGAGCACTACTTTGAAGAGTGGAAATTTAAGGTAGCTATTTTCTTTGCATAAAAAGTCAATTAAATTCATTACATGATTCATCAGAATCTACTTAGCAAAAAAAAAGTTTCAGTTTCATAATCTTAAAATATTGGTGGGATTGTAACAGAAAGAGAAAAGGACATCCCATGTTAAGAATGGCAGGGGCTTTATCATGACTGGGATGACAGAGTTTATAGTAAAAAAGACCTGGATTCTAGATCTGGCTAGACCCTCAACTTCATTTATGTCATTGAAAATATGCCTTTATTTCTTAAAGCTTAATTTACATGTATAAAATAAAAATGACATATAAGACCAATTAATTACTTTCCAGTTTTTTAATTATCTATAATTTTGTAGGCATATTGAAGAGCATCAAACTAGAGGAGAGCAATAATGACATGGAAATTAAAGTCAGAGAATTATTGTGGAATCATGTTCTGGGAACCCATGTATAGCAGGGCTAAGTTAATGTACAATTCGGCAAATTATGTGAAACTAAATTTCTTCATCAGCACATTCTGTCAATAGAATCGATAAAATAATTTAGCTACCTATAATGGGAAACATGAAACCAATGTAATAGTTAAAAGTGATACTTCTCCATACTTCTATTGATATGCTCTTAACACCAAAGTAGTCTTAGGTTATAGTCGAAAGAAACCCTTTAAGAGCAAATCATTTTTAAAAAATGTTTGAGTTTATATTAAAAACGCATAATTCCATGATGTACCATAATATGTTCATAGTTTTTGAAATAATATTTTCTCTAAAAGCTTCAATGTAAATTGAACTGCCAAAAATATGCTCCATGCTTATTATCTGGTTTGACCCACTGCCTCATATGTTATCTCAAACTTCCAGAGATACATTGACACATTTATTTAGGTAATACAAGACTTAATTGTGTGTGTTTTTGTTTGTGAGCATTAATTACTGAGAAATTACTATGCAGAAAAACAGAAGAGACAAGAAAAAGGAATCAGAGGGTAACTGAATCATATGAAATGTGCACTGATATATATGTACATCTATGAATTTCTTTTTCTTTTTCCTCTATTCTTTTTTTACAAGTCTAAATTGCATGTGTGTCTCTCCGTGTTTGTGTGTGTGTGTATGTGTGTGTATACATATAATTTCTTAATATGACTCAATAATATCTATATGTTTACACACACACACACACACAAAGGTGGATACTATCAAATTACAAAAGAAAGGAATTATAAAATAAACACCTCGGAATTAGTTTTTTATATCTTCTAGGGCTGTTCGTTGTGTTGCACAATTGTGTCATATCTTCTAAGATTTAAATAGACATAGTGTTAAAACAACCAGTTTTTCTTTGCTTTCACACAAAGCTAAATTAGACAAGACACAGATTGATTCAGGGTCACATTTTTAGCAAATTTGCTTTAACCATCAAATTTTATGTGTGACTATAAATCCAAAACTTGAATAAATAGCCCAAGTTGAATGTTGCTAAAATGCATTACTATAAAAGGAATGCATATTGCTTAATCATGAAAAGTAAATTAACCAATTATTTACTTATTTAAGAATTTCAAGGTAGTAGAAAAATGTGATATATATATAATATGTATATATATAGACACACATTTGAAGGAAGTTTATATAAATAACCAGTGCTCCTAAGGAGAGATTTCTTTCATAAAATAAATCTCATTTGTAGCAAAATTTTATCAAAAAAGATATCATGTATAAAGGAAAGCATAATTTATGTTGACTATATTTTTATCAGATAGTAAAACTTGATTAAAAAATTTCACCACACTATAAACTGATTCATCAAAGTAAATCACAAAAATTAGTAATGGGGGAGTTATGTTTTCAAATAATTTATTAATATGACTAGCACTAAACTTCATATATATTAAATATCTAATCTGCATTAAAATAATGCTTAAAATTGTAGAAGAAACCACATGTTCTTGGGCATTTCATACAGGAATGTTTTAGGACAAAATCAAATTCTCAGACACCTATTGTATGCCCTAGACTATTGTAAGGTCCATACATGTTATCATTAAAACTCGTAAATTCCCTGAAAGGTAATATTATGCTCATTTTCCTAATGAGTAATCAGATTATTACATAGATAAGATAACTACATTCACCCACCAATTAAATTACAAAACTTAACTAGCAATTGTGTCAGTTTGAATAACATTCAAGATTTTGTTCATTATATTATGTCTTGCTGCCTCTGAAACTACAGGAAATAGTAGTTTTGGAATTCTCTTTTTATTATAAAATACTCAGGATATGACTGATTATTGGCTGTGAAGAAGGAAATAATCCCAATCCTTTGTCTTCAATCTCTAAATTTAGGCTACTTTCCAGTTCTTTGCATCTCTCATACATGCTCTTTCTTAGAGTCCAGTTATCCTGGAACCAGAGTTGTTAAGAGAAGGACTTGCGTTAAGAATGTCTTTCTAAATTTTAGGTTGAAACACAACACGATAAAACTTCAGGCTGAGATCCGGCCACTGCACTCCAGCCCCGGCGACAGAGCAAGACTCCGTCTCAAAAAAAAAAAAAAAAAAAAAGACTTTCACAGACTCTGTCCCAGTTTTCCAAACCATAATTACATATAAATTACTCTTTGGGAAAACAGAAGAGATAAGGGAAAGAAATGAGAGAGGTAATTGGGTCATATAAAAAATGCACTGATATATACGCACATTAATGAATTTCTTTTTCTTTCTCCTACTTAATTTTTTTTTTTTTTACTTTTCTCAGTTGACTTGAACATCCCTATATGACATAAATTTTCCTACATATGGATATGTATAAAATATATGTTATATCCTTGAAGAGGGATATTATTTCAATATGTTAGCTATTAGAAAACCTCTGCATGAAGTTATGATTTTCTAGATTTTCTGATTCATGGAAAAAAAACCTATTTGTTAAATAGTAAGATAGTAGATGTTCTATAGAGCTAGAAATGCATACTTACATTTATAGAAATTCTATAGACAATCTTATTTTTGGCTTGCTAAACATATGTAATGCATATTTAACAAATAGCACAAACTCTATAATATGAAAAGTAAATTTGCCTAAAATTTTTCTGTATTTTGGAGAATCTCTTATAAATAAAAATGTAGTTTCTCCATCTCTAATTAGGGATCATTGATTGCACAGGCAATCAAAAAGGGAGAAGGACACAGACAATAATTTCAAAAAGGAAAATATTATAAGCTTAAATTCTCTATCCCATAGAGAAATGAAACTCAAAAGTTTTGGTTTCAGAATCCTTGCCATCCTTAATGATCATTGAGGTCACCAGAATTTTTTGTTTATGTAAGTTATTTCTATTTATAATTACCTTACCTTACATCGAGACTAAGAACTTTTATTCATTTATTTAAAAAACAATGAACCAAGTGTATGTTAACATAAATTATATTTTATGAGAAATAAGTATTTTACATAGCAAACAAATCGTGAGAATAGCAGTTTTACATTTTTTTCAAATCTCTTCAATTTCTGGCTTAATGGAACCAGTTGGAGTCCCATTTTTGATACTCAAATTATTATAATATCACATTAGGTAGCCTCAGAAAACTCTACTGTACAGGGGAATATCCTATAAATCATGAAAAATGGTCCTTTAGAACTGCAACTATAAATATACAATCATGTCGTCTGCAAACAGGGACAATTTGACTTCCTCTTTTCCTAATTGAATACTCTTTATTTCTTTCTCTTGCCTGATTGCCCTGGCCAGAACTTCCAACACTATGTTGAATAGGAGTAGTGAGAGAGGGCATCCCTGTCTTGTGCCAGTTTTCAAGGGGAATGCTTCCAGTTTTTGTCTATTCACTATCTCCTTAAGCTGATAAGCAGCTTCTGCAAAGTCTCAGAAAACAAAATCAATGTGCAAAAATCGCAAGCATTCTTATACACCAATAACAGACAGAGAGCCAAATCATGAGTGAACTCCTATTCTCAATCGCTTCAAACAGAATAAAATACCTAGGAATCCAATTTATAATGGATGTGAAGGACTTCTTCAAGGAGAACTACAAACCACTGCTCAATGAAATAAAAGAGGACACAAACAGATGGAAGAACATTCCATGCTCATGGATAGGAAGAATCAATATCGTGAAAATGGCCATATTGCCCAAGGTTATTTATAGATTCAATGCCATCCCCATCAAGCTACCAATGAGTTTCTTCACAGAATTGGAAAAAACTGCTTTAAAGTTCATGTGGAACCAAAAAAGAGCCCACATTGCCAAGACAATCATAAGCCAAAAGAATAAAGCTGGAGGCATCATGCTACCTGACTTCAAACTATACTACATGGCTACGGTAACCAAAACAGCATGGTACTGGTACCAAAACAGAGATATAGACCAACGGAACAGAACAGAGCCCTCAGAAATAATACCACACATCTACAACTATCTGATCTTTGATAAACCTGACAAAAACAAGAAATGGAGAAAGGATTCCCTATTTAATAAATGGTGCTGGGAAAATTGGCTAGCCATAAGTAGAAAGCTGAAAGTGGATCCCTTCCTTACACCTTATACAAAAATTAATTCAAGATGGATTAGAGACTTAAATATTAGACCTGAAACCACAAAAACCCTAGAAGAAAACCTAGGCAATACCATCGAGGTCATAAGCATGGGCAAGGACTTCATGTCTAAAACACCAAAGGCAATGGCAACAAAAGCCAAAATCGACAAATGGGATCTAATTAAACTAAAGAGCTTCTGCACAGCAAAAGAAAATACCATCAGAGTGAACAGGCAACCTATAGAATGGGAGACATTTTTTGTAGTCTATGCATCTGACAAAGGGCTAATATCGAGAACCTACAAAGAACTCAAATAAATTTACAAGAAAAAAAAAAACAACCTCATCAAAAAAGTGGGCAAAAGATATGAACAGACACTTCTCAAAAGAGGACATTTATGCAGCCAACAGACACATGAAAAAATGATCATCATCACTAGCCATCAGAGAAATGCAAATCAAAACCACAATGAGATACCATCTCACACCAGTTACAATGGCGATCATTAAAAAGTCAGGAAACAGTAGGTGCTGGAGAGGATGTGGAGAAATAGGAACACTTTTACACTGTTGGTGGGACTGTAAACTAGTTCAACCACTGTGGAAAACAGTGTAGCGATTCCTTAAGGATCTAGAACTAGAAATACCATTTGACTCAGCCATCCCATTACTGGGGATATACCCAAAGGATTATAAATCATGCTGCTATAAAGACACATGCACACGTATGTTTATTGCGGCACTATTCACAATAGCAAAGACTTGGAACCAACCCAAATGTCCATCAATAACAGCCTGGATTAAGAAAATGTGGCACATATACACTGTGGAATACTATGCAGCCACGAAAAAGGATGAGTTCATGTCCTTTGTAGGGACATGGATGCAGCTGGAAACCATCATTCTCAGCAAACTATCACAAGAACAGAAAACTGAACAACATATGTTCTCACTCATAGGTAGGAATTGAACAATGAGAACACTGGGACACAGGAAGGGGAACATCACACACCGGGGCCTGTTGTGGGGTGGAGGCAGGGGGGAGGGATAGCATTAGGAGATATACCTAATGTAAATGATGTGTTAATGAGTGCAGCACACCAACATGGCACATGTATACATATGTAATAAACCCGCACATTGTGCACATATACCCTAGAACATAAAGTACAATACAAAAATTTTTTAAAAAAGAACTGGAACTATAATTTGCTTATTTGAGTCTCACTGTGCTATTAACTTCATTACATTAATGATCATGTTGGTTTTATTTAGCTATGTTTACCCAAATCATGAAACAGTCATTTCATTGTTCAGACTTTCCAATGATTTTATAGTCCTTCAAACAAAACCTGTTAGTGTAGATTGTATGTCCCTTATTATCTGTAACCTACCTCTGTCTCTCCACTTTCTTTTCTGTCCTTTTTCCTTACCTCTGATGCACATTCACATTTTGAATCCATCTATATTGTTAATTTCTAAATTTCTCAACAATGTCAATCTCTCTATTTCTAGAATTTCATGTGTGCTGTTGTTACCTGGTCAGCTCTATATCACTTTTTAGATATTAGTTGAACTCCCACTTCCCCTATGTGCCCTTCCCAGCACTATAGAACATCATCTTACTTAGGTTCTTAAATGAGAGAATAAGAAAATAATAATGTAAAGTAAAAATATATTGGAAATTTTCTTCATTGTCTCTGATCAGCAAAAACATAATGCTGTAAAATATAATTTCATATAACTTACTTTCATTCACAATTTTTGAAATTTCTCTGCTTAAAAGTTTTAAGAAAGAAAATATATAAACATAATAAGTTACAATATTTTTAAAGGTCTTTATGTTATAAAATATGAAAAGACAAATGAGTGAGGTGGGAAATTCTAACATATTGATGCTTATCTGCAGTGAATATTCATTTCCATTTTATTATCAGGCATCTAAACTTCATGTACAATAATGGTCATATTTGTTTTTTTTCTTTTGAGTATAGCACTAATCGGGCCAGAGACTTTATATATATAGTACACACACACACACACACACACACACACACACACGTGTACTTTTATAATATAAAAATATATGCACTATCTATGTATAATGTCTATTATTTATTTTTATTTAGGCACAGTGGTAAGTTGGACTGTTAAAACTTCTCTCTCCATCAAGCTATGGTCTACCAGCAAGAGGAATTTTAAAATAAATATTTACAAATAATCAAATAATTTCAAGTTACCAACTACTGAGAAAGAGTACAGGGTATTGATCAGATTTCCCTAGGGTTATGTATTAATAGCAGTCAACATAACAAAATCAAAACATATATTCAAATTTATTTCTCTTGGTTAAATTGTACCTCAAGAAAGGGGAGAGGACTCTTCATTCTATATATTTACCCAGATATCAAGGTTGATAGAGAGTCTACCACCTGGAATATTATCTAGTGTCAATAAAGGAGTAAAGTGTGGCTCCAACCTTAGACTTTATTTTAAAAATAGTTTGAGGCAATTTAGTAAGTTGTTAGCACTGGAATAACATGTGATTTGAATATTCCAGTAAGGGAAAATAATTGGTGTTTGAGGCTGGATGTAAAGAAGCAAGTTAGAAAAATATTATAGCAACCTGGGCAAGAGATTATTCTTTTGGGTTGTGGTAATGTGGCGCTAAAGGAGTTGCTAAACTCTAAAATCATTAAAACACAATGGATTGATGAATACGAATTGTTCTGGGAAGGAATGTGTGAAGTATAAATCCAGGTTTTTTTCTTTATCTGCTAAATAGAAAATGTCATTTGTTAATAATAGAACAACTACAAAATCAGTAATGTTTGATAATAACATGAATTCAACACTGGACGTATGGAGTTGATAATCCTTGGGGACATCATTATGGGAATATCGGCTAGGCAGTTGGAGAAGTACTGTAGTGTGGTAGTCAAGAACATAGGCTGGAGACTAACTGGATTATCTAAATGTCATTCCCACAATCTGTGTAAGCTTGAGTAAGTTATTTGTATTCTTTGTTTCCATTTTATTATCTATATATAGTAATGAGAATACTCAATATACCTACCTCATTGGACACTGTGAGAATATATGCAAATTACTGTAAACAGTGCTTGACATATACAGTGAGTGAGGTATTTTTAATTTTGTGTATAGATTTTGAAGTACAAACAAATGGCTATAAGTAAAGTACAGAATTAAGAGTCACAAATATGCAAGTTCTAAGTTGGGTTGTGTGGGACTGACTAAAAGTACAGTATGGGGTGAGTAAATTATCAAGAAATAGAGGGGAAAAAAAGAAAAACTGGCAAAAAAGAAAAGCCTGAAAGGAAGCAAACAGATGTATAGGAGAAATGCCAGAAACAATTAGTGTCTCAAAAACAAAGTGATAAGTAAAATACCTCTAAAGTGACCAATTTGGTGGTTAGAAAAACACCTATTTGTTTTGGAGACATGGATTCCATGTGTGACTTAGCAGGTACAGTTTTCGTGATATGGACTGGTGGAAGTTGCAGTCAGTTGAGAAATGAGTAAAATAATAAGAAATAGAAATAGATAATAAGAGCCATACTTTCAAAATATTCATTGTAAAACATAAGAGAAACTAGTGAGGTCTGGGCAGTGCCATTAGACATTGTGATTTAATCATATTGATGGAAAGATATTAGTACAAAGGAAGAGGATGAGAACACAAAATTATGAGAGACCATTAGAATATAATATATATACACAAAAGATTAAAAATAAGTGAAGGGATTGATCTTAGCAGAGGAAAAGACTGTTGTGTATTAGGATAAGAGAATAAACTATGATTTTCAAAGCAAAGATGTTTGTAAATAATTTTGTTAGAAATTGAAGAAGCTCTGGGTCTTCCTTCCTTCCTTCCTTCCTTCCATTCTTCTTTTACTTTTTTTTTTCTTTTAGGATACAAAGTTATTTGTTGAAGACCATGGGTGAGATGTGGAGTCACTCAGAGATCTGAGAGGAGTGAAAGTTTGAAATAGTTATTTTAGGATATGGGAAAAGTGAACTAAATAAAGGTGCTTGGCAGCTTTAAGTAATGGTTTGAGTTTGGTGACCATGAATTTATGCTAAAACCAGGCATCCCTGTTTTATGATTATGTCCGTGGAGCAGAGAAAATGTAAAAAAAAAAAAAGCTTGATTTGTCTTCAGGCATAATTTTTATGAATAAATGTAATAAACAGACTAAGAATCAAGGGGATTAAAATAATGGCAAAAGAATAATGAAAAAGCATGGCTCATGAAATCAAAATTTTAAGGGTTGTCAGCAAATAGATAGAAATGTGTACATATTAGAGGTACACATGAGGATTTTAGATGAGGGTGTTTAATGAATAAGGTGGAAGAAATGGAAATTCATTCACAGAATAGGATTTCTAAATTACTGAAAAGTAGAGCAGATTAAGGTAAATATCACATTAT
This sequence comes from Trachypithecus francoisi, assembly GCF_009764315.1. Taxonomy (NCBI): domain Eukaryota; kingdom Metazoa; phylum Chordata; class Mammalia; order Primates; family Cercopithecidae; genus Trachypithecus; species Trachypithecus francoisi. The sequence continues at coordinate 127,283,249 of NW_022681454.1, read as the reverse complement.
GGCTATGGGAAAAAGTGAGTGAAATAGAGGGGATGTTTGAAGACAATGAGGCCTCTACAAACTGAGTTCAATGTGTTGTGTGGGCCAAAGGAACTGCATGACTCAACAGGATCCAATTGTTTCAGCAAATGAGGAGGCACAATCAGGATATTTGTAAATAATAGTCAAAAATAGATGATTATAGTAGACAAAACTCAAGGAAGAAGTTTGAGTTTGTATGTGTGCATGTGCATATTTGTTTGTTTTGTTGTTTATTTTGCCTGTTTATAAGTTAGCAGAATCTTACTTGTCCAGCAGAGACTCAGAGTGAGGAAGATAAGAGTTCCACTGCTACATAGTGCAGCATACAGATGATTGGAAAAAGATCAGTTGCTACCTGATAGTACTGCAAGGGAAGCTAGTTTCTCCTAAGGATGGAAGAAGCAGGAAATAATCATTAAAGAAATTGAAGGTGAGATGCATTTTTGATAATAAAGTAGGAATTTCTGATAGCAACAGAACAAAAATGAGTGAAAAAGACAGAGGAATGCAAGAATGAAGTAAGATTAGTTGATATGTCAAAGAGAATGTCAAAGGCACAAATTATAAGACAAAAACAGTAAGGTGAGGTATGGATTATTGAGTCTTTTGAGAAAAAAACAGAGACTCATTGGGCTTACATTTTAATTTTTTTCCAAGTCTCTGTAGTTACTGTATACATTTTTCTACTTGTTAGCTTGTGGACGCTTCAAGCACTTTATTCATATTTAACTTTAACCTATATGAGACTTAAGCCTTCTATCTCGAACAAATATGTATTCTCCCCTGAAAATAAGTTAGATTAGTTCACACTGGCAGAAAGTCTTTACCTTTGGGAACTCACAACCTATTACTCTGTAGAGTGCCAATGGTCCATCAGGTTGCTTTTTGAAGCCTCACCTCCAGAATAAAATAATTTAATGCATAATAAGCTCCTCAATCTCTCCTGAAATGTTGCTTATTTTCCTGTGAGAAGGAATGATTGATTAGGCCTCACAGGTATTTTCCCAAGGTAGGAAAGTTATTTTTTAAAATCCCATTTTATGCAGTGGTAGTAATGTGAAGAAAACAAGAGAAAGGTTTGCCTTACACTTTTCAAAAATTTGCTCTTTTCGATATTACATTGTTTTATTATAAGTTTTATTAAGAGCTGTTTTAACCACATCTATCAAATTCTAAGGACCTTGGATACTTTACCTCTATTTTCTTGTTTACACCTTGTATTATACTAGTGATATTATGTGTTTTATTCTCTAAAATGTTTTCAAGAGGTGAAAAGTTCTGTGATCTTGGTGTTCCTTCAGGTTCTGTGATGCTTACCACAGAATGCTCTGCTTGCCTGTACCATGTTTCATCCAATTCTAAATTCCAGGCCACACACTTGAGTGACCACCCATTCACTATCTTCATCATAGTAGCAGTTACATGATAGGTTCACTTTGCAATAATGCATGAAGTCTTTAGACTTAGAATCTGTGAACTTTTCTACATGTATGCCAGTCTTCAGCAAACATTTGCTTTTAAAAGAACTCCTTTGGAACATAGTAAATGAGAGCACATTGTAAATGGCGGGTATCTGAGCGAGGCAGATTGTATTCCAACTTGATGGATGAGCACTCGAAGTAAAAGGCATATTTGCACGGTAGAAAATACAGTTAGTGCTCTCCTGCTGAAAATGGGATGTATGTTAAAATTAGAACCTGTCTCAGAACTCTGATCCCACAGAACACCGTATTTTCAATAGAAACCAAAATTTGGTCCTATCCCATTCTGACTATTATTATTCATATTTTGTTTTTGTTGTATTGCATATAAAAGACTTTAAATACTTGAAAGGCATGCTGTGCTTATTTTTTATCATATGACCAATATTTTAAAAAATTTATAATGTTTTTAAATCAATATAAAATGTTGTAGGACTAGTGTTTTTTTTTTTTTTTTTCATTTTATGGGAATTTTCCATTCTCCATTAGTGTCAAGCTTATTTTATATTTGAGTAAGTTAATATGTTATCACTCTTTAAAAGAACAAGCAAAACAATTTTTAAACCTAATTTAATAAATTTAATACTTTCATTAACTATTATAAATCTAAAAGCAATTTTTACAGATTTCTACATTTCTGTTATATGTCAGACATTTAAGAAAAAAATGTTCTAAAAAGAAGTAGATGTATGATAAAATTAGAACTCGTTTCAGAACTCTGTTCCCATGGACAACACATTTTGAACTGGCCTTCTAGCTCTTGACTTCACTTCTCTTCTCTCTTTTTATACTCCATTCCAGGCAGATAAGCATCCTTTCTTACTGATTATAAAAATCATGCTTCTGTCCTAAGTCATTTACTCTGATTTTTATTCTAATTAGAATTATCATCTCTCTTTTTTTTTTTTTTTTTGAGACGGAGTCTTGCTCTGTTGCCCAGGCTGGAGTGCAATGGCCGGATCTCAGCTCACTGCAAGCTCTGCCTCCCAGGGTCACGCCATTCTCCTGCCTCAGCCTCCCGAGCAGCTGGGATTACAGGCGCCCGCCACCATGCCCAGCTATTTTTTTTTTTGCATTTATTTTAGTAGAGACGGGGTTTCACGAGAATTATCATCTCTTAAACAACCACATCTTACTCCATCTTTTAGGTTCCTACTACAATGTTCCTGAGACTTTGACTGAGTGCTCCATATGGAATATAAATCCCCTTCCCATCACTCCAATCTCGATCTCCCTTTTTCTGTCTTATTTTTCTTTATAGCACATAAAGCCATCTGTCTTGGAACTCCAGATTAAAAGTTTAGAAGATAAGAGATATTGTTTTTCTTACTGTTGTTACACAGTACCTAGAATGTGGCAATCATTAAATATTTCTTGAAGAAATGAATCAATTTGCTATAATTAAGATAATTATAGTTTTTCAAGAGTCCCCTCTGTTATCATATTTGTGTAAACTGCCATTATGAGAACAATTTGAATTTGTAGCTTATAATGGGCTACATAAAATTAGTAAGACTCCAAGACTCCAAGAAACGTTAGGTTTGTGAACTAACCTTTGTAAAACATTTGAACATTGCAGAAACATAATTTGTTATCTATCAGTAAGTTAATATCTACCATTACTTTCTGGAATAGAATGTGTTATCTGCAGTTTCTTGGTGCACTTCAGAAACCTCAAATCTCATTGGGACTCACCTGCAACCTATGTTATGTCTTTGCTAGGGTCTGAAAGTTGTCACTCCAAAATTCTTATGGGGAAATCCTAACCACCAAGATGATGCTGTTAGGAGGTGAGGCCTTGGGAAGCGATTAGATAATAAAGGTACAGTCCTCATGAATGGAATTAGTTCCCTTATAAAAGAGGCCCAAGTGAGCTGCCTTGCCTCTTCCATCATCTGAGGAAACAGAAAGTGCCATCTACGAACCAGGAAACGGCCGTTCACTAGATACGGAATCTGCTGGTGCCATAATCTTGGATTTCTCTGCCTCCAGAAATGTGAGAAATAATTTTCTGTTGTTTATAAGCTACCAAGTCTTGGAATTTTGTTATAGCAGAACAAACAGACTAAGACAAGAATGTAAGATAACCACATCTCGATGTTCCCTTGGGATTATTCCTGTCTTCCCAAGAGGTATTTTTGTAATGATTAATGAACTTAAAGTTTTTAACCTATTCTAGCACCTCATGATATATAATTAACACACTAAGCTGAATCTATTACCTTGACTGATCTCCAGCATCTATTCAGATGATTGTCCTCCTAAATACAATCAATACCTGCCTTTTCAAACTTAAATTTAAATTGGCATCTACCAACTTAATTCACAAACTCTGTGTCCCTTGTATCTTCTTGAATGATTGTCTTCCAAGGTTTTCATTCCAAATAGAATTTGTTGATTCATGTTAATTAAAAACCGCAGTGAGGACCGGGCGCGGTGGCTCAAGCCTGTAATCCCAGCACTTTGGGAGGCCGAGACGGGCGGATCACGAGGTCAGGAGATCCAGTCCATCCTGGCTAACACGGTGAAACCCCGTCTCTACTAAAAAATACAAAAAACTAGCCGGGCGATGTGGCGGGCGCCTGTAGTCCCAGCTACGTGGGAGGCTGAGGCAGGAGAATGGCGTGAACCTAGGAGGCGAAGCTTGCAGTGAGCTGAGATCCGGCCACTGCACTCTAGCCTGGGCGACAGAGCGAGACTCCGTCTCAAAAAAAAAAAAACTGCAGTGAGGTAACAAAGGCCCTGTGAACTTTGCCTTCACCACCCTCTTGAGGTTCACTGATCTGCATATTGTTTTTTAATCAAAATCGTATGCATTTAGCCATGCTATTGCTCTTGTGTTCATATGCCAAATATTTTTTAAACTAATTTTTGACAGTTTGTATTCTGAGATCACCATAGTCATCTATCGTTTAAATATACCAGTTTTATATTCCACCCTGCCCACCACTCCTAACCTCCCTACTTTCTACAGCCATTTAGAGAAACTAATAATTAAAAGCATACCTATTATGGTCCTGCTTAGCTAACCTCTACTTACCTTAGAGTTCTATCCCCGGAGTTCTTTTAGAATGCCGGTCATAATATATTTAATATTATATTCCTTTTATAATGTTGAGATAATGATGAATAGAGCCAGTGAATGCCAGGTTGCAGTAAATACAACAGTTTGGCTCTCCACACCTATTCCAATCCCCTCTAGCATGTCTCCTAGTACCATGAATGCTAGAAAGCCAAAAAATACATTTGCCAGATTTATTTGCAGTTAGTCTGCAGTATGATATTTTGACAAAGCAGAGCAACGTGAAGTGGTATCTGTTCTCAGAGAGAACCTTGTAGAGTGCCTTTTCTTCGTCGGCGTCTGTGACAAAGAACTAGTTACTGGTCTCTAGCAAGTGGCAGCATCTTTAGCAATTGTTTCTGCATACCGTTAAATGTTTCACACAGCTTCATTTGTTCCTGACTGCATAGTATATAAATTTGATTCTCTCTATGTCCTAGAAATTATGTAAGATAGCCATACTTATAAAATGCCATCGTGCTACATACTAGCTAAAAAGGATTCTGTTCTCTGCAACAAAACTTGAAAGATATAGGAGTTTCTGTAACTAAACTTCTATTCTCCTCTTCTCAAATCTGATCTCATTTTAGTAGCATAAGCACAGAAGTTATTAAGTAATAATTTTTAGTACTGACTCCTACATGTAGATTTATGAGGATAAGTCTCAATGATTTCCTAGATTTTGTCTTCCTTTTACAGTTGTATCATTTGGCTTTCTCTCTGTGTTAGAATTATGGGATCTAAATCATTATCTCTAATTTATTAGCCATATTTATTTCCAGAACACCCCTTGGATTCCAAAGTCCACAGATGCTGAAGTCTCAGTTTTATTTTTAATTTTTTAAATTTGCCAGTTTTCCTTGTTTGTTCTTATCCACAGTAATCAGACCTGAGGATACATTATGGAGAGTGTAGATATTTTAACATTTCAAATAATTGTAGTTTATCCTGTCAAATAATTTTTAATCTTTCTTCATTATCGGGTACTACACATCATTCATTAACCTACAACTCTTTTACTGAACCTTCGGTAACTGTGGCTGTGAAAATTATCTTGTCATTTCTTTGTTGCCCATGTTCTTTGTTCTATTTCTGGCCATCTTAATTTCCAAAGCAGTCCCGGTACAGATTTTCTTTGCTCTGATCTTTATATTTTTTATTATTTATTCTTTCCACAAACACAAATATGATTCTTAAATAATTACTTATATGCTGTTGCTCATCTTACTTATAATAGAAATGCATTTAATTCCATTTGGATCTTTACCTGCAATCTACTGAACATTTTTTACTGATTTAAATTTTAATCTACACTAAGAATCCATATCAATTTTAGTTTATTTTCATAAATTTGATATGAGTTCTCAGTGTAGAAAATAAGCTAAACTTTGTATTAGCCTCAAATTGTTTTCTTTACCACTAGATCCTGGATACAAGTAACATACTAAGAGCTCGATAAATATTTATCAAATAATAAGCTGAATTTATTTTCTCTTCTTCTTGATTGCTATTTAGTTTCAAAAAAAAATGAATTTATTTACTTTCTTTTCTACCTATAGTCAGCCTTACATATCCACAGGTTCCACATCAGTGGATTCAACCAACTGCAGCTCTAAAGTAGTAAAAAATGAATAAATATGTAAATAACACTAAATGCTAGAAATAAAAAGTAATATAGGATAGCAACTATTTACATATAATTTACATTGTATTATGTAAAGTAATCTAGAGATAATTTAAAGTATACAGAAAGATGTGCATATGTTATATACAAATACTATGCCACTTTATATAAGGGACTTGAGCATCTGTAGATTTTGGAATCTGAGGGTAGTTCTGGAATCAGTTTCCTGAGAATATCGAGGGATGTCTGTACAGTTACCCCATCAGTGAGCTCTTCTTTAGATTAGTTCCACAAGATGCTCTCATTAATTGCATTCCATTGAGTGCTCTTGATCTTGAATTGTATCTATAAATGAACACATTGTATAACAGCAACTGCATTTGAGTTTAACCTTTTCTAGGAGCTACAAAGATAGGAGGTAAGACACATGAGAACAATATCTGGGCATAACATTTTCATAGGACCACATCTGCATGAGCAAACTACACCGTATGCACTAAATACATACAAAAAAAAGTTATGGTTAAAATACATACGTAAATTGGTAATAGAAATCATTTCTTTATTCAAAAAGCATTAAATAAGTACCAACTCTGCACAGTTCTAATTATGACATTTACTTTGTAATTATTAACAATAATAATACGAAGATAGGATAAATGTTTACATTCACGGAACTCAGAATACAATAGGACAGACTTTATCAAACATTACAGGTAAAAAATAAGTCATGAAAGCAAAACACATGATGCTATGACTGCAAGCAAAAAGGAAATATAAATTAATCCAAAAGTCCAGGGACAGCTTCTCTGAGGAAATAAAGGGTGAATATAGGTTACCTAAGTTGGGGAGAGAGTGGGAATTGTTTCAGGAAATCACTACACAAAGTCCGTATGGGGGATGGGACCTGTTGTACTGGAGCACAGCAGTAGTTTACAGCAAGAAGAAAAACAGTGAGAGATAAGTCTAGATAGGTAAGCAGGAATCAGACCATGCAAGACTTATAGGCCACAGGAAGAATTTAGTTGTCTTAAGAACAATTGGAAATTATTGAAGAACTTTAACAATGGAAGTGACATAATTAAAATTATGTTTGAAAAGGACACTCTGGTGTGTACTTCTGGAAAGTAGATGAAAGGACTAAGAGTTAATGCTTAGCAAGCAAGAGGTGATTGCAGCAGTGTAAAATATAACTGAGTTTCTCAAGTATATTTATGCCATCCTTATTCCCAATCAATGTTCATGACTCTGGATGAAGAAACACTTTGGTTGAATTAGAGTTTGTATATGAAATAATCTTACTACTTCCATTTGTTTTATTATAACTGTATAGAAGTAAAAAGCTCTGATTTAAAACCTAATTCTTACATTCTTTTAGATTAATTAATGAAGCACTGATATTGACTTTGCATTTTGGATGCTTATTTTATTACTCACATATCCCTGTGTTAATATGTCATTTTAACATCTGAAATAAATTTTGAAACTGAAGTAAAATTATAGTTGATGTAATTAAATGTATAGGTTTCAGGGTAAAATATTATAATACAAACGTACTCATTAATATTATGGGTAAAAAGACTTCAAAGTAATAAAATTAGGATGCACAGAGGTATACTTCTAAAGATACATTTTTATTTTATATTTATTTACTAGCTTTCTGAGTGAGGCATAACTTTAAATATAATTCTCCCAAGAATATCACAGCTATGTGTTTGATTAGACACAGAAAGTCACCTGAGAATAGATTTTCTTCAACTACGCCAAGTGGGTCCATTTTGAATTTTGAAATTCTCCTCTATCCTAAACAATGTCTTTATTTTTTATATAGGAGACTTGATGAGGCTTTAAATTCAATGTATCTTGTATTTCAGGAAGGCACAGGGTAAAACTGTGAATCCAGTTTTTAAGTATGTAAATCCTGTGGCTACAAAAAGAAAAGAGCTCCCTAGTTTCCTGACCCTGAGTGTGCCTGAGGGTGTAACACCTTGGAGCTCTCAGTATCTTTCTCTGAGCTTCCCAGCATTGTTAGCTTCAGACAGGCTAGTCCACCTTTCTTGCCTTCCTTTCTTGTCCTTAATAATGAATAAACACTTTTGCTTTTAATAATGGTACCAATAACCGCACTGCTTACTGTTTTTAGTTTCAGATACCAGAGACTGCTCTTTATTTAGAAAATAATCTTAAATGGGGCATTGCATACATTTCAGAGTCTTCAAAATGACCACAAAACCTTGCTAAAAGAGCTTGGAAAGATTTCTGAAACACTATGGTACTACTCTAGTAAAAACACAACTGCCACTGCCTCTGGCAACTCAACAGCTGGGAAACGAAGGCCAGCACACTAAAACTTCACCGTTGCTATCCAACCCCTTTCATCACCCATTATTTTTTACTACTTTATTATAAAAGAGCTTCTTTTCAGAAATGGTTAATTTCATCATGCTTCCTAGGGTAATTGTAATGTAGACCTCGGATTTCTGTATAAATAAGGTAACTTTTAAAATCCCAATCCAAAACCCCATAGTTTGTTATTAAAAGTCACTAAAAGTCACACAGAAGGAACAGACTCTTCAACTTTTTTCTTTCTTGCTTTTTTCTTGCATGATTGCATTGCCAGAAATGTAAAGTGACATTTCTGCACTTAGTAGCAAGTTAAAGATTTGTTTTTTGTTTCTTGTTTTTTAAGTTTTCTGGACACTATTATACAAAAAGGTAAGGTGGAGATACATTGCAATGGGCGTTGAGTTAAAAAATTAAACACCTGCCATAAATATTTTCAATATAATTCAAGATTTTTTTTCCTCTCTCTCCCTAGTGTGTATAAATTGGACTGAACTCTAATTGTGCAAACTCTAGGGATACCGAGACAATTCTAGGAAGGCAGCCTGGTAGAAAAATTCACTGCTAATGTGGCAGTTTGATCCAAAAGAATTTAATGTGAATATGCTAACAAACCAAGTAGGCAAGGCAGCTATTACTCATTATGAATATAAATACACATAAAATTGTACTAATGCATAATTATTAGTATTCAATGGATAGTATAGGAAAATGGTTCAATGGAGATAAGTACTTGATGGATACATGATAGAATATAAGTTTATATGATTTGGCTGTGTCCCCACCAAAATCTCATCTTGAATTGTAGCTCTCATAATTCTCACCTGTTGTGGGAAGGACCCAGTAGGAGATAATTGAATCATGGGGGCAATTTCCCCCATACTGTTCTCCTGGTAGTAAGTCTCATGAGATCTGATGATTTTATAAGGGTTTTGTGCTTTAATTTGGCTCTCATTTCTCTCTTGTCTGTCACCATGTAAGATGTGCCTTTTTGCCTTCCACCACAATTTTCAGACCTCCCCAGCCACATGGAGCTGTGAGTCCATTAAACCTCCTTTTTTTTTTTTTTTTTTTTTTGTAAAAATTGCCCAGTCTCAGGTATGTCTTTATCAGCAGCATGAAAAATGGACTAATAGAGTAAATTGGTACTGGTAGAGTGGGGCACTGCTGTAAATATACCCAAAAATGTGGAAGTGACTTTGGAATTGTGTAACAGACAGAGGTTGGAAAAGTTTGGAGGGCTCAGAAAAAGGCGAATGTGGGAAAGTTTGGAACTTCCTAGAAACTTGCTGAATGGCTTTAACAAAAATGCTGACAATGATATGGACAATGAAATCCAGGCTGAGGTGGTCTCAGAGAGAGATGAAGAATTTGTTGGGAACTGGAATAAAGGTGATTTTTGCTATGCTTTAGCAAAGGGACTGGTGGCATTTTGCTCTTGCCCTACAGATCTGTGGAACTTGAACTTGAGTGAGATGATTTAGGGTATCTGGTACATGAAATTTCTTTTTCTTTCTTTTTTTTTTTTTTTTTCTGAGATGGAGTCTCAATCTGTTGCCCAGGCTGGAGTGGAATGGTGCGATCTCGGCTCACTGCAACTTCCACTTCCTGGGTGGAAGTGGACTCTCCTGCCTCACCCACCTGAGTAGCTGGGTTTAACTGGGATTACAGGTTCATGCCACTACTCCTGGATAATTTTTGTACTTTTAATAGAGATGGGGTTTCACCATGTGGGTCAGGTTGGTCTTGAACTCTCGACCTCATGATCCACCTGCCTTGGCCTCTCAAATTGCTGGGATTACAGGCATAAGCCATCACACCTGGCCCATCTGATGGAAGAAATTTCTAAGCTGCAAAGCATTCCAGAGGTGACTGGGGTGCTGTTAAAAGTATTCAGTTTTAAAAGGGAAACAGCATAAAAGTTCAGAAAATTTGCAGCCTGATGATGCAATGGAAAAGAAAAACCCATTTCCTTAGGATAAATTCAAACTGGCTGCAGAAATTTACATAAATAAGGAGGAGGCAAATGCTAATCACCAAGAAAAGGGGGAAAATGGCTCCAGAACATGTCAGAGACCTTTGTTGGCAGCCCCTCCCATCATAGGCCCAGAGGCGTAGGAGGAAAAAATGGTTTCATTGGCTGGACCCAGGGCCCCTTGCTGTGTACAGCCTAGGGACTTGGTGTCCCACATCCTGGCTGCTCCAGCCATGGCTAAAGGAGCCAAGGTACAGCTTGGGCATGGCATCAGATGGTGCAAGCCCCAAGCCTTGGCAACTTCCATGTGGTGTTGAGCCTGCAGGTACATAGAAGTCAACAATTGAGCTTTAGGAACCTCCACCTAGATTTCAGAGGATGTATGAAAACACCTGAATTTCTAGGCAGAAGTTCACTGCAGGGGCAGGGCCCTATGGAGAACCTCTGCTAGAGCAGTGTGAAAGGAAAATGTGGAGTTGGATCCCCCACACAGAGTTCCCACTACTGCACTGTCTAGTGGAGCTGTAAGAAGAGGGTGACTGTCTTCCAGACCCCAGAATGATAGTCACTGACAACTTGCATTGTGACCCTGGAAAAGCTGCAGACACTCAACTCCAGCCATGAAAGCAGCCAGGAGGGTGGCTGTACTCTGCAAAGCCGTGTGACTGAGCTTCCTAGGACCATGGGAACTGACATCTTGCATCAGGATGACCTGGATATGAGTCATGGAGTCAAAGGAGATCATTTTAGAGCTTTAAGATTTGACTGCCCTGCTGGATTTCCAACCTGCATGGGTCCTCGAACCCCTTTGTTTTGGCCAATTTCTCTCATTGGAATAGCTGTATTTACCCAATGCCTGTACTCCCCTTGTATCTAGGAAGTAACTAACTTGCTTTTGATTTTACAAGCTCTTAGGCAGAAAGGACTTGTCTTAGATGAGGCTTTGGACTGTGGGTTTTTGAGACAATGCTGAAATGAGTTAAGACTTTGGGAGACTGTTGGGAGGGCATGATTGGTTTTGAAACGTGAGACATGAGATTTGGGAGGGGCCAGAGGTGGAGTGATATGGTTTGATTGTGTCCCTATCCAAACCTCATCTTGAATTGTAACTTCCATAATTCCCACGTGTTGTGGGAGGGACCTGGTGGGAGATGACTGAATCATGGGGGCAGTTTCCTCCATACTGTTCTTGTGGTAGTGAATAAGTCTCATTAGATCTGATGATTTTGTAAGGGTTCTCCCCTTTCACTTGGCTTTCATTTCTCTCTTGCTTGCCATCGTGTTAAATGTACCTTTCACTTTTAGCCATGACTGTGAGACCTCCCCAGACACGTTGAGCTGAGTCCATTAAATGGCTTTTCCTTTACAAATCATCTGGGCTTGGGTATGCCTTTATCAGCAGCATAAAAACAGCCTAATACATGGGTAAAAATCAGTTAAAACTATACTATTTCAGGGACACAAAAAATATTTTAATAACTCAGTAGTGGTATTCAAAATTCATCGGTAACTACAACACACAAACATATCTGTTTGTATATACAGCTTTTATTGTACTAATTATCTCATAAAATGCTGCATAATTATATAGTTATTTGTTTTCATGTCATATGTTAAATTACACTTTTTTATATTTTTAGTGTAATTGTTCTAGTGTAAAGACAGACAAAATTAACTTTCATATTATTATACTACAAAATAGATGATTTTCAAAAATGAGTTTGCTTCCTCATTTTCTTTGCTGACCATAATTTCAATCTCAAAATTTCTGCATAAATCAATTGATTTTAAAATTCCAATTCTTACAAAGAAGTAAGGTATTAATATTTTTAATATTTAATTTAATATTTTAAATTTAATTTAATTTAATAATTAATATTTTTAACAGAGTTTGCTACTTAGCTCTCTTTCTTCTACCTTGATGTGGCATTTCTTTTGTTATATTGATGCCTTTTATTGCATACAACTCCAATGACTTTCAGTGAGAGGGTAGAACAATTACTAATTAATGCTTAAAAATATACATTGGGGTTTATTTTATGCAAGTGATGTTTATATTGGAAGACACAATGAAAACATGTAATCTGTATCTTATGTGACCTATACACATACTTTAACAGATTTCTTTTTACGATTCCAGATGTTTCTTCTCTCTCTCTTCTTGACCTTAAACTTTGGAGTCTTCAGGCAGCAGTCCTGGTTTCTATTCTATTTTCACTATGCATAAAATAACTAAATGAATTCATGCGTTCTTCTTCCTTTAACAAATCCCATATTTATATTTTAAATCTAGGACTGTTTTCTAATTTCCAAATCAGTATGTACCTTTGTCAACTTTTCATCTCTAATTGGATATCATGGATAATTTGAAACTTCATATATCCAAAACTGAATCATGACTATTGGGAGTGTCTGGATCCCAAAATAATATTCATTGTCCCATACTGAGTTATTAAAAATATAGATGAAATATAAAAATCTACATATTTTCTGAAAAAGAAAAGCTTGATTCAATGATTTGATTTAAAACGGTGTGTACAATGAACTTACAAATACTACACCATTGAATAAGGTTTACCCACTCAGTCAATGTGGGTGAATCATATACTTGATTTCCAAGACAGATCTCGTAGTATAAGAAGGAAACATATTTAGAAGGCCTCTTGCTTTCTAGCCGACAGACCCAAAAAAAAGAAATGAAAATGAATAAGTGAGAAGCTGGAAATATTCCCACTATAATTTTCCCTATGGAAAAATAAATGGAGTGGCAGTATTTTCTCTAGAAAAACTGGAAGAACTGAGAAAAATCTGTCTCCCTAACAGTTGCTTTCCTCTGATTATATTCAAATATATGTACTGTCCTTGGTAGCCACTGTCATCCTTTTGTCAAGATAGGATTATCTGTTTTATGCATTTTTAAAATACATCCTAATGAGGCCAGGCATGGTGGCTCATGCCTATAATCCCAGCACTTTGAGAGGCCAAGACAGGTGGATCACTTGAAGTCAGGAGATCAAGACCAGCCTGGCCAACATGGTGAAACCCCGTCTCTACTAAAACTACAAAAAATAGCTGGCACAGTGTTGGGCGCTTACTGTAATCCCAGCTATGACTTGGGAGGCTTAGGCAGGAGAATCGCTTAAACCTGGCATCCGAGGTTGTAGTGAGCCAAGATCGTGCCACTGCACTCCAGCCTGAGCGACAGAGCGAGACTCCATCTCAAATTATAATAATAATTAATTAATAATAAATACGTACATAAAATACAATGCATCCTAATGAGTACTAAACCTAGAATACATTCTTGGAGAAGCCAAATTGACTTTTTTTAAGGCCTCAATTCATTTTATGTCCTGCTTACAAGTCTCTGATGGCTTTCCACTGCCTTCGGATCTTTAATATGACTAAAATCCCTTATATGACCACTACTGCGTCTCAAAACTCATGAGTACTTGATTTTCATTGTTCAGATGAGAAGATTAAGAGGGAAAAAGGGAAGATAACTTGTTACAAAGAGGTTGTATTTTAAGAATTAAACAGATTGTTTGTGTACAACTCTGTGGTTGTTAATTATTTCTTACAGTAGTTCATAAAGTACAACAAACCATGACGTTACTCCCACTGTCTCTGCTTTTGATAAAAAACATAACAAAATAATGTTAAATCCAAAAAAACCCATAATTTTTAAAAAATCCATCAGAGAGCTGAAGTTACAGAAGAAACTGGCCTAGAAACAAATAGTTTGTATTCCTAGGAGAGACAGAATGTGGATGCTTGCTTATGTGGGTCAAACCTCTCACAACATGCAACCTAATAAAAACAATTCAGCTAAAACACTTAACGAATTTCTAAAAACCAGGGTACCTACTGTGAAAGTGTGGTAATATCTCAGAACTACAGGTACACAAGGAATTCACACACACTCACAGACACAAATTATCAATATCATGACTTTAGGAGGGAAGGCATCTCTACAGACCCGTTCACACACTGAAACATAATAAGGCAATGTGATGAAGACTCTAAGCCTAATAATTTTTACAACTCAGATAAAAGGAAGAGCATCTCTGAAATTCAGAAATTATAGAAGCTGATTCACAAATGGCATATATGCTATATCAATATGAGGGAATATTTCTCAGTAATAAAAGTGAGTATTAGTAAATGTAACAACATGGATGAATCTCAAAATAATTATGCTGAGTGAAAGAAGCCACAAAAAAGAGTTTGGATGGTTACATTTATATATACCTTCTAGATAATGATGAGAAATACGTTGCTACTGTAAGCAGATCAGTGGTGGCCTAGGGAAGAACTTTGGAGTGGGATGAGAGGGACAGTGTAAAGTTGCATGAGGAAATTTTGGGTGGTGATAGATATGTTCATTATTTTGATTGTCATGTTGATTTCACAGTTCCATATCTATATATGTGAAAACTTATTTAGCTGTCCATTTTCCACATGTAGTTTATTGTGTGTCAATTATATTTCAATAAAGTTTTTGAAAAAACACAATTATGAGGATTTCATCTTAGTTCTATATTATAATATTCCTTTTTGGTCCTATTTGAACTTACAAGTCCAAGAATTTCCAGTGAGGCATACTTATTGAATAAATAAATATGTGAATTAATACAAGGAGAAATGTGGGAAGTGTCAAATGAGTATATATTTCACGAGTATAATCAGACAGTAGAGTTTTAAAAAATTCGGGTTACTTGGAAAAAATGAGAAATTTTTGAATAGTTCAGAGAGACATAAAACTTACAATTAATTTATACCAGGACTAAAATGCATAGTTTTGTCCAGGTCACACCTATTGGACGTGGTCTTTTCAGTGTACAGAGTTAATGTAAGAGAAAACGTGAAATTTTGTGGTAACAAAGCTTTTACCAACCCCAATTCCTAAAGGTATTTTTTTCATTATTCTCTTTTTTATTCACAGTTTCATATAATACATTTTGGTCTTTAGTCTTGCTTTTTATGCAGGGGTCTATGAGTACTGTCCATTATCCACCCAGTTAAAATAATGTGTTTTATTGTATATTGTCCATATGTATGTGTGTGTGTGTGTGTGTGTGTGTGTGTGCATACACATACCTGTCTGATGCTGAATTCTCAATTTGATTACATTTTTCTGTTGGGCGCAATATATTATATAATACTACTGAATTTTAGTACAAAAATCCCTTTCTATGCTTTTTTGATAGCTATTTATAAGACTTTATTTTAAAAATAAATTGACCAAATTCTTCAAAAAACAGAGTAGGGGTTTTGATTTGGATTGCATAAATTTACAAATTAATTTACAGAATTTTCCATAAATATGATGTTAAGTTGTTCAATACAAGAATCTTGAATTTTTTTAGCTCAAAGCTTGTATTTAATTTCTTTACTTGAGTTTAAAAAATTGGTCTAGTCCATTGAGTTATAGCAGATTATTTCCTTTTAAATTCCTATTTTATAGAAATGTAAACTTTTATGTTTTTATCATATAAATATATTTTCTAGTATCTTATTGTCCATATAGAAGAAATGATAATTTTTATGCTCATTTTGAGTCTACTAGACAATCAACTATCTTACTAATTCTAGTAAATTCTGATGCTATAATTTTCATATAGATATGTTTGTAAATAATATTTAATCTAATTCCTTTAAAACTTTATATTTTAATTCTATCCTGTCCTTCTTTTCTTCTTTTTTTCTCATTATCTACCTACCCACTGCCTCCTTCCTTCCATTATTTTACTGCATATCCTGGACGTTCGGTACAACCTTAAAGAGTGTTGATGATAATGAAATTCCTTACCCTCTTCTTGGTACTAAATGGAATGTATTTAAATAGGTATCTGGCAAATAACTTTTCATATTAGAAATATCTCCTTATTGTTTGTTAACTATTTTCAAGTATTAATTTTTATCAAATGTTTTGTCTACATCTGTTAACAATCATACATTTTTATTTTAGTCTATTAATGTGATGAATTATAATGACAGATTTTTACGTTGAAGCATCAGTGCCTTCTTGTGATAAATTTTATATTATGATACCTTAGTTTTAGTATACTGTTGGATTCACGTAAGTATTGCTTGGACCTATAATTTTCTTTATTGTATTGTCTAACCTATAATTTTCTTTATTGTATTGTCTATCTTTTCTGAGATTATGTTTCATAAAATAAATGACTATCTTTAGTTATTTTTTCTGTTTTTGAAAAACTTTGCAAAATTTCTCCCACTTTGGAAGTTTCTAGAATTTGCTCCTTGTACCTTGACAAATTTAAATTTCATTGCAACACGTGTAGGTATAGATTTGCTCTAACATGAAAGTTTGGCATTATATAAATCCTTTTACTATGAAATGTTAAACTCCATTAATTTTCTATGCATATTACTACTATTTCCTCAGATATTTGCACTTATTTTGGCATTCTGTGTCCAAATGCTGGCAATTCTACTCTATTTCCTCCAATTTCTAACCCTTCATCTCTATATTTTCCAGTTGACTTCTGCAAAATTTCTAAATATAATTTTCCACATCACTTGTTCATTCTTCAACTGTTTCTAACCAGATTTGATCTCATCCATCATACATTTTTTACTTTATTACTTTCTTTTCTGTTTTTAAAATTACCTTCTATTCTTTCATAATAAACGTCCATGAAATTTATTATAATTAATTTAAATTGTTATTCTGGCTGTTACAAAAGTATGGCTTTGTATGTTACATTCATTATGTTTCTTTATAATGAGTTTACTGCTCAGATATTTGGTTATTTTGCCCTGTGCATTTATGTTGACCTGGTAGTATCATCTACACTTCTTCTGGTAATTGTATCATAGGAAGTGGGTCCTTATTGTGTCCTTCTTGGTGAAACAAAGTGATATTTAGGAAATGAACTCAGAATCAAGACTCTTAAGAGCCTTAGAAAACTTTTGATTTAGAATGCTGTGCCTTGACATTCTATCCTAGTACTCTGGTACTGGATTCCTCTTTATATTCTGAGCTATTTTTTCTGTCTTAGTCTGCTTTGTGTTACTGTAACAGCATACCTGAGGCTGGGTAATTTATAAGGAAAAAAGGTTTATTTAGCTCACGGTTCTGCAGGCTTAGAAGTTCACGTGCTGCTTCTAGCTTTTGCTTCAATGCTGGGTCATTGCATAGTGGAGAAGGTCAAAGGTGAGGCAGATACATGTGCAGAGGGACCAAACAGGAAAAAGCCTTGCTTTATAACGACTAACCTATTTCTGTAGAATTAATCCAGTCTTGCTGGAGTGAGACCTCACTATCACATAGCATCACATCATTAATGAGGGATCCTCTCCCATGACCCAAATACCTTCCACTAGGCCCTACCTCCCAAAAACACTTTGGGGATCAAATTTCAACATGAATTTAGGTGAGGACAAACCAACCATATTCAAACCATAGCACTTATGGTCTGTGTTAAATTTATGTATCAAGGAGACCCATAGTTACAATGATAAGTACAATGGAATTTTATTCTTCTTTATTTTAATAGTCTCAAAGGTAGTTGTTCAGAGTTGGCAAGTCTTAGGATATTTCTTCACCACAAAGTAATTAGAAGACTCTGAATCAAAAGTGTTCCTGGGTCCAAGTTTGTTGCTATAGATGTTGTCATGTATATGCTAAAATAAAGTAAAATAGAATTTGTTTTCTTTTCAAAGGCATAATCTAGAAATTGTAGACATAATTTGCACTTATTCCATTGACCAGAATTGCATCATATAGGCACTCTTAGTTGCAAAGAAAGCTTAGAAATACATTATTTAGTAGGGAAGAATTGTGCATCAGTAAAATTTAGGCTTGATTATTAAAGAAACTTTGAGTAGATCCTGTTAGATGGTTAGTAATTTCTTCTTAAAATTACTCTTAGATAAGAAGCCTTTTCTGAATACTTATTTTTCTAAATGCCATGTCACTAACCCTTGACTTTGAAGAACGTAGACATGAATCAGTTAACTTGCCACCTTGCTCCAGCAGCAATTCAGGCCATCAGGGTCAATGCTTAGGATGTTGCTATATATTAATGTGGTAATGACAAACAATGGCATTACGAAGATCATGTTCTAAGGTTAGAAATTTAAAATTCTCTCCAACTTCAGTCTTACAGTGTAATACACCTTTCTCCCAGAACACTGCTAACCCACATGCTAGCCCTTCTGTCTCTGCTCTCTCTATCTTTTACATGCACTAATTCACAACAGCCTTTGATCTCGCAGGTTTCCCACTTTTTGATATTAATTCTTCAAATCTATTATCTGTATTGCTTCCATGATTTCTCAGGAGTAGATTATAGGGGCGAAAACCAAAAGCATGTGCTGGTCACTATTTTATTAGTTATCAGAAGTCTCCTGACTTGCTTATTATTTTAAAATTTTGAAAATTTAAGAGTATTTGTATATATACTCCAGAGAACTTCAAAATAATATGTAGAAAGTTAACCATTTGTTCATACATTTTCAATAACTTCTTCAAGCTTATTTTATCTCCTAACCAAATGGATTATTTTGACATTTCATTGATGTAATCATTAATACGTGTATTCAAGAGGACAAGAAGAATGGTGAGTTGTAATCATTACTGAAATAAGTCACATAAATTAAAAGAACAATTGAGCATAATTTTAGTTTTAATGACTAACACTTGAGTTTAGTTAGATTTTTTGGGAAAATTCGAGCATATTATATTGAAATTGTTGAGGTCTGAAGATATTTATGTAACTTCAATATTTTAAGATAGAAGAATAAGGCTAAAGGGAAGATATTACCTCAATGGATAACACAGCCACAATGTTAATTAATAGCATAGTGTTTGGACTTTGGTGTTCAGTTTTAATATGAAATTAGATTATTATTGTTCTATCTTACCTTTAATGCAAACTTTGATCTCCATATTTCTGGTGGGATTTTGCAAACTTAAAAGAATAAACTATCTTTACTCAAGCTTACCATAGTTTTGTCTTTCAGTAAAATAAATTCTGTATAATCCTGTCTCAGTTTGAAGTTCTAAATCTCTGGGAACTGATGGAAGCCTGCATATCTAGTCAGAAATGGAATATAAAACCAGAAAATTAATGAGCATGTATTGTGTGTGCACATGTGTAAATGTTTGTGTATGTGCTTAAATCACCCACTTCCAAGATAAATAATTAACCTAGTCTGTATATGTTCACAAGTCCTACTGAATAGTCAAATAATCAGCACAAAGAAGATTAAGATATTCTTCCTCTATTGCACATCTTACCTTTCTGTACCCCTTTCCTTTCCCATGGATCCACAGCTGAATTGCATGCTGATTAGATTATTTGTAGGTATAACTGTTTCATAGTGATTTAAATCACAAGTGCTTTGTCTCTGTTTTGGCTTGAGGAACAGAGATTAATAATTTCCTACTAATATTTATCTTTCCCCTTTCTAATGACAGAAATGGGCTTGACTAGAGACTACAATTCCAAGACTCTTACGTAGTTTTGCTATAACCATATATGCTTTCTACCTAATGGGATATGAGAAGTGATATCCACTTCTAAGCTATGCCTTCAAAAGAACTTGTGTGCTTTTCTAACTCTCCTTTTAATATCCAGTGGCCTAAAAATGGTGTAAACTAACTGCCCATGAAATAGATACCTGAACAAAGATGTAAGTCTCCCTACCAAATCTGGACTTACTACTTCTGTTCTTTATGTAAAAGATGAATGTTTTTATACTGTTTTTACTACCACAGTTTAGTGCCTCTTTGTTATAGCAACTTTCCCGACCACTCAACTATACAGCATAAGAGCTAGGTCAAATATTCTTGGTGTTCGGACTATGCCTAAACAGGAAATAACCTGTGCTTTCTTTGCTTATTTTGCAACTACTCCCTTTAATCCCATTCCTGCCTACTACTCTATTCTTTCAGAAAATAAATGATCAAGCATATGGGAACATGGCAGGGATTTTGTTGTTTGGTAAATGTAAACCATAGGTGAGTTTACCAGCAAAACCAACTAAAGTCTGAAACAATAACTCTCATAAGTAGGCATGGTGCTGAAACTACAAATAGAAGGAAAACTTGTCAGCAAATATAAGGAACACAAGAAAAAGGAATAAGAAGCTTTTCAAAGCACATCTTAGAAAATGATGTGATCATTATAGACATGAACTCAGTCTAAGCCAGTTGTTTATTCTCTTACTCTATCATAGCACATAATATAAAGGGGCATGGAAAGACCAAGAAATATCTATATACACATACTGTATTATGGTTTAAATTATCTACTTTGTTTTAACTAGAATACAATTTAAACATTGACTGGAGTCAAATAATTAAAATCTTATATACACAATTTGAAATTCTAAACAATCTTTATATGTTAAATGGCAAAAACTAATGTGAACATATTCAGGTAAAGTGGAAGGGCACTTACATGAGGGATTATAAGATAATCCCTTCTGTGGTTTCTACCTAATGTTCCATAGAGTGAAAACATTATTTTTTCAAATATATATAATTAGTGAATAAACATGACTCAGAATATGCCTAAAATACCACATGGGGTAGTAAAAATGTAGTAACTCTATATTAAATAAATGAAAAAGACACACATAGATATTTATTCTTTCAAGGGACTGTAAAAAAAAAAAGAAAGTGAATAATATAGGTTTCTTGCTTTTAAGTGACTAAAAATTTAATTTTAGACGAAATTTGGTAAACCATTCTTATAAAAGGAGGATGAATAAGTGATGAATAAAAGTTCAAATAAAATACCTTGCAATTAATTCTGACTGCCAGATAGGGACAATATTCAGAGATAATGTGTCTTTTGATTTAGTTTTAAATGTGGAGGATTTCAACTATAGGAGAGTGAAAGAAAAGATAATTCTGGGTAAAAGTAACATACTAGAAGACAGTGTCAGGAAATAAATCCAGACTTGGGTAAAGAGAAACTTTATTCAAAAAGACTATTGCAGTTGGGAGCCAGGGATAATTGCAGTAGGCAGAATGCTCTGACCACAAAATCTACAAGAAACTCAAAAGTGAGAACAAAAGGACTTTTTAAAAAAGAACAAGTAAGCAAGTCTGAAAAGTATTAGGTGTGGAGTAGTGGGATGTTTTTCTTCATAGTCAGCTGATTCTCTGCTGGGGCCATTACACATATGAACATTCAAGGTTTAGTTTTCTGTAATCACAAGTAGGGGGTGGGGAAGAAATATTGGAAGCATTAGTTTGGTTTTAACGAGATATTTAAGATAACTGATATAATTGGGAATTTGATAATGGTTGCCAATTTATACAAGTGACAGGATCTAATCCAAATTATAGGTAGGTAACAAAATTGTTTTTTGTTTTTTTTTTTTTCACAGTAGAAAAAGTCAACTGAATCTCTATGAAACAGAGTTTGCATATCAGCTACTTGCAATTTACAAAAAGCTGGAAAAATAGTTGAAAGACAGTGAACAGGACTAGAATATGATCACCCAATATTATAAGCTCTAGTTTTCTATTAAAACATAAAATGCCTCTCTACAATCAACCTTTCTTTCCTCTGACCAAATATAATCTTACAGAAAGATTTTTCTCCATCACAGAATAAGGCCTGTCTCTGAGTTGATGTGACTATTTACGTAGATTCAACAAAAATAATTTCCTATATAAGCCTTCTGAAGTTTGCATTGTTGGAAATTCTTATAAGGAATCTCAGATTGGACTTTTAAAAGCTTCTTGAGGTTAGGACTTAAGCCAATAATTTGCCATTAGATTTCACCTGCGTAGCTATAAATTGGGATGAATTCCTTTATTCCTGAAGTCATCAAAATATCCTAAGATTCCTAGGTTTTGCAGGAAGTTATTATTCTTACTCATCTGTAGGACTGGGAACATTGTAAGACAATTTTCAGGCCAATTTTCAGAAGAGAGCTGTGATGGTTGATACTGAATGTCAACTTGACTGGATTGAAGGATACAAAGTATTGATTCTGTGTGTGAGGGTATTGCCAAAAGAATTAACATTTGAGTCAGTGGGCTGGCAAAGGCAGACCCACCCTTAATCTGGTGGGCACAATCTAATCAGCTGCCAGTAAATGTAAAGCAAGCAGAAAAATATGAAAAGGGGAGACTGGCTTAGCCTCCCAGCCTACAACTTTCTCCTGTGCTGTATGCTTCCTGCTCTCGAACATTGGACTCCAAGTTCTTTAGCTTTGGGACTCGGACTGGCTTCCTTGCTCCTCAGCCTGCAGACGGCCTATTGTGGGACCTTGTGATCATGTAAGTTAATACCTAATAAACCCCCTATATCCTGTTAGTTCTGTGCCTCTAGAGAACCCTGACTAATACAAGAGCTTTGTAAATTTTGGTTCCACTTAAAGAAAAAATCAACCATGTTTCCTTCAAACTGTTCATATCTGATTAGAAAAGCAACATTCTCCAATATGGCCTTCCAGCCAAAGCTGTAGTTATAGAACCAGTGTTTCCAGTTATCTCTGTTTGACAAGCACCTTTGCAAATAATGAAATTGGCAAACAACAACAACAACAACAACAAAGTTTATGAATTCTGGAGGGGTTGGGCAGGGAGAAAAGACAAATGTTTTGTTTCTTTTTCTTCTTCTTCTTCTTCTTTTTTTTTTTTTTCTGTGTACAAAAGCATAGTCTACAAATGTCATGAAGTATACATAACTTGAGAAAACAACAAAAAAATTATATACAGAACATGGGACATTAAAATACTGGCAATATTCCAGACAAAACCTATAATCATTCTTCATCATTTACTTCAATTCTATGTACTTAAGTCTTATTCCACTCAGTCTTCAGTTAGCAAATAAATTTTTCTGATAAAAGTCACAATTTTTGCCCTCTAGGTAGATTACCCAGAATGTAAAGAAAAACATTTGGTTAACTCCTGTTAAGGATAGACCAATAATCCAACAAGCTCTTGTCATTTTAACAGAGCTAAATACAAATACTGGTTTTGAATCAGTATATTTGGTACTAAAGTTCTTTTTTTATACATAAACCCATGAAATCTTAGCTAGCTTTGACCACAACAGATAAAATTCATTTTCTATAAACCTTCTACAACTTTCTATATTCATTCAAATTTTGACCTACACTTTCCTCTTTCTCCTTCTGGAAGAAGCAGTCATTTTACTTTAAGACAAAGCTATTATTTTTCTTAACAAAAACCCATACTTTATACTTTGCATGTTATGATTTTCCTTTGTGTCATTATTTCTCCCAATAGGTTCTCATTTACATTGTTGGTTACAACTTTTAACTACAATAATTTTTATTCTACAAATGAAACTATGAAGTAGAGAATTGTGAATAGTCTTTCATAGCACAAATATTCTATAGCTGATAAGCAGATCTTACAAATACACATCTCATAGCTTTTTTTGTGAATATTAAAAATTTATGAGTGTCTCTTATAATAAGCATATCACTAAATAGCATCATCACTCATCTTTTCAACAGAATTGTGAAGTCACTATTACTTTTTTATTTTTATTTTTTAGTTCTTTATTATTATACTCTAAGTTCTGGGATACATGTGCAGAACATGCAGGTTTGTTACATAGGTATACATGTGCCATATTGGTTTGCTGCACCCATCAACTCGTCATCTACATTAGGTATTTCTCCTAATGTTATCCCTCCCCTAACCCCACACTCCCTGACAAGCCCCGGTGTGTGATGTTCCCCTCCCTGTGTCCTTGTGTTCTCATTGTTCAATTCCTGCTTACGAGATCTCACATCTTTTTATAGCCACATGCTTCCTTATAGTATAACCTCTCAATTTAGTAAAAGTAAATGTATTTATTAAAACACTGAAACCAAACCTCTAGCTATCTATATCACCACTAACTACCATAAAAATAAATGGCAAGAAGTATGTGAAGTTAAAATATTTGAATTAGTTTCTATAAAATGCTTTTGAAAGTATTAAAAGTTCAACTTTCTTCGTGCCTGGGAAAAATAGAAAGATTTAATTCATAAATGCTTGTTTATCACTAAGTCATTAAGAATAGAGTTCATTTAAGATTTTTTAAATACAATAATTTGGTAATAACATCAGAGGGTAGGAAAATATTACATGCATATAACATACACACAAAAATACACATAAGTGTTGAAAGTTTGATTTTCTTAATCTCTTGGAATTATAGGAAGATTTAATTTATGTAAACATTTATTTATTACTAAGCCAATAGGAACAGAGCTCCTTTCAAATTTTTAAAATTCAATAATTTGGTAGTAACAACCAAGGCTGAGAAAACATCACACACATATAAAGTACATAAAAAAAATACACACACATTTATAAGCATCCAGACAGACACAAATAGCATAGAGCTTCAGTTGTAAAATTTAAACGGGAATCAGGGATAAAAACAGAAAAATCCCTCTGCTTCATATAAAAGATCTGGCCCTCCTCCTAGCCCTGGCTTTATATTTTTACTAAGATTGTGTTTTTATCAGACAGAACAAATTGAGGTTACCTGGTCAATATGAAGGCTGAAGTGTCTTCACCAATATGAATGGATCAAATTTTTAAGATTTTCTTTGCCTTGATGTGTAATCTGACAAAGGCTGTGAACTCAGTTTTGGCTGAGAGATTGAGGAGAAAACAAGTGGCCATTGGGGTATCTCGAAAGCCCATCTCAGCGGAAAAGAGATTCAGCACGTCTCCAATTAGCCCTTTAAGTCTCAGGGGGTCCATCTCAGGGTTCCTGAGCTCCTCAGGAGCCCGGGGTGGGGAGGGAGCTTGAGTGGCTGTAGAGATGACTTGATGGGCCAGAACGTGAGATCACAGGTCTAAGAAGTTTGGATAGAGAAGTGGAGAAGGTAAGGTGTTCAAGGAGACAGATCAAGGATTCAGGGGATGTAAACAGAAGGTCCAAAGTGGTAAAGAGAAAAAAGGGAAAGTAAGGGTGATCATAAGAGGGAAGTCTTAGAGGAGCCAGTGTGACATGATCCCATTTCCCAAGAGGTCTTTGAAGTACTATTTTTTTTTTAATGAAATGTTGCATTTTTGAATATATTGAACTGAATTAGTGCCTTACTAGTGAAGCACATAACTTGTTGCAGAAGAAGAGAGACGGTGCCAAATGATTAAAAATTACCCATGGGATTAAGATAATTAAATAAGAGATAAGATCTTTATATACTGGGAAAAAGTACCGCTGAAATATTCTCTTGCATGGTCCCCATCCTAGCAGCCAAAGCTCAACTCCCATTCCCCAATGCAGTCCTCACTAGAAGAGCCAAGGAAATAACCTTGCTCAATCCTCACTATAGGAACAAAGGAAAGACATCACAGAAGGGTCAAAGAAAAGTCTCTGCCTGAAAAAAGTAACGTCAATTCCTTACTGAGCTTTTACAGTAAGTACAACTGCAGCACTGGATTAGGAGATGAGACTCACCATCAGGGACCCTGATTTCCCCAGCCAGGTAAAAATACAAAAGATCCAAGAAGCTGGCATGAATACCTAGGAGAAGAAAGTGGGATCCCAGGGACTCAGCACTCCACTCAAGTCACAATAACAGAAAACTGTCAAACAAAATCAACTTGGGCTTAGGTTAAGGAAAAAAAAAAAAAAAGAGAGACTTCATTCCAAAGACTACTACCACAGGGGAAATGCTCTAACCATTAGAGCTACAAGTACCTCGCAGGTCAGAAAGAAGGGACTTTCCTTTATAGGGAGGAATAGTTGATGCTAGAAAGACCTGATGTGGGGTAATGGAAGAGCAGATGGTGTGAGTTTTCATGAAGGAAGATTTTTCTCTGCAGACATATGAATCTCAGGTAGGGCCTTTAAGGAGTTGTTCAGTGTTTCAGAGCTTGTTTAATCTCAGGAGAGAGTCAAGGTTCCAAGGTTTCCAGTTAAGGGGAGAATCCTAACTAAATTTTAGTCAAGTTAGAGGGCATTCTTTCCTAATTGGCTAGGGGACAAACAGCTCAGCTAAACACTAATGAGCCAAATAATGGGAATTTGAAGGATCTATGCCTGGTCTTTACATAGGTAATCAAGAGTATCATCTACAAGCCTTACCTCATCTACAAGCCTTACCTAAGTCATATGGAGAAGGGCCATTCTTTTTAGTAAACTATATCCTGGAACTCAAAAGGGTGGGAGTTTCTGAATCACTATTGTTTTCAGGAGGAGAGAGCTCAAGTAAATTTCAACATTGTCAATGTGAAGAAATTATAAAAAATGCATGTAATATTTGATTACTATTTGAAATATCAGAATTGAGTGTTTTCTAAATATGAATCAATGATCATTTAAAAGTGAATAATTTACTGTCTATGACCATACCACTCTGAATGTGCCCAGTCTCATCTGAACTCAGAAGTTAAGCACAGTCTAGCCTGGTTAGTACTTAGATGGGAGACTGGGTGCTGTAGGCTTATAAAAAATTGGTAAATGATTATGAAATGGACTAAAATATTGGTGTCTCTAATACCCAGGTTTTACAAAACTAACAAGGGTGTTATGATGAATAACAATAATTTGTGGCTTTCTTAACTATCCAAATAATAAAAATATATTAACAAAACAAAATTAAATGAAGTTATAAAACTTAACTGTGAAAATAAGACTGAAATAACCTTTTCTATGAATACACAAATATGCATTACAGAATTGGCTCAACTTTTTCTTAAAAAACAATGAGATCACTTGGACACAGGAAGGGGAACATCACACACAGGGGCCTATTGTGGGGAGGGGGAAGGAGGGAAGGATAGCATTAGGAGGTATACCTAACATAAATGACGGGTTAATGGGTGCAGCACACCAACATAGCACATGTATACATATGTAACAAACCTGCACGTTGTGCACATGTACCCTAGAACTTAAAGTATAATAATAATAATAATAATAAATCTGACAAAGCTACAGAGATAATAAAACAGTCATGGCTTTCAACCTTGGAAATTGTAGTTTCACTTCCAGTCTCTCCATATCAGTGAGTTTAAGAATAATGAAAATTTTAACAATAATTAATGGGTCTTTAAAATGTTTCTTCAATCGAAGGAAGGCATATGCTAATTGCATCCTTGCATGGGTAGAAGCATGAGAAGTGTACAGAGAAGAAATCTACATGAGCTCAACCACGATGTGAACATGTATAGTTGTTTCCACGGAGTGCACATTGCTTGCAAATGCTTCATATTAATTGTGATTTGCTCATAAGAATGTTTACTTTCAATTCTGGGCCTAGGACTAAATGTTAAAGCTTTTATTTCATGACCAAAAAGGCAATTATTCTGTCAGGCTCAGTAACAATCATAGCAGTTATTTGATTACCAGGTTGAAGGTTTTTAACTACCTGGAGCTATTATTTAAATTATACTTTAAGGTTTTATTATCTTGACTCTTAACAATGCCAAATCCATCTCCCATTTCAATTCTCTTTTTCCCTTAAGTCGTATCTGTCCTTTTGCTTTATTTCAAGCAGTAAGTCTATTAAATACTATGCATAGAGTCCACAAATTGCTACCAGAAGTCACTGTTTATTGCTACTAAAAATCAATTGCAGGTTAGATATTTAAATGTGACTATTTGGACATTGTATATGTTGGCTCCAAAATGGTATTCCATATAACCTTACTTACTAGTTATAAAAATAAATAAGTTGGAGAAAACTATTATGATAGTTGAACACTGGAATTAGCATCATTAATTTCAAATAAAACATGAACAACATTTCTCAATATAATAGTTTTTTAAACATTAAATTGAGGATCACTTTTCATATTTCAATCCAGTTGATAAGGCTTGATGGAAAAGTGAATAAAACTCTGTACTTGAGAATAAAAGATTGCAGTATTTCTGGTTTTGTCATTTCCTAAGTAAATTTACTCTATCAGTTTTTAAAAATGTAATTCAAATAGAGGTATAATACTAGTTGATAATGCTGTTATGAATACTAAATCAGATCATATATGTCATAGAGCAGTTGAGATGATTTGTAATATTAATGAGGTTAGTTTGAATATCATACATACCCCAAAAGTCTTATTTCCTATTCGGTGACTTATTTAAATACATGATAAAATAGTTGCCTCATTAAATACAATATTCTGATTGGAAACTGGTCATTCCCACACCAGAATTATCAAGTGCTTTTGGTGCTGAGCAGATCTGACCAAATTTTTTCTAATAGTGCGGTGCTAAGAATAAAAGTCAGCATACTTTTACATCTAACGTTGAAATCACTGTAAATGTTCTTTTGCTGGTATTATAAATGTTGCTATTCAAGGTTCATTCATTCATGTATGGTTGACTAGGATAAATAGGATAAACTATTTTCCTCCTCACTTCCCCAGACCCACAAGAACCCTGACATTGCCTTCTGGCCAGACAATTGGGGATGCAGTAGACTCAAAAGGGTACTTGAAATTGCAACTACAGCAAGCGAACACTATGAATCCAAACCGGGGACATCATGAACATAATGGAAAAGGATTTCAGGCAATCTAATCTTACACAAAGCCTAATAACTAGTCCAAATATTGCTAACCAGTGTCATTCAAGGCTTTACTTTCTGGCTTTCTGCTGATGCCTGTGTAACAGACAGTGGCAACTTCTTACATAGTGCCAACTACAGCCCTGAGACATGATGGTGAAGGTTGAAGTAAATGGATTTGGCCATATCAGGTGCCTGGTCACCAGGGCTGTCTTTATCACTATCATGGTGGAGACTGTTACCATCAATGACTCCTTCACTGGCCTCAACTTCATTGTCTAAATGTTCCAGTATGATTTTACCTATCTCAGGTTCAATGACACAGAAAAGGCTGAGAACAGAAAGCTTGCCATCAAAGGGAAGCCCATGTCTGTTTTCCAGGAGTGAGATCCCACTATCAAATAGGGTGATATTGGTGATGAATATGTTGTGGAGTTCACTGGGGTCTTCAGTATCTTGAAGAAGACTGACAATCATTTGACAGGTGGAGCCAAAGGGATCCTCATCTCTGCCTCATCTGCTGATGCCCCATGTTGTGATGAGTGTGAACCATGAGAAATACGGCATTTCCCTCAAGATCTTCAGCAATGTCTCCTGTACCACAAACTGCCTAGCACCCCTAGTCAAGGTCATTCATGACAACTTTTGCATCATGTTGGGACTCATGACCACATTCCATGCCATTACTGCCATCCAGAAGACACTCTGGGAAACTGGAGCATGACACCTGTGAGACTGCTGAGAACGTCATTCCTGCATATACTGCTGTTGCTGAGACTGTGGACTAAGTTATTCCTGAGCTGAAAGGAAAGCTCACTGACACAGACTTCTGTATCCCCACACCCAATGTGTTGGTTGTGGATCTGATCTTTCATTTGGAAAAAGCTTCCAAATATAATGGCATCAAGAAGGTATGGAAGCATGAATTATAGGGCCCACAAAAGGCATCCTGGGATAAGCTGAAGAAGGCCAGGTTGTCTCCTGTAGCTTTAAAAGTAAAACCCACTCTTCCACCTTCAATGTTTGAGCTGGCATTTTCTTCAACAACTATATTGTTAAGTTCATTTCCTGATGTTACGGTGAATTTGACTGTAGTAACAAGGTGGTGGACCTTTTGGCCTACCTGGTCTCCATGAAATAAGAGCCCCCTGAGCAACCAGACCCAACATGAGTATGAGAGGAAGAGAGATGCTCTCAGCTGGCAGAGTCCCTGCCCCAATTCTGTCCCCCAACACACTGAAGATCTCCCCTCCTTGACATAGTTTTTATCTCTGACCTCTTGAAGATGAGGGACTTAGTGTGTCCTACTATACACAGGAAAAAGAAAAAGACAACTTTCCTGATATAGGACAGAAATTCCATTTTAAAATATATAAACAGTTTTCAAATACCTGCTTAATGTCTTCCAGAGCTTTATCCCACAGACTATGTTGGATAAGGTGTTCCCTGCCTGGTAAAAAATGTGTGTGTGGTGCTCAATCTCTAATCCAGGAGTATTAACATTTCTTTTTGTTACCCTACAATTTTTCACATTTCTTCAATCTACCTAGATTCCCTTTTTTCAATGCCTTTCAATCTTGTGAACTCCTACTCAACCTTTACATTTAGATTCAAATATCTTCTTGCTTAGATAAGTGTATATGGTATCTGTAGACAGAGTTTCTATAGCATTTATCATTTTGTAACAGTAATTGTATCATAC
This sequence comes from Trachypithecus francoisi, assembly GCF_009764315.1. Lineage (NCBI taxonomy): Eukaryota > Metazoa > Chordata > Mammalia > Primates > Cercopithecidae > Trachypithecus > Trachypithecus francoisi. The sequence continues at coordinate 127,252,553 of NW_022681454.1, read as the reverse complement.
TCTTCATGAAAATGATGAGACATTGTGTTCTTTTCCTCACTTTTAAATATCCCCACCCTACCACAGTGTCTAGCACAGAGAAGATTCCCAGTCAACATTGGCTAAATAGGTGGTGGTTTAATAAATATTTATTTAGGACCTACTGTGTAACAGACATTGTTCCAGGTTCTATAAACAGAAGATTTGACCAAACAGCAGTTTGTTTTGCAAGTGTGTTTGTGTGTATTAACCTTTACTGGGGGTCCGGGTTGGCTTGTTCATCCCAGGAACTTGAGCATTTCAGTTTTGTTAGGGTTAGATTCTGACAGTCCTTTCTGTGTGGAGTCCTGAAGAGCCCCTAGGGAAATTCTGTAACTTCCCGAGTCAGAACATATGATAAACTGCAGTCTTTTGTACTTACACAGTTAAGTACAAAAATAGAACCCTCCTATTCTGATATACTCAAAAAGAAGAGAAAAATGTCCTGAAATAGGAGGTAAAAGCAGACACAGTAATGACCAGCCTAGAGATTCTTGATTGGCAGTACTTCTAAGCAAAAAATTCTCCAGCACATGGCAAATATCTTCTAGTTTCCACCAGTGAAAACAATATTATAAAATGATAAATGAGTCTCCCTACTGACAGATAAGTTATAGGAAGAAAAACTTACATGAAATGTTCATGTATAAAAACATACCATGGTGGCATTAGCTTGATTGAAGCAGAGGGTAGAGAGAACGTAGTTCTACCACTTTGACATTTGTTTCACCTCCTAAAAGCCTATCATTACATTTCTGGGTTTGAGAAGCACTACTAGAAAATCATACTGTATGATTTGAATTACTATGAACAGATATAGGTTCATAAATATATTTAAATAGTGAAAATGAGGAGAACATTAGGTGTGAACAGGTTAAATTACCTTGCTAGTAGATGATCATTGTATATACCAGGGAGATGACTTCTACTCTTAGTTTTCTCAGCCATTTTAATTAAGATAGGATGTTCAATTATGTTGTCACATATCTGTCAACGCGTTTTGTTCCTTCCATCTCCACTTATGTGGCCATCATTCAAATACTGTCATTTCTTACTTTATAATAATTTTCTAACTGTTAGCTACATGTTCAACCTAGTATCTTTGAAAATTCTTCTCCATATGAGCAGTTTTGAACTAAAGTGTAAGGATACCCTTGTATCAGTGCAAAGTAAAGAGATAGAAGTATTGTTACTGACTTACTTAAAATCAGAATGGTCCAAATATTATGCTGTAGCTCATGCTACAGGTCTCCTTAACATTCTTTAATGGTCTCTAATCTTTTACATGATAAAATCCAAGCATCTTATCATGGTCCATTAGTCAAAGTAAGCTAAGCTCTCTTGTGCTAACCAATTAACCCCAACTCTCAGGGGATTAACCAAATAAGACCTTCGTTTTTCACTCGTAGAAATTCAATATGGGTCAGTACACTCCTCTATCTACAGCTATACTATATGAATGTTTGGTGTCCTCTAAGATTGCTCTAGAATAGGAATAAAGGGCATGAGAAAAACACTTGTCCTTAACTGCCCAGCCCGAAAATGACTACTTATGTTGTCTTTTTGTGAAATATATGTCAATGAAAAGATTCAAACTCCATAAAATATTTTATGAGGTTTACTCTGAGCCAAATATGAGTAACCAATGGCCCATGACATAGCTCCAGGAGCTCTTGAGAATATGTTCTTAAGGTTATCTCCCTTTGATTAACTAAAATCAATGGATTTGTTACTTTAATTACATCTGTGAAGTCTTTCCCCAGTAGCACCTAAAGTTTGATTGACTAACTGGGGGAAGATATGTGTATGATATAAAATGGCTGATGGATTCCTTCAGCCATTCAACTCTTCGAAGAATCTCTCATTTGCCACACTAACTGGAAACACCCTAGAAAGGGAATTTCATGGGTTTTAGTTCAGCCTAGACAAATTGACATGTTACAAAACAATAAAGTAAACAAAATCCATTAATGCTGTGTAGAATAAAACTTCTCAGTATCATCACTGATACCATCCCAGTTAGAATGAAGCACTCATTCTTTCAGCAAGGAGTTTTATGTTTATAAAGTCACTGCAAACACTGAATTAGTGAATACTGAACTTTGCTAAGGAAAACACAGAATTAGGTTTCTGTTAGCCTCTGGTCTCAATACTTTTATCAACTGAAATATAGGTTCATTTGCAATGTTGTTGTAAAGCTATCCAGATTCACTAATGTTGAAAATCTGCTCTTAAACATAATCCTTTTTCTCTATAACATTTAGCAGGTATTTAAGAATACTTCTGCAGCCTCTTGATCTACAGAACCTGTCCATCTGAAAGTTCGGCATTGTTCATGCCATATCACTGCTTAAAATGTGAGAGCTAACTGATACTAGCCAAAAAATATTTAACATTTCCTTGACTCTATGTAATGTGACTATAAATTTCTTTGGCCGTCAGCCTTACAGCAATACTGTCCAGTACACTTTTAAAAAATTTTGTGACCTTGTCTTGAACTTACAAATTTTGTGACTTTTCTTTTTCAAATATTTAGCACCCTTTGTGGCCATGAAAAAAAGCTATGCACTTCACCTATGCCAAAGATCCACATTATTGAATGAGAGACTTAGAGTGACAGAGCAGATTTATGGTCTATCCAGAATTAAAAAAAAAAAAAAAAAAAAAAAGCTATGGCTAAGGTAAGCCAGTTTGGCAGCCTCCTTTACAAAATATGGGTTTCCTAGATTTGGAATCCCTCAGCTGTAATACAAATGCATTGTATGGGCAGCATACACTTGTGCCTGCTTCTGCATTGACATGCATCTCATTGGTCTTAGGAGACACAAAAATATATGTAAACATAAAACAGCTGCTGCCTGCTGTGTGCTGTAAGTAATAGTCTTTTTTCTCAGATCAAGGAGATTATCTTCTGGAAGTATCCATGAAACTGAAGCAGCCTCACTTGTTAGCTGAAAAGAAGGATAAAATCTCAAACCCTTCACAATTCTTGATCACTGCACTTACAGCAAAATTCTGATTTTTGAATTTAACCCATATGTAATTTTCAAGTTTTCATTTGTCTGTTCCGTTGGCTCACTACCTACTAGCCCCATCAACTTTATATTAGTTTCTTAAACATGCTAAATGTTTTCCAATATCAGAGAATTTCTCATCATGTGCCTTCAGTATTCATCTTGTTTTACTCAACTCCCATTTCATGATGCTCCAATATTCATGAATGATCTGTCTCCACCCAGATATTATCTTTCTATGTAGTTTATTCTTCTCTACAGTGTTTTCCACTATTTTAAAATATGTACTTAAATACACAGTAAAATACATAAACACATTATTTAAATAGCCTGTTCTTCCTTTTCCTTTTTTTTTTTTTAAATTTGTTTGTCTTTATTTTCTCTAGGTCTTGTGTTATCTAGGTTTTCTAAGGCAAAAACAAATAAGACAGTTTCTTGTTCCGAAACTTTACAGTTAGTTCTGACCATGTTCTCCACCTTCCACTGTGGACAGAGAAAAAATACCATTGTGTTACAAGTGTGAGAAGGGGAAAAACGAACACAGTATTTTGTTAATATTTAGTAATATAACCTAGGCATATATATTCATGTTTTTAATTTTGCTTCAAGTTTGTTGCACTGATATAATGTAAGCTCGGTGATGGAAAGTACCATATCTATTCTGTTTTCCACAGTATCCTCAGATGTAACACACTATCAAACACAGAGAAGATCATGTTATATATACGTTGAATGAATTATTGCAGAGCAGCCTAAATGGTTTCTCTGCCACTAGTCTGGTCCATTGTAAACACTTCATACACAACAATCTTTGTGAATAAAAATATATTCCTATTAGACACCTATTGAAATTTTTTCAAGATTTCACACTGCTATGAGAAGCTTCAGCCTATTTTCCAGAGTTTTAATAATTATGCTTCACCATTATGCTTCAACTTCTCCCTTCGTATTCATTGAAGAGAATCCTCCTCTAATATTATGTGCCCTCCTGTAGCACTTAAATGTATCCAATCACTGTTCTTTTTCAGTTGGTTTTAGTTTTGCATTTTATCTATTTGATTACAATCTCTAAAAACACATATATTTTCATATCATTGTATCCACAGTTTCTACCTCAACCTGTGCGTAAGGAAGACAGTATATATTTGTGGAATGAATTAATAAAACAATCCAGTAATCTATTGTATTGCCTTCTTAAGTCAAGTTTAGCCTAAAGCTGCCTCCTTACATATTTAAGGTCCAGTCTAAAAGTTTATCTGTGTATAGTGACCTATAACTAAATGGAGATGTAAACAGACTCTAACCTGCTCTTGTACCAATCACCAAGTTTTGGCCAATCAAGGGGTGCCAACTATTCAAACCGTGTTAAAATAAGGCAAATGCCAGGCTGTAACCAATCCAAGTGTCTATGTACCTGACTTCTCTTTTCTCTATGTCACTTTCCTTTTTCTGTCCATGAATCTTCCACCACCTGGCTGCTCAGAGTCCCTCCGGGAGTTGAGAGTCCTCCCAATTCACAAATTATTCTTTGCTTAACTAAACTCTTAAATTTAACTTGTCGAAGGTTTTACTTGTAACACCTTTCATAAAACAGCATTTCATTTTTCAAGGTAAAATGCATTGTCCTATCATTTATTTATTATATACAATGATATATAAATTAGGTTTTGTTTTTTAAAGTAATATTGTGCCAATGACAACCATCCCCTTGTTACTGCTTTTATCTAAACTTTCTTCCCTAAAAGATAAATAGCAGCTTCTATTAATCAAGTGGTCATTAAAAATTACTCTACTACAAAGACACATGCACACGTATGTTTATTGCGGCACTATTCACAATAGCAAAGACTTGGAATCAACCCAAATGTCCATCTGTGACAGACTGGATTAAGAAAATGTGGCACATATACACCATGGAATACTATGCAGCCATCAAAAAGGATGAGTTTGCGTCCTTTGTAGGGACATGGATGCAGCTGGAAACCATCATTCTTAGCAAACTATCACAAGAAGAGAAAACCAAACACCGCATGTTCTCACTCATAGGTGGGAACTGAACAATGAGATCACTTGGACTCGGGAAGGGGAACATCACACACTGGGGCCTATCATGGGGAGGGGGGAGGAGGGAGGGATTGCATTGGGGAGTTATACATGATATAAACGTTATGCACATGTACCCTAGAACTTAAAGTATAATAAAAAAAAAAAAATAATAAAAAAATAAAAAAATAAAAAATAAAATAAAATAAATAAATAAATAAAAAAAATAAAAATAAAAAATCTAAAATACTTTCATCTCTTATATTGTAATAACAAAAATATTTATATTGTATTATAATGATAAGTTATAAACATACTACAAAGTACTTTAATGTATATGGCAAAAATATGGAAGTGGGTATTTTATAGCCACTTTGGTTTAAATATATTAATGTTTGTTTTACTACATTATGAAAATGTGACTTATTTTAATTAAATGACTAACTTAAACAACTAACCTAATATTGTATCTAAAATTTCCAGATTACAAACACTTCATGAATTAATAAATAAGGCAATAAAAGATCTAATCTTTTAACATGTACTATGAAAAATGCAGAAAATATCTTCTGATAATTATGCATTATTTAAAGAATTCTACATTACACATTGCATATTATTTAATATAATTACACATTGTTCACATAATTCAAATCTTCAATTATATACTTCATTTTCTGCCTAATTGGAGTTTATAAGAAAGTATCACATGCATATACAATAAGAGATATGCAACATATTATGATCATCAGGTTACATGCTAAAGTTTAATCATTGAGAATCCCCTTATAATATGATAGGCTATCATAACATACTAGATTTTACTATCTAAACATTCAGAAGAGTAAATGAGAACCAGTGTTTGCTATCATTAATTTACAATGCAAAAAATATTGTACACATTCAGTCAACATTTTCTCCCTATTAAATTGAATGCTTACAGAATATCATTGGGTTACCTGGAAATACACCATTAAAAAATTCAATTGAAACTTTTTGTCTCAAAGAAAAACTTTTTGGAGTGCTGATGTTGGGTCAACTATTCTTGTCTTCTTAGTAAAAAAAAACAAAAACAAAAACAAAAACTCTTGATTACAGAGAAAACAATTCTTTATTTAAGAGAATATCCATGGCATATAGACAGATGTCTGTGGAAATAACTTCCTAGGAAACAATAAAATATACAAATATTTTGCATACTACTTGAAAGTAATTTTTCATATCTCCACATTAGTCACTTTTCCAATTTTATGCTTCTAAGGTATTGGAAAGAAAATGAAGCTGGTGATTTATACGTACATTTCTGGAATAAACAGAGAAAATCTCTCACAAGGTATATATTTGTTTTAATTTGGTTTCATAGGGTTTCACTAGATTATATTTCTATGCCTACCTTAAAGCCAATCTAATACATGTTATAGTTCAGTAACAGAGTTGCCTTGCTCCTCTAATTTAAATTAGGTTCCAAGCTTTACTCCTAATGATTTCTCCCTAGTAATCATTAGTAAATATATAAAGAGAGAACACTAAGAATTTATGTACTATATAAATAAAAACATAAGCCTAACTTTCATGGAAAATCTCATAGTCACTAGGGAATCTTTGTTTTAAAATAGCACTTATGATCGTATGTTGAAAAACTTAATCAAAGTATTGATGATATAATCTTCCAGAAGTGGTTTATTGTTAGTGCTGCCTGAAGTGATTAAATTAATGAATATAACCTCAAGAATAGTGAAGCAAAGAAGATATAATGCTTCATTCACTTAAAAAATCAGTTGCAGTATTTCTTAAAATGTACATGACAACACTGCATCAAATTTAACTTGGAGTTCCGATGAAAAATTTAGAATCTTAGATCTCACATGCAAATCAACTAAATCAGAAATTTAGGGGGAAAAAGACAAGTGAATATGCATTTCAAAGAAGTTTCTCATATGATTTCAATGAATTAGTTTAAGATTAACTGAAATATATATATGCTATATATATACTATATATAGTACATATAGTATATATATATATGATATATAGTATATACAGCATATATGGTATATATAGTGTATATATGATATATAGTATATATGGTGTATATGGTATATATATAGTATATACAGCATATATGGTATATATAGTGTATATATGATATATAGTATATATGGTGTATATGGTATATATATAGTATATAGAGAGCACACATAGTAAAGGTAGTACAGATAGTATACACACACACACACACACACACATCATACATACTCCAAACTTAAACCAATCAAACTTGGCTGGGTACGGTGGTTCACACTTGTAATCCCAGTACTTTGGGAGGCCAAAGTAGTGGATCACTTGAGGTCAGCAGTTTGAGACTAGGCTGGCCAACATGGTGAAACCCTGTCTCTACTAAAAATACAAAAGTTAGCCCGGCGTGGTGGTGCATTCCTGTAATCCCAGCTACTCAAGAGGCTGAGGCAGGAGAATCGCTTGAACCCAGAAGGTTTCAGTGAGCAGAGATTGCACCACTTCACTCCAGCCTGGGCGACGGAATGAGACTCCGTCTCAGAAAAAGAAAAGAAAAGAAAAAAAGAAACAATCAACCAAACAAACAACAAAAACTACAAAGGTATAAATAAAAAATTCATATTCATCATTGTTCTAACACCACCCTGTGCTGCCTTTCATTTTGACGGGTGATCAACAAAACTTGTCAGCATAAAACATATATTGTGTTTGTTTGGGGTTTTTGTTGTTGTTGTTGTTTTGTTTTGAGACAGAGTCTCACTCTGTCACCCAGGCTGGAGTGGAGTGGCGCAATCTCGGCTCCGCCTCTCCGGTTCGCGCCATTCTCCTGCCTCAGCCTCCCGAGTAGCTGAAACTACAGGTGCCCGCCACCACGCCAGGCTAATTTTTTGTACTTTAATAGACACGGGGTTTCACCGTGTTAGCCAGGATGGTCTCCATCTCCTGACCTCGTGATCCGCCCGCCTTGGCCTCCAAAAGTGCTGGGATTACAGGAGTGAACCACCGCACCTGGTCCAAACATATAGCAGTACTCTGTAAGACTTTTTCTAACAAATATAATGTCTTTGGATAAAGTAGAAACATCATTAAACCAGAATATAAAGCTATGCCAAAAAAAAAAAAAAAGCCATGGCTTAAAATTTACCTTCTACTCACCATGTTGGCTGAGCGATATACTTGCACAATCACATTTATGACCTTGAAGATAAGGTCATCAATAAGTTAACTAATGGAAACTCAATTTACAGCACTCTACTCTGCTGAGCTAAACTATACCATATTGTACTGCATCTTGCTATATGATAAAACCCTATTCTATACTGCAAAATAGTATAGAACATACTCGTTATGTACTCTAGATAACTAACGAAAGTTGTTACTATTACTGTTAAAGTATTAACTTTTTATATCCTACCATCAGGAATAAGCATAAGGATCACAGATAAATTATCATTACTTGTCTGAAATATATGAATAAGTTAAATTTTGCAATGCCACTTTTCATATAATAGATTAACTTGTATTTTTCATATCATGTGTGCAAACAAAAACAGGTGATTATAGCTCAATATGGAGAAGCAGATGCACCTGACAAGGGAACTAACAGGTCAGCACATTGGACAGGTAACAGAAAGCTTCTTTGTGAAAAGTGAAGTTTCAGATAGTACATACGTCTGTATACGGTAGGGTTTGTGAATATATATACATATATGCATATTTAGTTATATGTATCTATCAACTACCTACCTGTCTATCCATTTATCATCTCCAGATTGGCATATAGTCTTTAGGCCCTGCTCCACAGTGGAACTCAAAATTCTAGCTCATGGTGCAAACTCCAAATTGAATACCTAGTAGCCTGGCCTGACCTAAGCAGGAGTAGTTCAGAGAGCTTAGCCGCAGAGAAATCTAAATCATGTTCAAAGATGGCAAACCTTTTATCAAAGAAGTAATGATCAATTTCAATTCAAAAAGAGAATATAAGATAGACAGTTCATGAGATAAGAAGTTAAAAAGTTTGTCATAATAAAAGGCATAATTATTATAATGAGATTGATCAATTTAAACAGTTTCAGTGTTACGCCATGGAAAAGACTAGATGGTTATGAAGTCTATGTAGAGCAAGCACCAGTGTTGCCAACCAAGCTGCTATGATTATTCTGAAGATAAATGAACCAACCAAATTTTAAACATTTTTATCTTGGGATATAACAGATAATAAAAATAATTTTTAGTATATCTCATTGTCTAAGTCCTATCAAGCTGCTACAACAAAATACCATAGTATGAGTAGCTTAGAAATGATAGAAACTTATTTCTCTTAGTTTTGTAATCTGAGAAGTCCAAGACTGAGGAATGGCAGATTTAATGTCTCATGAGGGTCCACTTTCTCATTTATAGATGGTACCTTTTAGCTGTTCTTGACACAGTGGAAGGAGCAAGGCAGTCTCTGAGATGTCTTTTATGAAGAATACTAATGGCATTCATGAAAGCTCCACTTTCATAAACTAATCACCTCCTAAAGGCTCCATCTCCAAATATCATCACAAATATTTTAATATATGAATTTCAGTGGGACCCAGATATTCAGACTATAGCACTTGCACTTGTCAATTCATAAATATTAACCATGAACTCATATATTATGATAGATAGATGGATGACAGATAACATGATTTTTTAAACCTTTGCATTTTAGCTATGAAGAAATAAAATAATCTGGGCTATTATAAAAATATTAAGTCCTTATCTTGGAAAGAACAAATCTAGTGATGATTATCTGCACTAAATTATGAGGAACTGGAAACAAATAACACAATCTAGCAACCTCGCAAAATTACCTGTCTGGAGTAAACTACTACAAGGGACCACATCTTATAAGTATGGTCTAAACTAAGGTCTGAACTAACTTTCAGGCTGAGAATTGGTGACGGTGACATGTGCTCTTTTACTTCCTAATGATCAGTAGGTAAGCAACTAATGAGAAGAGGTCTGCATGTATGTGGAGGACTCAGTCAAGTTGTGAGCTGGTAACACATCTTCTCATCCCTTTTGTTTGCTTTAGAGATTTTATTCATACAGTAATGTTACCACTCAGGGTAAGTGAGGCAACATGTACCACGTGCACTTGCTTTTGTCTACTTAACACAATAAAAGTAGATAAGGTTCTATGATAGGTTTACAAAACCCACAAAATGCCAGAGCATTCTGGCTCAATAAAGTCCCTTTTATTTAACATAGAAATTAATGACTTCCTTTTCTTCTTTTATCTAAGTCATTTGTCCAAAATGTATCATTTTCTTTTAATTTAATCTTTTGTTCTGCTACATGAATACCTCATGCTTCCCCAGTTCTTGTTCCCTAAGTTGGAATTAAACCATCTATTGTTTCTAACCCTGATTGTTCTTTACTCATTATCATGTGGCTATTTTAGCTATAATTTTACTGACATGATGAGGGGGTTCCATTTCCTTGGCAACAAAGCAAAAGGCCTGAAAAGCATAATCTTCTTTACATTATATGAGCTATTTAGTCATACTTAAGCTGTAAAACTGTGTTCATGTCTCATCTCACTCTTGCAATGAAAATAATGCAAACACTCTGCAATGTGTTATATTCTTGCAACATTATCTGGTAAAGGTGAGGATAAAAACAAGTATTAGACAGAAACATCTCCTGTTGTAAAATATTCATATTTTAAATACATGAAAAAATACGTATATATTAACAGTTTTATAGTTCACATTTTTAACCTTTATCCTACCTTATTTTTTCTTTAAGCACATGCAGTATAATGATAATATGTTCATATTAGGAATAGTGACTGTCCTTGTTTACTTCTGACTGTAATGGAAATGAATCTGATATTTCTATTTTAAGCACTATTCTGATTTAGAGTTTAAAATTTGTACATTTTCTAATGATAAATAACTATATATCTAATATTAATAAATTAAGAGTTTTAAGCAAGACTGATTATTGCCTTCTATCAGTCCCCATTTTAGCATCAATGGAGATGATCATATCATAGTGTTAAAATACATGAAATTTGGAGCTGGACACTTGTATTCACAATCCAGTTTCACTATGCTACACTATCTTTAAAAAGCAACTTAACCTTGCTTTACTTTAGGTTCTTCTAGTCTTTTGTAAATAGAAATGGTATCAACCTATTTCATAAGGTCATTATGATGATTAGTTGTAAACTGCTTTGAACAGAGAGAGGTACACAGAAAATACTACATACATGTTTCTTATTACTCTTTTTATGTCTTTTCCTTAAAGATAAAAAATCCCAGTATTAATATAACAATCACTGCTTAGTTATGATGAATTATCCTTTAAATCACTGATGAATTCTGCTGTTAATATTTTACTTAAAATATGTTCATCAATATTTTTATTACTTGCCTAAGGTGGCCACACTAAACTGTCACAGAGTGAGTGGCTTACAGCAACAGAAATATATTTTTTACAGTTTTGGAGTCCAGAAATCTAAAATCAAGTTGTTGGCTTGGTCACACTCCATCCAGAGAATGAATCTATGAGAGATTCTGTTAGTTGCCTCTTCCAGGTTCTATTGGTCCCAGATGTTCCCTGGCGGATAGCTGCTTAACTCTTATCTCTGCATCTCTCTTCACGGAGTCTTCTCTTCTGTCTCAATTTTTTTTTTTTTTTTCTTTCTCGCCTTCTCATTCTTATAAGAATTTAAAGGCCACCTAGTTAATCCAAGGTATCTCATCTCAAAATCCTTGACTTATATTACATCTGCAAAGGCTCTTTGTTCAAAGAAGGTCACACTCACCTTTTCTGGTAAAAATATTTTTTGGGAGGTCACTATAGTATTCATAATCAAGCTTGTCTGTAAAACCATTTGTTTGGGTAATGTTTGTCAGGTTTTTATTTTGAAAATATACTTGCCTTTAAAAAGTGAGTTATTTTACTTCCTCTTCTTAGAACAGGTACTTCCTCATCTTAGAACAGAACTCACTTTAAAAAGTGAATTATTTTACTTCCTCTTCTTAGAACAGTTCAAATAGCATTTAAATGAGCTCTTCTTTTATAGGAGAATCCTAGAAAATGATTTATGCTTGATCTGTTTTTTTATTATTTTGGGAGACACTTTCCAACTTTCTTTCTTCATTTTTGAAAATAATTCTCAAAAGGTCATTTCTTCTGTGGTCTATTTTGTTAAATTACTTTTTTTTTCCAGAAAAGTTTTCAGTTTTTCAGCTTTCAGATCCATTTATTTTGACTGACTTATTTTAATATTCCAATTGTTTTAGTTTTCTCTCCTTCTTTTCTCCTCCTATCTTTTCATATTTTATCTGAAAGTAAGTTTTTTTTAAAAATCTGATTGGATAAACTAATATGTCTTTTCTTCCCCCAAAATATTTACCCAAACAACCCTTTACAATATGAAGGATGATATAGGTGGATCTTGATGTGAATTGGCTTTCCAGTAAAGGTCACAATCTGAGGTGAGGGAACTAACAGGTCTTCAAGCTTGCATTTATTGATCTGAGCATTTTTGTTTGCAAAACTTAGTGGTAATTGGAGCCCCCCAAATTAATGTCACCTAAGAGATAGTATCCAGTAATTCCTTAAAACAAGGCATTTCCCTTTTCATAATATTTATTCACAATGATCATAAAGTCCCTTTTGAAAAGAAGAGTAGGAAAAAATGACAGTACATATTTTTATTTGAGTTTCAGTGTTGAAGGGACTCTAAGGCTGTGAACTAGGTCTGGGACATCACTGGGAAATGGCGACCTTCTATGGCAGGGAAAGTAGACAGTACAACAGACCTAAAGTGCTTGGCCTGTTTTGAATCTGTTTTGTTTCTTTTAAATTATAACTATCCATTAAGATCTTAGCAAACCGATAATATATTTTGGTCCTTGGAACATCATGATCTGTACTGATTAGGTATTCTTATTATTATTTAGGCTCTGTTGCCCTTCTGATTGCCACATTAACTATGTCCCAGGAGTTTAGGGAGAGTCATTTGACTACTCTGAGATCTTATCATCCTCATGAAATTAGAGAGATTCATTTTAATGATGTCTTCTTCCAGACTATAATAGACTTCAGCTGTAGAGTTCTCTAAGCATGTTAGCATCAATTTTTTTTTTTTTTTTTTTTTTTTTTTGAGACGGAGTCTCGCTCTGTCGCCCAGGCTGGAGTGCAGTGGCCGGATCTCGGCTCATTGCAAGCCCCGCCTCCCGAGTTTACGCCATTCTCCTGCCTCAGCCTCCCGAGTAGCTGGGACTGCAGGCGCCCGCCATCTCGCCCGGCTAGTTTTTTGTATTTTTTTAGTAGAGACGGGGTTTCACCATGTTAGCCAGGATGGTCTCGATCTCCTGACCTTGTGATCCGCCCGTCTCGGCCTCCCAAAGTGCTGGGATTACAGGCTTGAGCCACCTCGCCCGACCAATTAGCATCAATCTTACCAGTGGACTTTTTCATTTCTTGATGAAGATGGTATCACCCAACGACTTCTTGGAGACAAAGATTTATAATAGGGAGGAGAGCAAGAGAGTCAGACAAGAATTCACAATAACCAAGATATGAAATCAAACTGAGTGTCAACAATGGAATGAAAGATAAAGAAAATGTAGTAAAATACACAATGACATACTGTTCAGCCACACAGAGGCTTAAAATTCTGTTATTTGCAGCGACATAGATGAAACTGGAGGGCATTAGGTTAAGCAAAATAAGAGAGGTACAGAAAGACAAATACTGCATATTCTCACTCATAGGTGGGACATAAAAGAGTTGATCTCATAGAGGTAGAGAGTAGATATATGGTTATCAAACATTGGGAAAGGTGTGGTGTGTTGGCAGATGGATGAGAAAAGTGGTTAGTTAATGGCTACAAACATCCAATGAAATAGAAAAAAAATAACTTCTATGGTTCAGTCTCACAGCAGGGTGAATATATTAACAACAACGTTGTTATATATTTCAGAATAGCTGAAGAGAAGGTTTGAAATGTTCCCAATACAAAGAAATGACAACTGTTACAAGGTGATGAATATCCTAAATAGCCTGATTTGATCATTACACATTCTATGCGTATATACCATAAATATGTATAAATATTGCATATTAATACAGAACTTAAATAGAGAAAAATCTGTTCCAAAATTTCTATCTTTCTAACTTTTCAAATTTCTATTTCTATGTTTTACCAAGAAAGTTCTGGTATTCAGGCTTTATTTAATGTAGGCCACTGTTGAGTCAAGAATAAGTTACCAGCTATACAAACTGTTAGAGTTAATCTCAGATTTGTGAATTGAAATATTAAACCTAGCATGTTTGGTAAGTACATTTGGCTTACCATTTTTTTCCTATCTAATTTTGAAGCCATTTTCATTCATTTCCTTCAGGTTTCTGTGTATATAAATCATCTCCTTCTTATTCAGATGTGAGACTCATTATCCTGGAATATGACAAGATCTACTCTAGCCTTCCTTAGTCTAGATACAAAAATAGTGATATGGTTAGATCTTGCTTAGAATCAGCATATAAAAAAGGTTAATGTCCAAATAAAGATTCTTAAAGAAGCTTTTTAAAAAAGGGATTCTAGCTTCCTCATATAGAGGAAAATTGTTTTTCACGCTGAGAAGATACACTTTGTAGAACTTGGCAATTTAAGAACCTTGATTTTTTCTGATTCCATTAAAGTGTGCCTTTTTTAAAAACTTTCCCGGTGGCATTCTTTCCCTGTTGATACAATGACATCCATATAGAAGACGTGGCAAGGCTATAAATCTAAATTGAGTTGTCATTCTGCAATCTGAAAAATCCAATTTGTGATATTTCAATCCCTGGACTAGAAATGATTTTATAAAAAATTATAGCAGACAACAAATCTTTATTTTTCCAGGCTTGCTTTGAGCTCCAGATGTAAAGCCCTGAACTTTCCATTTTCTATGTAAGACATTTGTGTGTAATACAAAACAGACAGTCCTCCCCTAACTCTAAGAATCATGACTCCTTTTGTAATATTCCATTTCAGCAGCCACTTGAACACTCATATACTCGCTTTATATAGACACTTTATTCCAGTGAAATAGACATTATAATTCACATACCCAATTTTCACGAAATGATAGAAATTTATAACCAATTTTTGTCTGATGATGTAATCATCGTTGTCTTCAAAATTAACTAAGTTGATAGCAAATACTAGCTTTATGTTTGTGCAGATGTTTTTCCTAGAACCATTTCTAAAATAACAGCATTAGCCAGGATTCTATCTAGTATTAAGAAACCACTCTACATTTCAATCTAGAAAATATTAAACACAGGAAATTAGATACTTATGGAACACTCAAAGTGTTAAAAGAGAGATGGTCAGAGAATATTGAAACTTTTTTTTCAGTTTTTGCCATTAGTTTCAGTATTGCAGGAAAATCTTGGCCAGTGGTCACAGCTGCATTTAGGAGTTACTTAAGAAATTTCTAGGAGGGGGCGGTTTGCAGAAGAGATGAAAAAGTCCCATGCTGAAGTCTGCATTCATATCTTCCTTTTTCTGTCTGGAACAATTCTGCTCTGCCTTCCATATCTCACATGCCTCTCACTAGAAGAGTTTCCACTGAAACAAAAATAATAGGGTATTCTAGGAAACATAGTTTACAGACTTCCAACCTCTGTGATACAAAGAAAGCATAGAATATTTCAGAAATGGTGTTGCCTGTCAGCAGGGACATAAAAGACACATTTATTTTCGTGTTTGTAAATAACGCCATTCTCTTAGCCTCACTATAAATTAAGCTTGCAGGATACAAATTTTTGTATTATTTTTTTAACACCTTTTCATGGTTTCCTAGAATAAATCACAATTTAACAATATTCATGTTGGAAACAATTAATGTTTTAATATAAAATATTGCACTTCTCAAAAATATTTTTCTCCTAAATATATGTAAAAGTGTGCCAAAATAACTTTTTTAAGCAAGGTGAGTACTTTATTTTATGTGCCTCTCAATATAAGACAAACGAGTTACAGCTCTTTATCCTAGATATCAAAGTTTGATACAATGATGTGATATAAAAGTAATGCCTCGCTTATTGCAACCACTTAACGGATAAAGCAATTTAATGTTAATTATTTACTAATAAACTATAAGATATCAGTTTTGTAATCTCAAAACATGAGAAAATGCCTCCTCAGAAAATCTATATCCTCCACAAACTAAACCACAAATAAACCGATTAATTTGCAGTTATACAAGTCAGTTACACAATTTACACAAATTGTAAAATAAGTTATGTAAGAAGTCATGCACAAAGTTATATAAAACTTTACACATGAAGTCATTTGAAGCTAGATCAGAAATCAGACTTTCACTGGTTCAAATAATCGTTGTGAATGTTAATAATTCACTTCATCTAGATTAATCAGAAATATGGACTGAAATTTTGAGTATTATCACTGATATTAATTAATATTTCTATTTTATAGGCTTGAAAATTTATACATGATATATAGAGGTAATCTGAAAGAGCAAATGCTATCCATAGAAACTCTGCCACAATTAATTCAGGCAGCCACTAAGCCTTTAATGATGGTACTTATTCATTGAAGAATAAAACTGACCATAATATTTCTGTACAGAGTGAACTTTAGAGCTCAAGCAATTGAGTTGAAACCTGAACACTGCCACTTACTGTATAGCCTTTGTCAAGATACATCTGAGGCACCTGATTTTCATCATTTATAAAATAGAATGTGTATGTTATGTTCTTCATATTGTTTATGTAATAATTACTACAGTTAATACATGAAACATAGTTACAATCTTGCTTAGTATGTAATAAGCTCTCAATGCATGTTAATTGATTTTATTATTATGTGGCAATAGCAGTAGAAATAATAGCAGGTTGTACCTATTATTTTGATAACTTAAAATTTTACTATACAAAAAATCTGTTATTTGTACAGACAAAAATTCAAGTACCAAATTCACACCCTGAAGCTGTTTAGCTGTTTCTGATAAACAGGTATTCTAGTTCTGAGAATGAGAAAAACCTTATGAATCATTTCTTCTAAATGTAAAATGCAATAGACCTGTTAAACTAGGTTGAAAAAGTTTATTTATTTATTTTTTTCCGAAATCTCAGCTTTTCTCCAAGCAATAAACGCAATGGAAACAACAAATTCTTGATAAATCTATTCAACTAAAAAGTATGTTTGAGCATATAAGGGAAACAGAAAGAGGTGGAGATAAAACAGAATATGATAAAGACTCAGAATAAAACCAACAAGACAAGTAGAGTAGATAATTTTTATGTGTTTTTTTTTTTTTAGGTTAGAATTTTCTGTTTCTTCCTCTCTGTATGTATGTAATAAAATATATTTTACACTTATATCTCCATAAATTATGTTTTATAGATTGGCAATGCAAAGATCATATGCTCAAAATATTATTCATTCTTAGAAAATAGCAAACTTGGGCCGGGCGCGGTGGCTCAAGCCTGTAATCCCAGCACTTTGGGAGGCCGAGACGGGCAGATCACGAGGTCAGGAGATTGAGACCATCTTGGCTAACTCGGTGAAACCCCGTCTCTACTGAAAAATACAAAAAAACTAGCTGGGTGTGGTGGCGGGCGCCTGTAGTCCCAGCTACTAGGGAGGCTGAGGCAGGAGAATGGTGTGAATCCGGGAGGCGGAGCTTGCAGTGGGCTGAGATCCGGCCACAGCACTCCAGCTTGGGCAACAG
Source organism: Trachypithecus francoisi (assembly GCF_009764315.1). Taxonomy (NCBI): domain Eukaryota; kingdom Metazoa; phylum Chordata; class Mammalia; order Primates; family Cercopithecidae; genus Trachypithecus; species Trachypithecus francoisi. Next base: position 127,234,729 of record NW_022681454.1, on the reverse strand, counting down.
AGCGAGACTCCGTCTCAAAAAAAAAAAAAAAGGAAAAAAAAAATAAAATAGCAAACTTTAAGATAAATTAATGTAAGTGAAATGGAAAATAAGACAATTTATTTATTTATTTATTTTATTTATTTTTTTATTTTTTAGACGGAGTCTCGCTCTGTCACCCAGGCTGGAGTGCAGTGGCGAGATCTTGGCTCACTACAAGCTCCACCTCCCGGGTTCACCCCATTCTCCTGCCTCAGCCTCCCGAGTCGCTGGGACTACAAGCGCCCGCCACCACGCCCGGCTAATTTTTTGTATTTTTAGTAGAGAGGGGGTTTCACAGTGTTAGCCAGGATGGTCTCAATCTCCTGACCTCGTGACCCGCCCTCCTCGGCCTCCCAAAGTGCTGGGATTACAGGCGTGAGCCACCGCGCCCGGCCAAGATAAAAATTTTGATGAAAGTTCATCAACCTACCTGACCCAGACTGTTCAAGAATCCTTTGTTCCATTTCACCACCATCTTTACACACTTCTTAGGTTCTAAAATGTACACTTTTTACTTCCTAAGAAGTTTACTAAGAAAATACAGTTACAAAACTCACAGTTTCTCTTCAAAAATAATATAAATCACACAATAACACCAAAAGCTACACAATTGCATAAGCAAAAAGTCATTGCCATTATCATATTCTATAACTCACCACAATGCTCTAATTCCATTAACATTCCTTTATTATCAGGAACTATTTATTCACCTTTGAAATTACTGTTAGAGCAGCCCAACTCATTCTATGTATGAGTGATAGAAAACGATTAGCTTTTAAAAAAATCTGCTAATCCATTCTTCAAACAGCAAGTCTTACAGCAAGTCCAAGAGAGAGAAGCATAAAATATTTGGATAAATCACAGTCAAAACTTGCCAAATTTGATATGATTTCATCTCCCAGATAAGATGATGGAAATAATAAAAAATATTTTTTTCTAGAGAAAACAGATTAATATTAGAGAAGATTAGTAAAATAAAGTTTTAAAATAAGATCTAAAATTAATAAACATCTGGATATAATAATAAAGATAAAAGAGAAAAATCAGCAATTACCAAAATTAGAAATGAAAAATGAGCTATAACTGCTGATTCCACAGATGTTAAAAAGTTAATATGGAGATATGTTGAACAATGCTATGCCCATAAATACATATGAAAAATTTAAATTGCTTAATAGACAAAAACTATAAAAAGTTACAAAAGAATGAATATAAATTGAATTTCATCATATTTATTAGAAAAATAATATTTGTAATTATTAAATTTAAAAAAAGAAATTCACGTGTGCTTATTGATTAGTTTCACAAAAAAATTTAAGATTGAAAATTATTTCAATCCTACATAAAATGAACTCTTTCAGAACTAAGAATGGAGTCACATATTTCTCAACTTATTCTGTAAAATCATCATTACCTTGATTCTGAAACCATAAAAGGACATTACAAGGGAAAACACTTATAGAAAAATATACTTCATGAACACAGACAAATAGAATAATATAATTTTCACATATCTATAGATTTGTCTATGTATCTATCATCTATCTGTCTATCTATCTATGTATCTGTCTATCTATCATCTACTTACCTGTCTCTTTATTCTCTGTTAAAAGATCATAATTTTAAAATTTGAAATAACCTGTGCTTTTATATAAAATGTGTTATTGTATTAAAAAGATTTTCACTTTGTGATTTTTAAAAATATAATTTCAATTTTTATTTTAGATTCAAAGGGTACATGTGCAGTTAGTTACATGAGCAAATTTCATGATGCTGAGGTTTGGGGTATCAATGATCGCTATCACCCAGGTAGTGAGCATATTAACCAATAGGCGGTTTTTCAGTCCTTACCCTTTGTGTCTCTTCCCACTCTAGTAGTCTCCAGTGTCTATTGTTCCCGTCTTTATGTCTGTGTGTACCCAATGTGTAGATCCCAATTATAAGTGGAAAACAAGTGGTTTTCTGTTCCTGTATTAATTTACTTAGGATAATGACTACTAACTACATCCATGCTGCTGCAAAGATCATGATTTTGTTCTTTTTTATGGCTGCATAGCATTCCATGGTGTATATTTACCACATTTGCTTTATCCAGTTCACCACTAATGGGCACCTAGGTTGATTCCATGACTTTGCTACTGGGAATAGTGCTGGAATGAACATACAAGGGCATGAGTCTTCATTATAGAACTATTTATTTTGCTTTGGGTATATATCTAGTAATGGGATTGGTGAGTCAAATTGTAGTTCTGTATTAAGTTCTTTGAGAAATCTCCAAACTGCTTTTCACAGTGACTGAATTAATTTATATTCCCAACAGTGTACAAACATGCCCTTTGCTCCACAGCCACACCAGCATGTATTATTTTTTAACTTTTTAGTAGTAGCCATTCTCACTGGTGTGAAACGGTTTTGATTTGAATTCCTCTGATGATTAGTGATGCTAACCATTTTTTAATATATGCTTGGTGGCTGCTTGTATGTCCCCTTTTGAGAAGTGCCTATGAATATCCTTTGCCTACTTTTTAATAGGGTCCTTTGTCTTTTGGTTGTTGGATTGCTTAAGTTTCTTATAGATTCTGGGTATTAGGCCTCTTAGTTTGTAAATATTTTTTCCCATTCTGTAGGTTGTCTGTTCACCGTGTTGACTGTTACTTTTGCTATGCAGGAACTCTTTAGTTTAATTCAGTCTCACTTGTCAATTTTTATTTTTGCTATCATTGCTTTTGAGGACTTAGTCAAATTATTTGCCAAGGCCAATGTCTAGAATGGTATTTTGTAGATTTTCTTTTAGAATTTTTATAGTTTAAAAATTGTTAGATTTAAATATTTAATCTATCTTGAGTTAATTTTTGTATGGTGTAAGGAAGGGGTCCAGTTTCATTCCTCTGAATATGACTAGCCTATTGAATATGACCAGCAACATTTATTGAATAGGGAGTTCTTTCCCCATTGTGTATTTGTGTCAACTTTGTCTAAGATCCTATGATTGTAGGTGTGTAGCTTTGTTTCTCAACTCTCTATTCTGTGCCATTGGTCTATGTTTTTCTTTTTGTACCAGTACCATGCTGTTTTGATTACTGGAGCCTTATAGCATGGTTTGGAGTAAGGTAGTGTGACACTTCTGGCTTTGTTATTTTTACTTAGGATTGCCTTGGCAATTTGGGCTCTATTTTGATTCCATATGAACTTTGGAATAGTTCTTTCTAATTGGGTGAAAAATGACATTGGTAGCTTAATAGGAATAGTATTGGATCTGTAGATGACTTTGGGCAGTATGGCCATTTTAATGATACTGATTCTTCTGATCCATGAGCAAGAAAATTTTTCATTTTTTTATGTCATCTATGATTTTTTTCTGCAATATTTTGTAGTTCTCCTTGTAGAGATCTTTCACCACCTTGGTTAGATGTATTCCTAGGTATTTTATTTCTTTGTGGCTATTGTAAATGGGATTGCATTCTTGATTTGGCTCTCAGACTGAATACTTGTAGTGTATAGAAATGCTACAATTTTTACACATTGATTTTTTTTATCGTGAAACTTTGCTAAATTGTTTATTAGTTGTAAAAAGACTTTTGGCAAGCTCTAGGGATTTCCAGGTATAGAATCATATCCTTGGTGAAGAAAGATAATTTGACTTCCTCTTTTTCTATGTGGATACCTTTTATTTTTTTCTCTTGCCTGATTCGTCTGGCTAGGACTTCTAGTATAACGTTGAATAGCAGTGCTGGGAGTGAGCATCCTTATCTGTTCTTGTTCTTAAGGGGAAGCGTGTAACTTTTGCCTGTCTAATGTGTTACTGGTTGTGGTTCGGACATAAATGAAACTTATTTTGAAGAATGTTCCTTTGATGCATAGTTTGTTGAGAGTTTTTATCATGAAATGATGTTGGATTTTATCAAAAGCTTTTCCTGTATCTATTAAGGTAATCATATTGTTTCTGTTTTTAATTCTGCTTATGTAGTAAATCATATTTATTGCTTTTTTTCTATGATGATTAGTGTCAATTCAATATTTGTTGTTTTGTGTACGTTAAACCAACTTCAAATGCCAGAAATAAAGCCTGCTTCACTGTGATGAATTAACATTTTGATATGATGTTAGATTTGATTTACTAGTATTTTGTTGACGATTTTTGTGCCCATACTCATCAAGGATATTACCCTGTAGTTTTCTTTTCTTTCTTTCTTTCTTTCTTTTTTTTTTTGTCATGTCTTTGCCAGATTTTGGTATCAGGTTGATGCTGGCTTCATAGAATGAGTTAGGAACAAGTCTTCACTCCTCGAATTTTGGGATAGCTCCAGTTGAATTGGTACCAGTTCTTCTTTGTATACATGGTAGAATTTGGCTCTGTATTCATCTGGTCCCAAACTTTTATTATTTTGTATTTTTTTTTTTAAATTAATGATTGGATTTCATAATTTGACATTGTTCTGTTCAGGGTTTTAATTTCTTCCTCATTCAATCTTAGAAGGTTCTATGCTTCCAGGAATTTATCCATGTCCTCTAGATTTTCTAGTTTGTGTATGGAAAGGAATACATAGTAGTCTCTGAAAATCTTTTGTATTTCTGCGGGATTGGTTGGAATAACACCTTTGCCATTTATGATTGTGCTTATTTGGATCTTCTCTCTTTTTTTCTTGCTTAATTTAGTTAGTGTTCTACTGATCTTATTTATTATTTCATAGAAATGACTGTTGGTTTTGTTGATCCTTTCCATGGAGTTTTGGGTTTCAAATTTATTCAGTTCTGTTCTGATCTAATTTATTTATTTTCTTCATCTCCTTTGGGGTTGTTTTATTACTATTTTTCTAATTCCTCTTGGTATATTGTTAAATCATTAATTTGAGAATCTTTTTAACTTCTTGATGTAGATGTTTAGAACTATAATGTTTCCTCTTAATGCTGCTTTTGTTTTATCTCAGAGATTTTTATATGTTGTGCTTATTTTCCTTTATTTAAAATATTTTTGAAAATTTATCTCCTAATTTTGTTGCTTACTCAAAAGCCATTCAAGAGCAAGTTGTTTAATTTCCATGTAATTGTGTGAATATGAGAAATCTTCTTGGTGTTGATTTCTTTTTATTTCATTGTGGTCTGAGAGTATGGTTGGTATGATTTCAATTTTTTATTTTATTTTATCAAGAGTTGCTTTATGGCTAAGCATGTGGTTGATCTTAGAGTATGTTCCATGGGTAGATGAGAAGAACATATAATCTATAGTGATGGATGGAGTACTCTGTATATGTTTATTAGGTCCAATTGGTCAGGTGTCAAATTTAAGTTCATTATTTCTTTGTTAATTTTCTTCTTCATTTATTTATCTAACTCTGTCAGTGGAGTATTGAAGTTTCTCACTATTATTGTGTGTCTGTCTAAGTCATTTTGTGGGTCCAGAAGTACTTGTGTTGTTAATCTAGATACTCTAATGTTGGGTGTATATTTATTTAGGATAGTTAAATCTCCTCGTTGATTTAAACAGTTTATGTGGTGCTCTTCTTTGTCCTTTTTTATCGCTTTGGTTTAAAGTCTATTTTATCTATTGTAAGAATAGTTTCCTTGTTTTTTGTTTTTGTTTTGTTTCCTTTTTGCGTGATAGATCTTTCTCCAACCCTTTACTTTAAGCCTGTGGGTGTCATTACACGTCAGATGGGTCTTTTGGTAACAGGAAAAAAATGGTCTTTTTTTTTAAAAATCCAACTTGCCCATCAGTGCCTTTTAAGTGAAACATTTTGACCACTGACATTTCAGATTAATATTGATACATGGTCTTTTGTTCCTGTTATCAAGTTGTTAGCTGGTTGCTTTGTAGTTTCTATTGTGTGGTTGCTTTATAGGGTCCATGGACTATAGACTTAAGATTGTCTTTGTAGTAACAGGTATCGTTTTTTGTTTCTATATTTGGAACTCACTTAAAGATATTTTGTAAAGATGCTGTATGATGCTGTATAATTGTTAGCAAATTCCTTTAATGATTGCTTATCTGGAAATTATTTTATTTCTCCTTCACTTATGGAACTTAGTTTGGCCAGGTATAAAATTCTTCGTAAGAATTTCTTTTCCTTAAAGATACTGAAAATACGCTCCCATGTAATACTTTTTTTAGAAGTCATATTTAAGGAGTTCATTTTGGTTTACAATTATTTATAATTCAGGTCTAAATTGTACTAATTTCATTTACAGTGTACTGAATCAGACTTTTTATGTTATCAGTCTTGCATTTACATTCCTACAATTCTAAATATGATGAATGCATGAGTAACTGCTGATTTTCAGTCAATTTTCTTTTTGAGATATGTTAATATCCATATTGTTTAATATCACCAAAGCTGAATAATGATAACAAATCATTTTCTAAGAAAATAACAGTATTTAAATTAAAAATGAATAATAAAACATTTAAAAACAGGTTGTGAATGAAAACAATCACTTGTTAATAATAAAAATAATAAGGCGACTAATGACAAATACTAAGTAGGTATTATATTTGCCCTGAAATAAAATTCAATTAAGACAGTATGCATTAGGTATAACTATCACCTCTGAGAATTGGAAAAAAAAATCCCCATAAAATTATTCTTTGGTATATCTCTACTCTGACAAACCAAATATAAGAAATAAGCTGCAGTGACAAAATATTAATGGCATTTTCACTTTTCAAACTTTTAGAGTTTGGATTGACCTGTAAAGAACTTATTTACAGTGAGTTTTTTCTTAGTAGTAAATATAAGCATAATGAGCAAGAATTTCTATTTGAGCAAGTCTTAACAACACCTTGGCAACATTGTAAACATATGGCTCATTTACATGAAGAGAATTTTGGCAGATCATTTAAAAATATCTAAGCCTCAAAGATGATGAGGAGACAAACAACCTGGCCCACGAAGTGATTAATACCATTGTAGATAACCATGACTGATTGCCTAGAAGATGTAATACTATCACATTTCTCAGTAAAAATCCAGGGCAAATGAAACTTTTTTTGATGTAATTTCAAATATTTTCACAGCTTCATTTTTTGGGTGTAAAATGATTAGTGCATTATGATTAGCATATACATCTGTTGACTATCAGGAAAACAGAGTTAGTGCACATCTTCAGAATGTAAACTAATTTAATCCTATTTTTGTATATTTTACTAAGCAAATTGCAGAGATGTCCTACTATGGTGACACAGAGGGCAATGTAACCACCAAATACACTGAGTCACTCAAAAATTTTGACAAAGGTGTGTGTGTGTGTGTGTGTGTGTGTGTGTGTATATAAAATGTAGAGAGAGAGAGAGAGAGAGAGGGAGAGAGAATGGAATCTCACTGGCTGGAGTGCTACTCAGCTCACTGCAGCCTCTGCCTCCTGGGTTCAAGCGATTCTCATGTTTCAGACTTCCAAGTAGCTGGGATTATAGGCAGATGCCACCATGCCCAGCTAATTTTTGTATTTTTAGTAGACACAGGGTTTCACCATGTTGGCTAGGTCTTGAAATCCTGACTTCAAGTATCCACCCCCATCCCCTGGCCTCCCAAAGTTCTGGGATTATAGGCATGAGCCGCCACGCCCAGCCATGTATTCTAATTTTTAAAATCATCTCAATTGTTACTAGAATTATTAATTCGTGATTTACAAAAATATCTCTTATTTCTATGTGGTATAGTAATTTAATTATCCTTACAATGTAATTTTCTATTTAACTTTAATTGTACATTTATTCATTGTGTTGAGTGTATTGGCTTTCAGTTATATTTGTTAAACTGCATTTGTTTTAATGTTATAATACTAAACATAGTTTAGAGAAATAATTGTTTTAATATTACTACTGATAATAGTTTGCTTTTCTATTTTCAAAACTAATTCAACCAGCCCTCAAAATATCTACTTTGTCTTCTAATATGAAATCTATATTTCTATACCTCTGTATATATCAATATCTACTTCCATAACTAAAGACTAATAATTACACACACACATAGATTTATTTCATCTCTACAAAATAATATGAATATATGTTCAGCCAAAATAAATTATCTATAACTTTTTACATAATATGTTATGTTAAAAGATAAAGAAACAACGAATATTAAATCAACTTTATGTCCTCATTAATTTGATATACTGAGAGTAGAGACAGGCATTTGAATAGTTAAACTAATATAGCAAGACTTTCATGAGCTTGGGTAACAAAGGGACCTCTAAGTACAGAAGCTTAAACCAAAGATATCTATTTGTCTCTTATGTAACATTCTAGAAATAAACAATGAAAGAAAGCAGATAAGCTGTATTTTTCAACATGTAGCTCCCTGATTCCTAGGTAGCTCTTCTAGTTGTCACTATTTTCCATTTCTGATGTTCTAGAGAATAACAAGCAAGTCTAATAAAAATAATATGTAAATGTTCAGTTGTGGCTCAAGTTCAGAAAAAAAATCACGTTTCAATAATTGTAGTAATATAAAAAGGACAAAATATGTGAACCGAGTTTAGAGATCAAGATAAAGAGGAATAAAACCTAATAAATCACAAACTGAGTAACAAATAAACACAAAATAGTTATTATTTCTATTATGATGAAAGTAAAAAGTATTTGCCATCATTTGAGAGAATCACAGAAAAAAAAGAAAATTAAAAAAAAAAACTTGAAACAAATGTAAATGGAAACACAACATACAAAAACATATAGGATGTAGCAAAAGCAACCCTAAGAAGGAAATTTATAGCAATAAACTCCTATGTTATAAAAGAAAGCTTTTCCTCTAAGATCAGGGACAAGGTAAGAATACCCACTCTCACTGCTTCTTTTCAATGTGGTCCTGAAAGTCCTAGCCAGAGCAGTTAGGCAAGAGAAGAAAACAGAATGCATCTCAATGAGAAAATATGAAATAAAATAGTTCCTATATGTAGAAAACATGATCTTAATCATAAAAAAAAAAGAGTCTCCATGAATGAAAACAGAGCTGATCAACAAATTCAGTAAAGTTGTTGTATACAAAAACAGCATACAAAAATTTCTGTGTGACAATAGTTAACTACCTAAAAAGAAAATTAAGAAAACAATCTAATTTACAATAGCATCAAAAAAGTTAAAACTTAGCTGTAAATTTAACCAAGGATATAAAATACATGTATATTGAAAACTGTAAAATTGTGATTAAAGTAATAGAAGAAAGTAAAAATAAATGGAAAGATATCCTATGTTAATGGATTGAAAGAGTTAATATTGTTAAAATGCCCATATTACCCAAAGCAATCTATAGCTTTAATATAATCTCTACCAAAATTTCAAATTCATTTATCACAGAAATTAAAAAAAAAAAAATCCTTACATTCTTATAGGATCACAAAAGACCCTGAATGGACAAAGTTGAGCAAAAAGAACATAACTGGATTCACCTCCCTGATTTCACAATGTATTCCAAAGCAATTGTATTCCAAACATCATGATACTGGTATAAAAAAAAAAGACAGACTGAAGAATGGAACAAGATAGAAAAGGCAGAAATAAGCCCACAAATTTGTAGTCAATTGATTTTTGACAAAGATGCTGAGAACACACGCTGGGAAAAGGATAGTGTTTTCAATAAACAGTGCTGAGAAAACCAGGTATCCACATAAAGAAGAATGAAAATGGAACTTTATCTTACGCATATACAAAAGTCAACTTAAAAAAGATTAAGTACTTAAATTGAAGACCTGATGCTGTAAAATACTAGAAGAAAATATAGAAGAAATGCTCTACAACATTGGTTTGAATAATGATATTTTGGATATGACCCCAAAAGCACAGCAACAAAAGCAAAAACAAATAGGATCACATTAAGCTAAAATGCTTTGGCATACAAAGAAAACAATTAACAAAGTGAAGAGATAACACACAAAATGAGGGGAAATATTTGCAAACCATTCATTTGAAAATAAGTTATTATCCAAAATATACAAAAAACTTAATTCAATAGCAAAAAAATACAAAAATAACTTGATTTTAAAATCGGCCAGGGACCTGAACAGATATTTCTCAAAAGGAGACATACATACACCCGAAAGATACATGAAAAATGCTTAGCATCAGTAATCAACAGGAAAATAAAGTTAAAACCACAAAGGGATATCACCTCACACCTACAAGAATGGTTTTTATCTAAAAGATCAAAAATAACATGTGTTGAAGAGGATGAGGAGAAAAGGAAACTCTTTAATATATTGTTGGTAGCCATGTAACTTAGTACAGCCATTAGGAAAAATAATATGGAAATTCCTCAGAAACAAAAAAATAGAACTACCATACCATTTAGTAATTCCACTCCTGTGTACGTTTCCAAAGAAACTGCAATCAATATATGGAAAGCTTATCTGCGTTCCTTTGTTTATTGCTGCACTACTCACCGTAGTCAAGAGATCGAAACAACCTAAAAGTCTGTCAAGAGATGGATAAAGAAGAATGGATAAAGGAGATGTGGTATACACACACAATGGAATACTATTCAGCCTTTAAAAAAGAGGAAAATCCCGTCATTTGTGACAGCATGAATAAAATCTTCAGGACATTATGCTAAATGAAATAAACCAGGCACAGAAAGACAAATATTACAAATTCTCACTAATAAGTGGCATCTAATAAAGTTGCCCTGATAGAAGTAGAGAGTAGAATGATTGTTACCAGAGGCTGGGGATATAGGGAGGAAATGAATGGAGCATTGTTGATCAGAAGGTATGAGGTTTCCCATAGATGAAAGAAATAGGTTTTCAGATCTAGTGCACATCATGGTGGACATAGTCAATAATAATGTATTGTATATTTTAAAATAACTATAGGAAAACATTTCAAATGTCTCATCATAAAAAACTATAGATAAGTAAGCTAATGGATATGTTAATTAGCTTGATTTAATCATGCCATATTGTATACAAATAACCTACCATTACATTGTACTCTATGAAAGCATACAATTATGACTTGTCAATTTTGTTTGTTTTAAACACTAACATTTTCATGGGACTGATACTCATTTTATTCCCCAAATTTTTGGATAATTACAGCTTCCTAAGGTAAAAATCAATCCTATCTAGAATTCTATTTGTTTAATATGAGTAAATATTAACTTACACTGCCTCTAAAACAAAGCTGGTACAATTTGATTTTCTTTATCAAAAATACAATTGAGGCCAGGAGCAGTGGCTCACGCCTGCAATCCCAGCACTTAGGGAAGCTGAGGTGGGCAGATAATGAGGTCAAGAGATTGAGACCATCCTGGGCAACATGGTGAAACCCCGCCTCTACTAAAAATACAAAAATTAGCTGGGTATGGTGGCATGCACCTGTAGTCCCAGTTACTCGGGAGGCTGAGGCAGGAGAATTGCTTGAACCTGGCAGGTGGAGGTTGTAGTGAGCTGAGTTGCACCACTGCACTCCAGCCTGGTGACAGAGCAAGACTCTGCCTAAAAAAAAAAAAAAAAAGAAAAGACAAGACAAGACAAGACATACAATTGGGACAGAAGTATAAGACATAGAAAAGTGATTTTGAAGTAATGTGCTAGACTGTCTACAAACTCCGATGTAACTTTGAGCAGATATCGCTTGTAGCAAAAAGGTCAACATAATAATGTGCTTTCCTATTTCTCATTTAATGGATCACTGAATGTGATAACAGGGTGCAGTGTTAATTGGATGTGATGGTCTTAGTGGTGCATTGAAGTTTGCAGGAAAAGGTATGTAATAAAGGTATCTAGTTTTGCCTTGAGACTTACTACTCAGGAAGATACGTGCTTTCTGAGTCTTTTCTAATATAAATGTTTGATTTTTATTTTGTGTGTAAATGTTTGATATCCAGGATTATATGTTAAACTTTTTATCTTGCTTCTTTATTTTTTCTTAATTTATGCAATGTCTTTATTAAAACCTAAAGAGAAATCAGCACGAGGACTTCTCCTCTGCTAATTCCTTTTGAAATGTATAATATATATATATATGTATATGTTCTTTAAATTACTTCTAGAAGGGCTCACTGAACAGGGAGGTAGGTTCATGATTAATGTGCAAGTGGGGACTCTGTGGAGAACATACTGTATTACCAAACAGACTGAAAAATGTATGCTGAGTTTTTGTTATGATAATTATCCTCCATTGAGTTTATCTTGATGTTAAAAAGTAGTAAGAAAAAATCTTGAACAGATAGAATAATTATGCTTAACTGTTGTAATCAATATATTAATTTTATAAAATGATTTATATCAAAAATTAATTACAATGATTGAAGTTTAAAACCGTTGTGCTAATAAGTTTAACTTTTAATAAATGGTATTTAAATCATTATTAAAAAGAATATTTTTCTGGTTTAACTTTTTTGTATCTTGGTTTGATTCTTATAGGTGTTTAATTTTTGTATATAATCGATAATTAATATCTTAATATGGTAAGAATGTATGAAACAAATACATGTTTAGGTGCAGTTTAATTCATTGACAGGAATAATTGTGATTTACTACATGTCTCCAAACTTGCACACATCAGTGCAAGCACATGCACAGGCTGTATTTTATACAACACATGGAAACCACTGTCCATATATGGATTCTATTACTTATCACTAAGTTTATACAAGCTTTATCAAGACTGAGGTGATTGTAACCCAACACTATTCTGTGTACTTTTTACCCAAAATTGTCTGATAATTTTGGATAGAATTCATAAACTAGTAAAGATTACAGTCAATTGCTTTTGACTCCAAACCTTTAAACTAATATTTTAATGATTTGAATATCTTGCTTTGAACTTTCACTGGTCCAATTTTTAAAAAATTCTACGAAGCTCTGTGAGAATATTAGCTGGACAACTGCTAGGAAGATCATGAGATATAATAAATCTGCACTAATGAAGGAAAAAGAAAGTTTTCTGCTTCTATCATTAGATTTCTCAAAATCATCATTTGGCTTCTGTAAAGTCTATTGAAAATTCATATTACAGAAAATTGTTATTATGGTATAGTAAAACAAACAAAATAAACTAAAAATAGATATTTTGAAAATATTGAAGTACTTTTAAAAGTTAAGCAATGTTATCCTATTATAATCAAACATTTCCACATTTAACATACCATGAGACACACCAGATCAAAACAATGGAAAAAAATACTTATTGAAGAAAAACTTAAATTCGCTGCAGCATAATATTAATCCAGAAAATAATCTGCCCCATTACTTACTTTCAGAGAACAAATACTCACATAACCAAAGAAGAGTATCTGTCTGGATTACCACCACATCTTTCCTTCCTCCTTCCCTTTCTCTTTCTTTCCTTTTTTTCTTTCTGTTGATGTGGTATTTTCATTCCATTTTTTTCTGTCAGTTTTAATTTCAATACTATATTGTACCCTATTGTTCACTTTTGACCTCTGACAAGTATATGTATCAATAATTAATGCTAAAATGGAAGTGGCAATATGCTAAATAACAGTTTAATTTCATTTTAAAATAATCCTTCCTCGTTGACTTTAAGAAAGCCAAGTTTCTGAGAGGTATTGGGAAGATGGCCTGACTTTTCACCTGCATCCAGGTGAAAAGCTGCCACTAAGGGGCTGGGACTAATGGTGCACTCCTAACAAATCTTCAGACTGAAGGTCTCAGAGTGGATAGAGGGAAGATATGGGACCTGGGCTGAAAAAGCAGAATGCTGGGATCCCTGTATGTGGTTACTACACACCAGGACTCATTCCTGGCCCCCGGTGACTCTGGGAGAACAGGTGAGTTGAACTGGCAAGAAGTAACATACTCTTACCACAGCCCTCTGGAATCCCAGCAGGAGGAGATCCTTTGACCACTATGGACATTCAGACACTGAGTTGGTAAGAAGAGCTGCTTAGATAAGTGGTAGGAGCACAACGTCAGCTGATGTGGAGCCCAGAGGAGTTAGTGCAGGAGCATTTCTATTGGAGGCTGACCAGAGATGCCCATTCCTCTTGGTTCACATGCTCTCATAGGAGACTTAAGTCCTATGGGAGCTATTGAATCTGAACTTTGCAGGGCTGTCTTGCCAACAGATGGGGCTAGTCTGACCTGAGTTCCCCTTAGTTTGCTGGCCTCTCACAGGGCTCCAGCCTGGCTGTGCCTGCTTGCAGGGCAGCCTAGGATGCACTCAGGTCCTGCATCATAGCTCCTGTGCTGGTGGACCTTGCCTGATTGGCAGGTGGAGAACACTAACAAGACAACCCCACTAGCCAAGCACCAGTGTGCCTGCCACCTTCCAACACTGCAGTTTTTCCTGGGCCCACAATGTCTCCCCTCCACCATCATTGCTTTGCTGGTGTGTGTGCACATGGGTGAGTTTTGTCTTCCCTTTTCCATCAACATGCATTTGCGTGTTCATCCTGCCATGTCACTACTGTAGAATGAGTGTGCCCCACTTCCTGCTGTACCGATATAGCAGTCAGAGCCTTGGCAGGCACAGAGCCTGATATTGTTTGGCTCTGTGTTCTCATCCAAATATTATCTTGAATTGTAATATCCATATGTGGAGGTGGGATCTGGTGGAAGGTGACTGGATCATGGGGATGGTTTCCTCCATGCTGTTCTCCTGATAGTGAGGGAGTTCTCAGGAGATCTGCTAGTTTAGAAGTGGCACATGTACCCTAGAACATGAAGTATAATAAAAAAAAGAAAACAAAAAAAATAAATAAATAAAAATGTTTTCATGCTTAAACTGTAAAAAACAAACAAACAAAAAAAGAAGTGGCAGTTTCCCTTGCACTCTCTCTCTCTCCTGCCACCATATGAGATGTCCCTTGCTTCCCCTTCACCTTCCTCCATTATTGTAAGTTTCTTGAGGCCTTCCCAGACATGTGGAACAGTGAGTCAATTAAACTTCCTTTCTTTATAAATCACCAAGTCTCAGGCAGTCATTTATAGCTGTGTGATAAGGCACTAACATAGAGCCAGACAACCCCAACCTGTCAGTGGGAGTGAAACTAGACCCAGAGAACAGCAAGTCATCCTCTCCTCTGAACAACCACCCCTGCCTGTGGCGCACAGAGAGCACACACAGACTGGCACCCACCCATGCCTTGACCCCATGCTACCACCAGCACCAATGCAATTGTGCACTGGGGCATCCTGACTCCCTGAGCTGTGCTGCATCTGCCACTGTTGTGAACACCTGCATGGAGTCAGGCACCCCAGCACCCACTATCATGCAGCATTACTACTGCCACTTCAGCTGGCAAGTGCAAACGAGGTTGGATTCCTCTACCACCACACTATGAAAGGCTCTGGCTGACCCCACCCATCACAGTGCAGTGACCAGTGGTCTGGGAGCACCTTGGCTCTCTTAAAGTAGTAGATTCCTAACTGTGAAGAGTGAGAGAATAAAGTTTGGGCCCAATTCAAGTCCCACAGAGCTACAGCATGCAGTCCAGGAGTTGGGAGTTGAATATCGGCTCCCTGAAATCTTCCAGAAGTGACGACAGTTGACTGATGACCACCTTATACCACACTCAAACCCCCAAGGTCAGCAAACAGGAAAAAAGAAAAGAAACCCATCCAAAGGTCAGCAACTACAAAAATTGAAGAAACATTAGCCCACAGAAATGAGAAAGAACCAGTGCAAGAACTCTGGCAACTCCAAAAGCCAGAGTGCCTTCTTTCTTCCAAACAACAACAGTACCCCTCTTGAAAGGGTTCTGAACTCGGCTGAGATGGCTCAAAAGACTGAAATAGAATTCAGAACATGGATAGGAATGGAGAACATTGAGATTCAGAAGTACATTGAAATCCAATCCAAAGAAATTAAGAGTCACAATAAAACAATACAGACGCTGACAGATAAAATAGCCAGTATAGAAAAAACTGTAACTGACCTGATAGAGTTGAAAAACACACTACAATAATTTATTAATGGCATCACAAGTATTAGTAACAGACTAGAGCAAGCTGAGAAAAGAATCTCAGAGTTTGGAGACTAGCTTTCTGTAATAAGACAGACAAGAATAGAAAAAAACAATTAAAAATGAACAAAACGTCCAAGAAATATGGGATTATGTAAAGAGACAAAATCTATGTCTAGTATATTGACTTTGGAAATAAAAGATATCATTCTATTTATAGCATTCTGTTTTTAATAGTGGTGTTTTCATTGACAAAATATGATAATTCTTGATGGCTGAAAATTTTAAATCCTAGAAAATACAGCATTCCTACATGCAATGTTAACATTGTTTATGAACAGTTGTTGGTCAAAGATTCATTTGATGAATCTGATTTTTCCAGAATAGATGATTGTGATGATTCATACAATTTTGATGTTAATTATGTTTAGAAATAGCTCTGAGAAAAGTTTTTATATTTAACTTTTTTATATTTTATTTTCAAATTGAAAATCAAATTTGCTTCAGCCTCAGAGAGCATGTTCATGTAAAATCAAATGAGGGCTGGCAGCAAGCTGTACCTTCTTTTTCTAAATGAAAAAGGGTTAAAGAAAAAGAAATTCTAACACAGAATTCATATCCAGCCAAACTAACCTTCATAAGCGAAGGTGAAATAAGATGTTTTTCAGACAGGCAAATCTGAGGGAATCCATTACCACCAAACCTGCCTTACAAGAGCTCCTGAAGGATGCACTAAATGAAAAGGAAGGACCATTACCAGCCATCAAAGAAACACACTTAAGACAAATGACACTGTAAAGCAACCACACAAAACAAGTCAGCATAATAACCAGTTCACAGCATGATGACAGGATCAAATCCACTCATACCAATACTCACCTTGAATGTAAATGGGCTAAATGCCCCCTGTTAAAAGATACAGAGTGGCAGGCTAGATAAAGATCCAAGACCCACTGACAAGCTGTCTCTAAGAGACCCATCTCACATGTGATGACAGTCCTGGGCTCAAAATAAAGGGATGGAGAAAGATCTACCAAGCAAACAGCAAACAGAGAAAAGCAGGGATTGCAATCCTAACTTCAGACAAAACAGACTTCCAATCAACAAAAACTGAAAAAGTAAAAGGACGACACTACATCACTTTAAATGGTTCAATTCAACAAGAAGATCTAATTATTCTAAATATATATGCACCTAACACAGAACCACTCAGGTTCATGAAGCAAGCTCTTTAGAGACCTTCAAAGAGACTTAGACTCCCAAACAATAATATTGGGAGACTTCAACTCTTCACTGACAGTATTAGACAGATCATTGAGGAGGAAGATTGACAAGGATATGCAGACTCTAAACTCAGCATTAGAACAAATAGGCCTGATAGACATCTACACAAATATCCACCGATAAACAAAAGTATATACGTTCTTCTCATCACCACATGGCACATATTCTGAAATGAACTACATAATCAGACACAAAACCCTCCTCAGCAAATGTAAAATAACTGAAATCATAACAACTACTTTCTTGGACAACAACACAATAAAATTAGTGATAAAAACTAAGAAAAATCACGCAAAACTATACAATTACAGAGAAACTGAATAACCTGTGCCTGAGAGACTTTTGGGTAAATAATGAAATTTAAAGCAGAAATCAATAAGTTCTTTAAAACGATGAGAACAAAGATGAGACATAACAGAATCTCTGGGACACAAGGAAGACACTGTTAAGAGAGAAATGTATAGCACTAAAGGCCCACATGAGAAAGTGAGAAAGATTTCAAATCAACAACCTAACATCACAACTAAAAGATGTAGAAAATCAAGTGGAAACCAATCCCAAAGCCGGCAGGAGCTAAGAAATGCCAAAAGTAGAGCTAAACAGAAAGAAATTAAGACACAAAAGATCATTCAAAAGATTGACAAATCCAGAAACTGTTTTTTTAATCACTAAAATAAATAGACTGATAGCTAGACTACTAAGAAAGAAAAGAGAGAAGATTCAAATAAACACAATTAGAAACAACAAAGGGAATATTACCACTGATCCTGCAGAAATATACATAGCCATCAGATAATATTATGAACACCTCTGTGCACACAACTAGAACATCTAGGAAAAAATGTGGTTAAATTTGCAGACACATACACTTTTCCAAGACTGAACTAGGAAGAAAGTGAATCCCTGAACTGACAGTAATAAGCATCAAAACTGTAATAAATAGCCTATTAAAGGTAATAAATAGCCTAACAACAACAACAACAACAACAAAGCCCAGGACCAGAGAGATACACATTCAAATTCTATCGGATATACAAAGAAGAGCTGGTATCATTTCTACTGAAACAATTCAGGAGTAAATGGTTCCACAAGGCTACTAACATATTGATAGCAAAACCTGGCAGAGACAGAACACAAAAAAGGAAACTTCTGGCCAATATCTTTGATGAACATTGATGCAAAAATCCACAACAAAATACTGGCAAACCAAATTCAGCAGCACATCAAAAAGTTTACCCACCACTATTAAATATGTTTTATCTCTGGAATGAAAGTTTTGTTGATTACATGCAAATCAATAAATGTGATTCATTACATAAATAGGACTAAAGACAAAAACCATATCATGATTTTCTCAGTAGGTGCAGAAAAGGTTTTCAATAAAATTCAACACTGCTTCATGTTATAAACTTCCAATTAACTATATATTGAAGGAACATATCTTAAATATTAAGAGCCATCTGTGACAAACCCATAGCCAACATACTGAATGTGCAACATCTCCAAACATTCCTCTTGAAAATTGGCACAAGACAGGACTCCCCCTCTCGCTACTCCTATTCAACATAGTATTGGCAGTCCTGGCCAGAACAATCAGGCAGCATAAATAAATAAAGGGCATCCAAATAGCAACAGAGGAAGTCAAACTATCCCTGTTTGCAGACGACATGATCCTATATTTAGTAAACCCCACGGTCTCATCTCAAAAGATCCTAAAGCTGATAGACAACTCAGCAAAGTCTCCGGATACAAAATCAACGTATGAAAATTACCAGCATCCTTACACACCAACAACAGTCAGGTAGAGAGCCAAATCCGAAATGCAATTCCATTCACAATTGCCACAAAAAATAAATGAATAAAATACCAAATAATACAATTAACCAAGAAAATGAAAGATTTCTACTAGGAGACCTATAAAGCACTGCACAAAGAAATCAGAGGTGACACAAACAAACGGAAAAATATGCTTATGGATGAGAAGAATCAATATCATTAAAATGACAAAACTGCCTAAAGCAATTTATGGATTCAATGTTATTCCTATCAAACTGTCAAAGAGATTCTTCACAGAAATAGAAAAAAATATTTAAAATTCATATGGAATCAAAATGATCAAGGTAACCCTAAGCCAAAAGTACAAAGCTGGAGGCACCATGTTAGCCAACTACAGGGCTATAGTAACCAAAACAGTGTGATACTTGTATAAAAACAGACACAGAATTGTAGACATACGGAGCAAAATAGAGAGCCCAGAAATAAGGCTTTACACCTACAACTATCTGATATTTAACAAAGCTAACACAAACAAACAATGGAGAACAGGGTCCCTGTTCAATAAATGGTACTAGGGTAACTGGCTAGCCATATGCAGAAGATTAAACCTTGACACTGTTCTTATACCATATACAAAAATCAATTCAAGATGAATTAAAGACTTAAATGTAAAACCCAAAATTGTAAAAACACTGGAAGAGAACCTAGGCAATACTATTCTGGACCACAGAAATAGGTAAACGTTTCATGATGAAGATGCCAAAAGCAATTGCTACAAAAGAAAATATTGACAAATGGGATCTAATTCAACTACAGAGCTTCCACACAGCAAAAGATACGATCAACAGACAACCTAGAGAATGGAAGAAAAAATTTTTGCAAACCATGCATTTGACGAAGTTCTAATATCCAGCATATATTAGGAACTTAAACAGATTTACAAGAATAATAAAACATACAACCACATTAGAAAACAGGCAAAGGACCTGAACACTTTTCAAAAGAAAACATACATGCAGCCAACAACCATACGAACAAAAGCTCAACATCACTGATCACTGATCATTGGATAAATGCAAATCAAAGCCACAATGAGATACCATCTCACACCAGTCATAATGGCCATTAATAAAAAGTCAAAAAATAACAGGTGTTGACGAGGTTGCGGAGAAAAGTGAACACTTACACACTGTTGATGGAAGTGTAAATTAGTTCAACTATTTTGGAAAACAATGTGGTGATTCCTTAGAGACTTAAAAACAGAATTACCATTTGAATTTGCAATCGCATTACTGGAATATACCCAAAGAAACATAAATATAAATATAAATAGTTCTATCATAAGGACACATACACGTATATGTTCACTGTAGCGCCATTCACAACAGTGAAGACATGGAGTCAACCTAAATGTCCATCAATTGTAGACTGGATGAAGAAAATGTGGTACATACACACCATGGAATAATACTATGTAGTCATAAAAAAGAACAAGATCATGTTCTTAGCAGAAACATGGATGGAGATGGAAG
Source organism: Trachypithecus francoisi (assembly GCF_009764315.1). Classification (NCBI taxonomy): domain Eukaryota; kingdom Metazoa; phylum Chordata; class Mammalia; order Primates; family Cercopithecidae; genus Trachypithecus; species Trachypithecus francoisi. The sequence goes on along the minus strand of NW_022681454.1, from coordinate 127,214,253 downwards.
TCATTCTCCTTAGCAGACTAAGGCAGGAACAGAAAACCAAATACCATATCTTCTCACTTACAAGTGGGAGCTAAATGATGAGAACTCATGGACACATAGAGGGAAATAACAGACACTGGGGCCTATTAGATGGTGGAGGATGGGAAGAAGGAGACAGTCAGGGAAAATAACTAATGGGTACTATGATTAATAATTGGGTGATGAAATAATCTGTGCAACAAACCCCCATGACACAAGTTTACCTGTGTAACAAACCTACATGTCTACCCCTGAACTTAAAATAAAAGCTAAAAAAGAAGAAAACTTTAATGTCATTAATATAAATTGACAGCCATTTTCATTCATTATGAAATAGGAGGTAACACAAAATATAAATTAAAGAGAAATCAAACATTATCAAATTAAATATTTCAGCCATTGCTTAAAAAAAAAGAAAGGCAAGAGTCTTTATCTTCTTAAGGATATTGTTTAAGTAGATGTTACAAATCAAAGTAAAAATTAGGGGAAAAAACTTACAATGAGGAAGATCAAATGAAAAACTAACAAGTATAAAATTAATATATCTTCATTTAACCCATTTTCATGTGTTTTATTTCTTGCAATTGTTCCTAAGAATGTATGGGTGCTAAATATTGTGGGTATTAAAGGGAGGTAGATAAGGTAAAATTAACCCCTACTTAATACTATTTCAGTTAGTATTGAGCAAACCGAATATATTTCATGACAGTCATTGATTAATTCTACCCTACTCCTGGTTTCTACTTTTTTGTGTGTACATGACATTCAGAGGCAATGCGTACTAAATAAAGACAGATCCAGACTCCTACATTTTCAACACAAGTTTAGAGGCCAACTATCCTCAACATGATTTATTTATTTAAAGAGTATGTTCAGCATGGATGAATTCCAGAGCATGCAGTATTTTGCTCTTTGTTGATAAAAACTATTTCTGGACAAATAACTTACTTTTCTAGCATTTGTTTATATTGACTGAATTGCTGGGATTCCAGATTTACACTAAAGCAATCACTGCTAGTGGTGAGTCCACTTTATGTCCTATTTCTTCATGACTAAGTTTAATAGTTTGTGTGTTTCCTTTCTGGATATGTCAGATATATCATGGCCAAAACATGTTTTTCTAATATCGTTATTCATGCTAAACTTCACATCTGTCACAATTGTGAGTTTGTAATAGCTATTATAACAAAAAACACTTTGAAAATTAACATTTCCCTGTGTTTCCTGACTTCTTTTAATGCAATCTTTTTGCCCATAAATTCAAATAAAGCACAGTATATTCTACTTGTGAGTTCATAAGTCAAGCATCATATTTTTAAAGCTATTTTACATAGGCAAGTTTTGTCAAATAATATTTAAATTGAGGTATTTACTGTGAGTCTGTTACGGGACAGTTGACAAGGTTGCTTGATTCATCTAGCAGTTTTGAATATAAGATGCTATTGCTGAATGCATACACACTCAAACAAAGGCACATGGGAAAACAGAACAGTATATTTATAATTATAAGCAATATAGAAAGTTATCAGTCTGATATTTCTTCTCATTCCATTCCAGAATGTACCATAGTTGAAAATGAAATTCTGAGATATACTTTGAGCTTTGAAGAGAGAATTGCTCGATTTTTAGCAGTTACAGTGTTTGCCAATGAAAGATTTATATAATTTAATTATTTCAACTTAAGTGCCTAGTAATAGGGGTGGGAGGTGTTAAGGCGGATAGTAGGAATTAATACCTGTAGTCTTTTTTTTTTTTTTTTTTTTTTTTTTTTTGAGACAGAGTCTCGCTCTGTCTCCCAGGCTGGAGTGCAGTGGCCGAATCTCAGCTCACTGCAAGCTCCGCCTCCCGGGTTTAAGCCGTTCTTCTGCCTCAGCCTCCCGAGTAGCTGGGACTACAGGCGCCCGCCACCTCGCCGGGCTAGTTTTTTGTATATTTAGTAGAGACAGGGTTTCACCGTGTTAGCCAGGATGGTCTCAATCTCCTGACCTCGTGATCCGCCCGTCTCGTCCTCCCAAAGTGCTGGGATTACAGGCTTGAGCCACCGCGCCCGGCCTACCTGTAGTCTTTTTAAAACTTTGTTCTTTTCTTTTTTTTGAGATAGAGTCTTACCTCACTCTGTCACCCAGGCTGAAGTATGTGGTGAAATCTCGGCTCACTGCAGCCCAGCCTCTGGGGTTCAAGGGATTCTCGTGCCTCAGCCTCTCGAATAGCTGGAATTACAGGCGTGTGTCACCGCACCCAGCTAATGTTTTATATTTTTTAGTAGAGACAGGGCTTCACCATGTTGGCCAGGCTGGTCTCAAACTCCTGGCCTCAAGTGATCCAACTACCTCAGCCTCCCAAAGTGCCAGTATTACAGGCTTGAGCCACCATGCCTGGCCTAAATTTGTTATAACAGAATGTATTTTTATTCTACTAAAAATCCCACCTCCTGCTCAAAGGAAAATGGATTTATCATACAATAATATATATTCAAAACAATCGTTTGGGCCATGTTTATTTGGAAATTAGGTACTGTGTATTAAAAGACGCATGTTTATGTTCTTTGTTCTCTCTTTAATGTTCTCTGCTACTTGATATTGAGCAACTTGCTGACCACGGTATCTCTCTCATAGTCTTTTGAAATTCCTTCTCCCTTGAGACTAGACAGTTATAAAACCTTGTATTACTTAGAAATGTTTGGTTTTAATGGAAACCCAAAACGTACTTGCTTCGGTTAATTTGTTTTAAAATAAATTATTGACATATAACCAAAAATGCTGGTTTCAGATAGACTAAACTCCCAATGATGTTCTGAGGGTTCTTATATTGTCATTCTCAGCTTGGTTTATCAGCTCATCAAAGCGATACATACTTTTTTAAAAACTGTGGTAGTTGGAAGGCTGAGGCACAAGAATCGTTTGAAGCCAGGAGGCGGAGGTTGCAGTGATCTGAGATCCCACCACCGCACTCCAGCCTGAATGACAGAGTGAGACTGTCTCAAAAAATAAAATAAAATAATGAAAACTGTAGTAACAAGTCTCTGGTAAAATGTTGACCCAGTTTTGGTCAATTTCTGAAACAGATTGGAGTTTGGACTATTCTGGTTGACCATGCCCATATTTTATTTCACCATTTCACTAAAGATAATGCAGATAAACAAGCATATCACATGAGATAGAAGTACAAAGGAATGAGGAGTCAAGCATTGAATAGTATTATTTAGCTATTTCTGCCTAATGAAATATTCTAAAACTAGTTAGTTTAAAACAATGAACATTTATTATTTGTGTTAAGTCTATAGTCATCTGGGTGATTCTACTGATAGTTGGATTCAACCTATATTAACTGTGCTTGTTCTTACGTCTGCAGTTATCTGTTGTGGGTTGAGTGCACCTGAATCACATAAGATGACCTTGGCTGTTATGACTCGGCTGTGCTCCAAATTCTATCTCATTCTGCAACAGAAGAATGTAGACTTGTTCTCATGGCGGAGAAAAGGTTTCAAAGCAGAGAGTGACAAAAACAGAAGCCTTTCAGGTCTAGGTTCGGAAATTGCTTGTCATATCTACTGCATTATACTGACTAGGCCAGGCCATCCCAGATTCAAAGATGAAGAAATAGACTTTGCCTCTTAATGGAGGCACTACGAACTTATAATGCAAAGGGCATAGATAGAAGTAGTGGAAAATTAGGAACATTATTACAATTAACCTGAAACACCAAGAAAAGGAGAAGGTAAAGCTGGGCAGGATAAATAAATTTAAAAAGATGTCTTTACTGCTGACTTTAAATGTGGACTGTGGCTTTTGTGGTTAAGACCCCACTTAAGCTTTTGGCTTAAGGCTCATGCCAAACTCAGCTTTATAAAGTCCCACAGTTCTTCCAACAAACATAATGGCTTCTCAAAGATAATAAAGCAGTATCCTATTTCCCATTAGTTTTATCTTTCTTGCCTGTATCTTCCTCAAGAGTCCTATTCGGAATGTTTATTTTTCAGAGAAGTTGTGGGTGTTTCTGTGCTACATGCCATTAGAAATCAAAACCCAACTCTGATTTCTAACTTTGGCTGAAATATTAATCCCACTTGTCTAGACTCTATAATTTATCTAGGGCATTTGCAAGGTGACTTTTTAGTTCTCAAATAACTCAACAAATAATGTATTTATTTTGTTCCTTTTTTTCCAAAGAAAAAAAGGAACTTTCCAAATTAGCATCTAAGTAAATTGGAGACACATTTGGAAGGGCTGGCCTACCAACACTTTTTAGTCAAACATAAAATAGGCGACCACTATTATATGGGAGAATGTGAACAATAGTTCCGGGGTGAAGAAATCTTCCTCAATATGACTGAAAATACACTTAGTGCCAGAGAAGTCTAGGCACGAGGTCAGATCCAAAGGGCAAATATTTTAAATTAATGAAATGTCTTTCTTTTACATCAAGCTTGTACAACCTGTGACCCAATGTGGCCCAGGACGCCTTTGAATGTCGTCCAACACAAATTTGTAAAATTTCTTAAAACATTATGAAATCGTTCACAGTTTATTTTATTTTTATTATTTTTTTTAGCTCATCAGCTATAATTAGTGTTAATGTGTTTTATGTGTGACCCAAGACAATTCTTCTTCAACTGTGACCAGGGAGCCCAAAAGATTGGACACTCCTGTTTTACATCAATGTTAACAGGTTATTAAATTAGGGCATTGATAGGTATCAGAAGGTTTTTTATTTTATGATATTATTTTATGTACCCAAATTTATATATTTTCAATGATTCCAAAAGTGTGATGCCATTAATATTCTTACATATGTACTAAATACTAATTTTAAAAATAAAGAAAATTTATTTCAACATATCAATGTATTACTGCTTTGAATGAAATAGTGTTATGATGAATTAATTGTGTTTTTATGGACTAATATGCATTTTTCACCATTTTAAAAGAATATTAAGAAAAATTCATTAATGAATTCATTAGGAGAGGGTGATATCTTAAAGGCTATGTTAATTCTGACTTCTGCTTTAATGTTTGCAAAGAAATTAAATATTTTATTTATACGAATATCCAGAAATACAAAAGAAAATGTTAATATATTCATTTTTTAATGTTGTGGTTTGTGTTTAATTCAACATGCAAATATTATTTATAACATTTACATTCATTCAGCATAACATTTCAACTCTGTGTTAATAGCATTTTTCCTTCTGGGGAGGATCAATTAGTAAAACTTGAGAAACATATACCATAAAAGAAGACCTGTGCAGTTTTCTTGTTTTAATTCAGTCGTAATAGCATTATCCAAACAGATTACCATTTTCCTTGTAGAAGACTGAAATCAGCCTCTAAAATGATGTCTTGAATGATTGTTCTTTACCAGGGTGTTAGCCAGTGTGTAAAGGACGATGACCTCATTCTCTCCTTTGACAAAATGGAAGCTCTTAGAGCAGAAAACAGCACCACAAATAAGACATTTTATGGAGGTCTTACTTTTCTCTCTGCCCATATAATTCTATAAAGTATAGGAGCAATTTACTTTGTAGAATAAATTTGCATACCCAAAGATTCAGGTCCATAAATATATTAAATAATGTTTACATTTTTTCACAGAGGCATAAATGGTCAATTGTATTAAAAGCAGACACAACCAGAAACTTTCTCCCAAAAAATAAAATAAATTACCTAACTCATGAAACCCAAAATATAACACAAAATAATTAATGTGGAAATAATTAAAGAAAACCAAATTCAAAGATTTAAATATAAAATTACTGATTATTTCTTATATAATTAATTTATTGTCCATATATGTGCATTATATTTTAAATTCTAATTTAGTTTTCTGAAAATATGTTTTTATATTCTTGAATACAGCTGGAAATTAGAGAGCACTGCCATGTTTGCAAATATATTCTGATATGGAAAAGGCACAAGATTCTACATAATCCAAAAACAGAAAGTCTTGCATCCATTTTCTGGATAGTTCAGCTGAATACAGATTTGCTTTTATTTTTGAGGGTAACCCTTTCATTAACTAGATAGACTTTAATTTCACCTGTGATATATGTGGATGGAACCTAGAGGCATATTATATGTAAGGCTGAAATTACTACTGCATGATAAACTACCACAGAAATGTATTCATTCTTTCTAGCTACTAATTTATTACTCAATATACTGAATAAGCAATGTATTAAATTGAGCTCTCTGAGCTTTCTTTCCTCTTGGTCTTCCAATTAACAACTTGGCAACTGCTCAAACTCTTATCTGACTCACTATGACACAAAATCCAACATTGTATATTAGGGATATATTGACTTTTATATTTTTACTTTTGATTAAAATTTGAAAATTTATCATGCAATATTGTTGTTTGGGGATAGAAAAGAGTTTGAAGTATTCCTGGATGGGAAAAAAAGTGTTAATTGAATGCTTATTGATTAGTTTATTTAAAACCATTCATGATAAGAAATCATCAGAATAAGCATGCTTTACTTTACGTTGAAATAAAATTAATTTCATTTTAAACTATTTTAATGCCCCTTAATATTGAATATGCAATGCTGAGATAAGTAAAGTGGTATTTATTCGCCATTTCTGAGGCAAGTTTAAGCAAAATTGAAAATGTTAATTGCACCTGATTTGACCACTGCTAAGATGATTAGTTTTTCTTATCATATGGACATAATTTTAATATTTACTTTTGGAATATGAATAGAAAAATGAGGAGAAAGGATGAGAAAGAAAGGCAGGATGAAGAGACAAAGGAGGTTAGTAGGGAGCAGAAAGAGGAGAAAGAACTGTAAGAAGGAATTTTTATGGTTTAAAATACATAAATTAGCTATTAATTCATCACTAACACTAAGCCTATACAACATGGCAGTAAGTTGTACATTAAAATTAGAAAGTTAATTTTGATGTATAGAGGGTTGTTCTCGATTGACACCTGAAATGGCTATTTTGACACTTAAGATTTTCTAGTTTGTGGGGCTTTAAAAATATTTTTCCATGTTTTTTTGTTGTGGAAAAATCCATATAAAAAATTTGCCATCTTATCCATTTTTAAGTATACAGCTTGGTGGTATTAAATACATCCATAACGTTGTGCACCCACCACCACCATATATCTCCAACTCTTCATCGTGTAAAGTGGAAACGCTGTACCCTTGAATCAATAACTCCTCCTTCTCTCCTACCCTGGAGCCTGGTACCCACCATTCCACTTTCTTTCTGTATGATTTTGACTATTCTAAATATCTTATGTAAGTGGAATTAACAGTATTTGTCTTTGTGTGACTGGCTTATTTCACTTAGCTATGATTTGTTTTTAATTCAGCAAATGTTTAGGTTATCTACAGAAGTTCTGTCTTAGTGATCCAGTTTACACATGTATATGCAATGGAAGTGAAAAACTAGTCAATTGTTAAGCTAATTTATTTCCAAATTATTTTCACAATTTAGTTTGACTATGTTATTTTTAAATGTTCCAGAGTTTTCATCTCTAATTCACTTGTCATAAGCAAATGTAATATTATATCTATGTCACTAGAGAGAGAACTTGATATAAATATTTTTGCAGGACCTATATAAAATGTTCTAGGTCCTGCAAAAATATATGTGGTGCATACTTAGAAAAATATAAATGCATATGTTTAGTTACACTGATATATGGACATTATTATTATTATTTATTCAAAATTGAGATTATTCTGACTTTTCAACTTTTTTGTGATAAGTGTCAAAATAATTCAAATAACAAGTCAATGAGATTATTTTACATTATAGACACTGTGTGAGTCCTATGAAGGTTTTCATCCTGCCAAATAATAAAGACAGACTGCCTAACGTGCATACTCAATCTAGAAATAAAACTAAACACTTTGCAAAATAACATGGAAGATAATTTGTGTTCTTAAAAAATTACCAAGATTCATTTTCTTCCCTACTGTGCCACTATTTCATGACTTCCCACAGCTTTGAGATTTTTCTGGAGAAAGCTCCTACTCAAGTATATTTGAATCATAGGTAAAGCTTTTATTGTTTTCTCATTTTGAGCTTTTAAGACACTATATTTGAACTCTGTTTTTTGCCAAAAGTAACAAAACATGTGGCTTGTTAGGTTATCTAGACCAAGTAAAACTTCAAATGCAACAAATGGAACAACAATAAAAATAATAATCTACCAATATTTTAAGTTTCTATTAGTTGTTCTTCCTATTACAACTTCGGACATGTGCATTGGTTAGCCATGGCTTTCATCAAAGGCAGTTATAAACATCCATTCCACCATGACACTACAAAATCTGGGGAAGGGGATAATAAAGCTTTCAGGTCACTTATGCTGTGCAGTGATTCATACTTTACATTATAATTTCACTGGAGACTGGAATATTTGTGACTAAATCTAACCTGATGCAAAAGCTAACCATAATACTAACTTTATATACAATATACTATTACTCGGTCATAAAAAAGAATACAATTATGTCTTTCACAGCAACAGGGATGGAACAGGAAGCCATTATCTTTAGTGAAATGACTGAGAAAGAAAAAATTTCAAAAATGTGTGTTTCTAACTAGAAGTGAGAACGAAACAGTGGATACATACAGACATACAGAGTGGAATAATAGACATTGGAGACTCCAAAATGCTGGAGAGTGGGAGGGAGGCAAGGGATAACATCCTACCTATTGGGTACAATGCACACTATTCAGGTGATGGGTACACTAAAAGCCCAAATTTCACAGCTATGCAATATATTCATGTATCACAACTGAACTTGTACCCCTAAATCCATAAAAATAAATAATTTTTGAAAAATAGAAAATTAAATTAAATTGTATAAATTTAAACTCATACATCAATTTCTAAGAACAAGTGAACCAACATTTCTGAAAATAAAAATTGTTATTGCTTTTACATTTAGAATATTTTAAAGAGGTATCAAAATATACAAAATGTGAATTATTATTATATCTGTTGGGTGTATACCAATGCAACCTTCAAAGCAGCAAACCCCAGTTTATCAGAAGTTTATGGCGTCTCCTAAACTAGGGTTTGCTCAGATCAGAAATTTAGATTTCCCTACCGTGTAACAGCATAATATATAAAACCTATGCAATGGAAAAGGAAATAAAGTATAAAACAATATATATTGTAATAGATTATCTCTTTTACAATATGGATTATACATACCATCTAAGAGAAGTGGGGTTTCTCCCTACTAAGGGCTACTCACATGTATATAGCATCTAGTCTTCTGCTTTCCCCAAAGCAAGTATCAATGAATACTTACATCTGAAGATTTGTATTCATATTATTTCTGCAAATCAAATAATTAAGTTCTACTTATTCACATTTTTATTTCTCCAAAGAAATCTGAAACTAATTTGGAAAATACATTGTGTTTTTTTCTGCATTATTCAATAACAACTGGGAGTAAAATATTTATTTTTAATACACGAAAATTATTGCATGCTTACTTATGGATACTATGGGCTTTCCAAGTAGGTACCATGTCTTGCTCATCAAATTATTACCACAGTGCCTATTCCAATGCCTGACACAAAGTAGAGACTCAATAAATATTGCAAGAAAAAAAGTAAATTTCAGCTATTAGTTTCCAGGATGGTAAGTAGTTTTTCTATACACTAATTCTGATTCTGCAGGCTGGTATGGAGATTATATAAATGCAGATATATGAATTATAGTATAGGCATAAATAAATAATGCCACCTTTTCCCTAGGGGAAAGTTTATAATGATTTTGGTTAAACAAGGATTATGAGCCTTTTAAATTACTTGCAATTAAGAATCAGAACACACCCTTGTCTTATGGCTCTTTTAGAAAAATATTCTCTAAGAATTTCAGTACAGTCCAGGCTGTAATTATAATTTACAATTACAACTGACAATTACAAGATAGTAATAAGAGTAAAGCTATTCCCTCTTTCAATTCAACTAAATTATAAGTGGATTCTACTCCAAAATTCATATTGAAAAATAATGTAAATTCAAAATAACTTTCTCCATTAATTTATTCTATAGGCACTCTGTTATGATTCTAAATAAACAATAACAAAGTATACAATGATCCCATCTTAATAGAGATATAAATCTATTTTTTTCCTAATAAATATTATACTTGGCCAATAGTATTTCTGACCATGGCAGAGTGTGCTTTCCATAGACAGCCACAACGATGCCTTCCAACTCACGTAATCATCTCCTTGAACCTGGAAACATGGTGAAAGTGACTCCACAACTCTTCTTGAATTATATTAATGCCACACACATCTGTTTTGTTTCTGAGGATGCTCCCACTTGGAATACAGTCACTGCGTTGCAAGCAAACTAAAATTAGCCCTCATGGATAGTGGATGTTTCAGCTGACATCCCAGCAGAGGTTCCAGCTGACATTTAGCATCAACCCTTATTTATATGAGAAAAGTCATCCCTTTCCCCAGCCATAAAATCACCTCTAACCTTCATGTCTTTCCAGCTGAAACCCATACTCTGTGGAAAACTACTAAACTCATTTCTGTACTGAACAAGAAGGTCTTAAAATTCCCCTCAACTTGACTAATCTCAGACAGGTTTCTTTCTGACTGCAGATCCATGACCTTTCTTTTTTAGAGCATTTACTTAAGAAAACTTGCAATTAGAAACTTTTTCTCTGCCTCTATGAGATATAAAATTTCTTCCCACTTCTCACCAGTTTTACAAGGAATGTCTTCATCAAAGTTTTAGGAACCACCCTAAAATGCATATTCATTTAAGGAGATATTGTCCCTAATTTTGAATCTCTGTGGGAGGTTAGGAGTCTAACTTCAAGCAAAGATAGATGACCTAGTCACTTTGATCAATCTCTTTGCTAATGTCATCTGCTAATATCTTTGCTAATATTTTTCCATTAGCTTATTCCAACATTTAAAAATTCTCCTACCTTTTCTTTCAGTGAAGTTGAATATAATTGCTCTCCTTTATTGAAATAGTCTTGATCCATATTGCAGGAGTCTCGAATGAAGTCTTCCTTATCTTTTTCACTTTTTCTGGAAATGGGGTCTTCTTATGTTGCCCAGGCTGGCTTCAAACTCTGACCTCAAGTGATCCTCCTGCTTCAGCCTCTGGAGTAGCTGGGACTACAGTTTCCTTGCCATTTTTAACAAGTGTCCAGAACATTTTGTTTCTTTTATAGTTCCTGGTTGAACTTTTAACCTACAGAATTCATGAGCATTTTAAATGTTTTTCTGTCATTAAGTTTAGGGTTATTTTATTATGCAAAAATAGTAGTTAGAACACAGTCTATCCTGCAAAAAAAAATCACTGCAATATATGGTTGAAATTGTATATAAACTAAAAATACGAGAGAACAATACTATTTTAATGCAAGTAATTAGAAGAAAAAATGGAAAAATTAAGAATTTTAATTGATCCTTTTCTCAAATATACCACAATTATATTTTTTGTTAACCTTTGCCACAGAAACCTAGCACAATTCATGCTGGAATGGAGGAAATCGTTCACCTTCTCTTAACCAACAATTGGACTGATGACTGCTGTCAGACAATGCTCATGATCAAGGTTAGATTCACCCTTCATCCCTTGTCACTACTATTAACCTCAGGTGTTAATCACTGCTATCAATTCTATTTTACCTTAATCATAATCTTCCTTTGTCAATTGGAAGTTTAAACCTTCTCTACTCTCCTCATATGTTTTTTGTTCAACACTCTTTCATTCATCAGTGTAAACAGAAGCCATGAAACCAATTATAGGGTAGACTCATCTATTTTTATTACTTTTGTTTGTTTGTTTTAGTAAATGAGATACCACACCTTCTGTCTTATGCCCGTTCCATCAACTACACTTTAAATGTCAATACCTGCCACATTCTCACTAGGAACCTCACCATAGAGGCAGGCAATAATAGATGTCAAAATTTCCATAGACATTTTGTTCGTAAATATAACAATTTTTTTCACTTTCATATTGCTTGACTTCTCAGCAGCATTTGAGAATGTACATCTGCAAACCCAAAGCTCAGGCAACAAAAGCAAAATTAAACAAGTGGGACTACATAAAACTAAAAAGCTCCTGCACACACACACACAACAAAAAGAAAACAAATTCAACAGAGTGAAGACTGGAGAGAATCTAAGGATTGGGAAAAAGAATTGCAAGCCATATATTTGATCAGGTGTTAGCATCCAAATTATATAAGGAATTCACACAACTCCATAGAAAAAAGAACACAAATAACCTAATTAAGAAATGAGGAAAGAACTTGAATAGACATTTTTCCAAAGAAGACATACAAATGGTCAACAGATATGTAAGACGGTGCTCAACATCACTGGTTAGCAGTGGAATGCAGATCAAAACCACAGCGTGATATCACCTCACACCTGTTAAGATGACAATTATGAAAAAGACAAGAGATAATCATTGTTGGTGAAGCTGTGGAGTAAAAGGAACCCTTGTACATTCTTGATGGTAATATAAATTGGTACAGCAATTCTGGAAAACATTGTGGAGGTTCCTCCAACAATTAAAAACAGAACCACTGTATGATTTAACAATCCTTCTGCTAGATATAAAAGAAATACAAATAGAACCTAGTAAAACAAGCTTTACTCCCATGTTCATTGCAGCATTACTAATGACATTCAAGACATGAAAACAACCTATGTATTCATTGACAGATAAATTGATTAAAAAGGACATGTTAATATAAATGAGATTATATATATATGAAGGAGATACTGCCATTTCTGAAAACATAAATGTTGCCACAACGTTCATGTTGGTTACCCAGAGGTCATTAAGCTAAGAGAAATAAGCCAAACACAGAAAGAAAAATATTGCATGATTTCACTTCTACATAGCAAACAGAAAATAGAACAGTGATTACTGGGGGAATCAGGGAAAATAAATAGAAGGAAGTGAAGTGGGTCAAAGGTTATGAACTTGCAGCCATGTAGAATGAATAGGTCTAGAGCTCTAATGTAGGTTATGAGGGTTATAGTTAACAATATTGTATTGAATACTGAAAATTCACTAAGAGAGTAGATTTTTAGGCATTCTTGTTTTGGGGGAAAAAGTAATTATAAAAGGTGATGGATAGAATAATTTGCTTGACTGTAGTTATCATTTCACTATATATATTAGTTTGTTTTCCAGCTGATAATAAAGATATTCCTGAGACTGGGTAATTTATCTGGGAAAGAGGTTAAATGGACACAGTTCCACAGGGCTTGGGAGTCCTCACAGTCATGGCAGAAAAGATGAAGGAAGAGAATAGGGACATCTTACATGGCAGCAGGCAAGAGAATGTGTGCAGAGGAACTCTTCTTTATAAAACCATCAGATCTTGTGAGACTTATTCACTATCACCAGAATGGCCTGAGAAACACCTGCCTAATCATTCAATTAGCTCCCCCTGGGTTGCTAATAAAAACGTACTCAAGACTAGGTAATTTATAAAGGAATGAAGTTTAATGGACTTACAGTTCCATATGGCTGGGGAAGCCTCATAATCATGGCAGAAGATGAAGAAAGAGCAAAAGGACATCTTACATGGTGGCAGGCAACAAAGAGAGTGTGCAGGGGAACTCCCCTTTATAAAACCATCAGATCTCAAGAAACTTATTCAATTTGATGACAATAGCACAGGAAAAACCTGCCCCCTAGGCCGGGCGCGGTGGATCAAGCCTGTAATCCCAGAACTTCGGGAGGCCGAGACGGGCGGATCACAAGGTCAGCAGATCGAGACCATCCTGGCGAACACAGTGAAACCCCGTCTCTACTAAAAATACAAAAAACTAGCCGGGCGAGGTGGCGGGTGCCTGTAGTCCCAGCTACTTGGGAGGCTGAGGCAGGAGAATGGCGTGAACCCGGGAGGCGGAGCTTGCAGTGAGCTGAGATCCGGCCACTGCACTCCAGCCTGGGCGACAGAGCAAGACTCCGCCTCAAAAAAAAAAAAAAAAAAAAAAACCTGCCCCCATGATTCAGTCACCTCCCACCACAATTACCCTCCCACAACAAGTAGGGATTATTACAGTTCAAGGTGAGATTTGAGTGGGGGCACAGAGCTAAACCACATAATTCCACCCTTTGTCCTTTCCAAATCTTATGTCCTCACATTTCATGCCTTTCCAATAGTCCCCCAAAATCTTAACTGAGTCCAGCGTTAACCCAAAAGTCCACAGTGCAAAGTCCCATCTGAAACAAAGCAAGTCCTTCTGGCTATGAGCTTGTAAATCAAAAGCAATGGAAGGTATTGGGTAAATACACCCATTTTAAATGGGAGAAATTGGCCAAAATGAAGGCACTACAAGTCCCATGCAAGTCCGAAATCCAGCAAGGCACTCAAATCTTAAAGCTCCAAAATGATCTCCTTTGACTGCATGATTCACATCCAGGTCATACTGATGCAAGAGGCGGGTTCCCATGATCTTGGGCAGCTAATGCTTTTGTGACTTTGCAGGATGCAACCCCCTTCCTGGCTGTTTTCATGGGCTGGTGTTGAGTGTCTGCAGCTTTTCCAGGTACTCAGTGCAAGCTCTCATTGGATCTACCATTCTGGGGTCTGGAGGATGGTGACCCTCTTCTCACAGCTTCATTAGGCAGTGACCAGTGGGACTCTGTGTAGAGGGTACCACTCCACATTTTCCTTTGTCACTGCCCTGGCAGAGGTTCTCCACGAGGGCCCCATCCCTGCAGCTAACTTCTGACTAAACTTCCAGGCATTTCCATACATCCTTTGAAATCTAGGTGGAGGTTTCCAAACCTCAATACTTGACTTCTGTGTACCTGCAGACTCAATAAACATGAAAGCTGTCAAGGCTTGGTGCTTGCACCCTCTGAAGCCATGAGCCTGAGCTTACCTTGGCCCCTTTTAGCCATGGCTGGAGCAACTGAGATGCAGGACACCAAGTTCCTAGGCAGTATGAGGCAGGGGGGCCCCGGACCTGGCCAAGAAAACAAATTTTTCATCCTTGGTCTCATGGCCTGTGATGGGAGGGGCTGCCCTGAAGGTCTCTGACATCTCTGGAGACATTTTCCCCATTGTCTTGGTAATTAACATTTGGCTCCTTGGTATTTATGCAAATTTCTGCAGCAGGCTTCAATTTCTCCCCAGAAAATGGATTTTTCTTTTCTATAGTATTGTCAGGCTGCAAATATTCCAAACTTTCATGCTCTGCTTCCTTTTGAATGTTTTGCTGCCTAGAAATTTCTTCCCCCAAATACCCTAAATCATCTCTGTCAAGTTCAAAGTTCCACAGATCTCTAGG
Organism: Trachypithecus francoisi; assembly: GCF_009764315.1. Classification (NCBI taxonomy): domain Eukaryota; kingdom Metazoa; phylum Chordata; class Mammalia; order Primates; family Cercopithecidae; genus Trachypithecus; species Trachypithecus francoisi. The sequence continues at coordinate 127,198,958 of NW_022681454.1, read as the reverse complement.
GCAAGGGAAAAAATGTAGCCAGTCTCTTTACATAGCAAGAGTGACCTTTACTCCAGTTCCCAGCAAGTTCCTCATCTCCATTGGAGACTACCTGAACTTGGACTTTATTGTCCATATCACTATCTGCATTTTGATCAAAGCCATTAGACAAGTCTCTAGGAAGTTCCAAATTTTCCCACATCTTCCTGTATTCTGAGCCCTCAAGATCTCTAGGAAGTTTGAAACTGTCCTGCATTTTTCTGTCTTCCTCTGGGCCCTCCAAACTATTCCAACCTCTGCCTGTTACCCAGTTCCAAAGTCACTTCCACATTTTAGGGTATTTTCGCAGCAGCACTCCACTCCTGGTACCAAAATCTATGTTAGTCAGTATTCGCTAGAGTTACAGAACTGATAGGATAGATGTATATATAAAAGGGAGTTTACTACAGAGTGTTGACTCACATAATCACAAGATGATGTCCCACAACAGGTGGTCTGCAAGCAGAGAAAAAATGAAGCCAGTCTGAGTCCCCAAACCTCAAAGGTAGGGAAGCCAACAGTGCAGTTTTCAGTCTGTGGTCAATGACCCGAGAGCCTCTGGAAAACCACTGGTGTAGGGCCAAGAGTCCAAAAGCTGAAGAACTTAGAGTCTGATGTTCAAGGGCAGGAAGCATCCAACACGGAGAAAGATGGAGGCCAGAAGACTTAGCCAATCTAGTCCTTCCACATTCCTCTGCTTGCTTTTATCCTAACCACACTGGCAGCTTATTAGATGGTCCCCACCCAGATTGAGGGTGGATCTGTTGCTCCTAGTCCACTGATTCAAATGTTAATCTCTTTTGCCAGCACCCTCACAGACACACCTAGGAATAATACTTTGCATCCTTCAATCCAATCAAGTAGACACTCAATATTAACCATCACACTATATAGGTGTGTATACCAAATAGTTGTACACCTAAAATGTATGCAAAAATATTTTAAAAATGGAAAATAAAGGCACATATGAAAAAAGAAAGCACATATTTGAAAAAAAACTGCCAGGAATTTCTCTTACCCCTCCAATTTCTTAGGCTTTATATTTTTGATTAGTTTCATTCACTCTAGCATTCTTATTTCTCCACTATGTTTACTCTGTACATCCCCATAGCTTCAGTTACCAATTATATACTTCCATCTCACAAAACTGTATCTTCATTGAAGATCTGGTTTCAAAATTTCAAAAATACATAATCAATTGTCTCCTGAATATGTACATTTTAATGTCTTATAGGCAAATGAAAGCAGAAGAGAAGTTTTTAGCAGAAGTAACAGGATTAGAAAATAGAGAAAAAGAAGGAACAGCATTTAAAAGGATATACATGGTATGTGACATAGAAAGCTCCCAACTGAGAATGAACTGCAGTGTCAGAAAAATAATGTAAATATAATAAGTACAATGCATATTATGTCCGGTGAGGGAACAAATTGAAATGGTGGAAAATAAGTATGGAGGTCAAGTTCCTGAGATTATTATGCAAGGAGGTTGATCCAGGATATCTGTAGTACTATTAAAAACTGAACAAGGCTAAGAGATATGATAGAGGCCTATTTACTCGGGAGTAGAAAAAGTAATAAGAAATTGTTTTATGCAATATTATTTATTGTATAGCATTTATTAAGTGCTGGACTCTATAATGAAAACTTTGAGTATATTAAATCATTTATCCCTGCAAAATTGTTATTAAGTGGAGATTCTTATTATCCCAATCTTTCAAATGAAGGGTTTGTGAAGAGTTGTATATCTTGCCCAAGTTCAGAAAGATAAATAAGAAGTAAAGCTAAGACATACTCCCAGCTGTACTGACTTGAGTTTATGCTTTACAGCATTTGTCACAGTTTTAAAGCTAAAAAAAACAAACCAAACCAACCAAACAAGAAAAACCTCTTTCTTTGAACAAACTTTAGTCAGGTTTCTCTGAGCCCTTCTCTTGACCTGGCCTTAACCTTAGCCCCCATCCTTGCTAAGGATGCATGGCCTAGTTGTAGCAAAAATTCTGCTAAGTCAGTTTAACAAAAATTTCCCACCCTTGATATCTAATCACTCTTTATATATAAGCAAATTCATCATTCCTTAATTTTGATAGCTTATCCCCCAGCTTATCTTCAGCAAGAATTCTATTAAGTATTCTTAGAAAGAATTCCCCCACACTGATGTTTCCTCTGAGTAATTTTTCTATTGATTCCTCTAATTTTGCTGGTTGACTGTATATTTTCACTGTCCTTGCTATACTCAGAGTTGAGGGTTATTTCACTATCCAATTGTGGTAGATTTTATGCCTATCACAATAGTGCTAAATAGTATTCCTCCTCAACAAACTATGCCCCGAAGGAGCATACCTCAAAATAATAAGAGCCATCTATTACAAACCCACAGCAAACATCATACCAAATGGAAAAAAAGTTGGAAGGATTTCCCTTAAGAACTGGAAGAAGATGGGGATGCCAACTCTCAAGACTCCTATTCAGCATAAAACTGTAAGTCTTAGCCAGAGTAATCACAAAAGAGAAAGAAATAAAAGGTATTACATAGGAAAAGAGGAAGTCAAATTATCTCACTTCACTAAGGATATGATTCTATACCTTAGAAAACTCTAGAGACTCTGACAGAAGTCTTTTACAACTAATAAACTATTTAGTAAAGTTTCAGAATACAAAATCAAGGTACAAAAACCAGTAGCATTTCTATACACCAGTAGCTTTCAAGCTGACAGGCAAACCATGAATGCAGTCACATTTACAATAGCTCCAAAAAAAAAAAAAAAAAAAAAAAAACTAGAACTGTATCTAACCAAGAAGGTCAAAACTCTACAAGAATTTGTAGCGATGGAAAAACATTCCATGCTTGTGGATAATTAAAATGACCATTTCTTCCAAAGCAATCTAGACATTGAACGTTGTTCCTATGAAACTACTAATGTCATTTATCACAGAAATATAAAAAAGGGTATTCTAAAATTCATATGTAACCAAAAAATAGCCCAAATAGCCAAAGCAGTCTTAAGCAAAAAGAACAAGCCAGAGGCTTCACATTCTCTGTTTCAAACTATACTATAAGGCTACAGTAACCAGAACAGAATGGTACTGGTACAAAAACAGGCACATAGACCAATGGAGCCAAATAGAAACACCATAAATAAGACTGTACACCTATAACTATCTCCAAAGTCAACACAAATAAGAAACGGGGAAATGACTCCTGTTCAATAAGTGGTGCTGGGACAAATGGTTAGCCATATTCAGAAGAATGAAACTAGAGACCTGCCTTTCACCATAAACAAAAAGTAACGCAAGATGGATTAAATATTTAGTGTAAGACTTCAAAGTATAAAAATCCTAGAAGAAAACCTAGGAAATACCCATCTCGTCATCAACCTTGGAAAATAATTTATGGCTAAATCTTCAAAAGCAATTGCAACAAAAACAAAAATTGACAAGTGGGACCTAAATGAACTAAAAAGCTTTTGCACAGCTACAAAAACTATCAATGGAGTATATCAACAACCTACAGAATGGGAGAATATATTCATAAACTATTCCTCTGACAAAGGTCTCATATACAGAATCTATAAGGAACTTAAATCAAGAAGTGTAAAACAAACAACCCCATTTTAAAAATGGGCAAAAAACATGAACAGACACTTCTCAAAAGAAGATGTACAGGTAGCCAACCCAGATATAAAAAAGTACTCATCATCTTCAGTAGTCATCAAAGAAATGCAAATCAAAACCACAACAAGACACCATCTCTTACCAGTCAGAAGGGATATTAACAAATGATCAAAAAATAATATGCCAGCAAAGCTATGGAGAAAGGGGATACTTATGCAATGCTGCTGGAAAAGTAAATTAGTTCAGTCACTGTGCAAAGTAATTTGGAGATTTCTAAAATAGCTTAACACAGAACTACAATTTGATCAAGCAATCCCATTACTGGTTATATGTCCAAAAGAAAACCACTCATTCTACCAAAGACACACATGCACTTACACATTAATCGCAGTACTATTCACAATAGCAAAGACATGGAGTCCACCTAGGTGCTCATCAATGGCTAACTGGATACAGAAAATGTGATACATATACACCATGGCATACTACGCAGCCATAGGAAATAATGATATTATGTCCTTTACAGTCACATGAATGCAGCTGGAGGCTGTTAGCCTAAGTGACTTAACACAGGAACAGAAAAGCAAATACAGCATCTTCTGACTTATAAGTGCAAGCTAAACACTGAGTACACATAGACATAAACACTGGAGCAATAGACACTGGGGACTGATGGAAGGGGGAGGGAGGAAAGAAGTGAGAGACTGCCTATTAGGTGCTGTGCTCATGCCTGGATGATGGGATCATCCATACACAAAACCTAACCATCATGCAGTGCTCCCATTTGACACACTTGTACATGTACCCCCTGAATCTAAAATATAAGCTAAATTTATTTTTTAGAAGAAATAAATAGATGAACATACTAGTAACTTTAAAGCAGTTCATACACATTGGCAAATTTTGTTGTGTTTCACCAGAGAGAATGTAAATGTTTAACATTAAAGGTATGTTTGTGGGAATCACGTATTATCCACAAGATGGACTATTATAAAGCATCTTTAAGTTCTTAATATATGAAAAATGTCTATGATATTATGTTATTTTTAAAAAGGACATAAATCGATCAGAATGTCAGTGGTGACAATGTAATGGTAATTGAATAATGGGTAATATCTACTTTTATATGTTTTATTTGTACTTTTTTTGCAGTGAGCATATTTAACTTTCAAAATATGAGATACAATGATGAACATTTTTAAAGTTAAACAATAATAATGAAGTCTTTCTTACTCTTTTAAGAAGTATCAGAATAAATTTCCTTTAACAGTTGTGAAGTCATGATTTGAATAGGGTCAGATTAATCATTGGACCTCTGGACCTCTTGCCCTGGATCCCAAATGTTCATTTCTGAAATCTTTGCCTTCGCTCCTGACTGATTGATAATGGATTTATTGGTGATCTGACTCCTGAGTCAATGCTCCAAATGAGAATCCATTGAAGTATAGTAAGAATATATTTTGATTTTTATGGTTGCTGAATCCCCACTGACTATATGCTCTACCAATTCTGCCGGCTTCTTCTCTTGTTGGAATGATTACATTAAGGATAATATATCCTACCCTGTTCAGTCTCCTTTAACAAAATACCACATATTGATTATATTGTAAACAAAGGAAATGTATTTCTCACAGTTCTGAAGATTGGAAAGTCCAAAATCAAGTTACAGGAAGATTCAATGTCTGGTGAGGGATCTTTCCTCACAGATAGTACTTTTGAGCTGTATTTTCACATGAAAAAAGTGGCAAAAAAGCTGCCTCAGTCCTCTTTTATAAGCACCTATCCCATTCAGGAGGGCACCACACTCATGGTCGATTGACCTCCCCCACCCCAGTCTCTCTCTTAATATCATAGCCTTGGTGATCAGAATATCAGCATACAAATTTGGGTGGAACAAATACTTTCAGGCTACAGCAATTTTAAACTTCAGTGGCTCCCCAAAACAGTCTCTTCTAAAACTTCTCTCTTCTCATAGCTCTCACTCCTTCCTCATTTACCGCCTTCAATTTTTCCTTCAGTTTCCTTGAATCCTTTGATAAGTTGATCTTCAAACTCCTATGTCTTCAATCCCTCTGTTCACCCCTGTCAGACTTTCCCTTTCACTCCTGCCTTTCAACTCCATATAGTTACTGAAAGTTTAGGACCCCTCATCTCCCACTGGGAACTCTCAAAGGACTCAGGGGCTCTAAAATCAACTACATATCAGGGTAAAAGAAAACCTTAAAAAGGATCCTCCACAAATCTTGGCAAAATGCATTAGTCCTCATATCGAACAGATAACATAAACTTGTTCCATGTCAGACACACTGTTCATATAAAAGTATAAAATGTAGTAAAGATAAGAGACAACTGTTTTATATAAACCAGTAAGTTTGTATTATCTTGTTTACCTGACTCATGGCTAAGATTTTAGAACGGAAGCTATAAGGTCCTTGTTTTCATCTATTTGTATATTTATGTATATACAGGTGAATTTTCCTATTTCGGTATAGTATTACCAAATTAACTTGTAAAATCCTATACAGAAGCACTATTCAAATTGCTTTAGTGATAAGTATGTCTTTATATAAATTAGATATTGAAAAAATTTCCAGAAATATAGAAAGTAACCCAAATGCTTTCTAAGTTCATGGGAATTGGGTAAATATGAGATGTTTAAGATTGTAAAAATTATAAATTCAGGCCGGGCGCGGTGGCTCAAGCCTGTAATCCCAGCACTTTGGGAGGCCGAGACGGGCGGATCACGAGTCAGGAGATCGAGACCATCCTGGCTAACACGGTGAAACCCCGTCTCTACTAAAAAAAATACAAAAACTAGCCGGGCGAGGTGGCGGGCGCCTGTAGTCCCAGCTACTCGGGAGGCTGAGGCAGGAGAATGGTGTAAAACCCGGGAGGCGGAGCTTGCAGTGAGCTGAGATCCGGCCACTGCACTCCAGTCCGGGCGACAGAGCGAGACTCCGCCTCAAAAAAAAAAAAAAAAAAAAAAAAAAAAAAAAAAAAAAAAAATTATAAATTCAACTTAAGAACAAATGTACAAATTAAGATGAAGTTAAAAATGAATTACTTAATGCAAATTAAGTGCAGTGATAAGACAGAAAACCCCTGAATTCAACTTTTTTAGCTTTGTTTTGCTTTTGTAACACATGCTTAACATGAATGTGCTGTAAAAATAGTTAACAGGAAATAACTTGGCATGATGGCTAGTTTTGTTAAATGTTATAATGCTTCAGTCAGAAAATAGTCTCCAAAATATTTTTGGTAACTTACGACTTTATAGTTATGCTAACTTAAATTCAATAATAGATATTCACTAAATATTTAAATCATTTCTAAGTAAGATGAACTACTGATTACAAAGAATGTGTTTTACTTTGTATACTTTTGAGTTCTTATTTTTAAATAGTACGGAGAGGCTAAATATATTTGAGTATGTTAATTAATAGGTTCTTTTTGCCATAGTGAAAAGTTGCACTATGAAAACACATATAACTACTAAAATTGTTAGATGTGATATTCATTAAATTTCCTAGCTAGCCTGCTGTAGAATTCTAATATATAACAGACAATTCACAATTGTCTTCTTCTTAGTTTTTTCTATAAAGTTTACTAATGATTAAAAATTGTCATTAACATATGTAAATGAAACTACTAAAGTAATAAGGATATAAGGTAAACCATTTTGCATGTAAAGTATAAGGATTTGGCTTTGTTAAGAGAAGGTGAGTAATTTTGTCCTAAGGTAAAATGACTGATTTCTCCAGAAGAGAAAGAGGAAAATAAAGGAAAATTAAATAAATAAAAGTTTTTAAAGGTTTGTGAAAAAGGTATCTTGGAAAAGGTATCTTATCTTGTGTGTCCAAAGATGGCCAGCATTGAATGAATATATATATATATATTTTTAAATCAACTTTAATATAAAATTACACACATACAAAACTAGAGTTTGGTTTCCTCTTGGTTACAATTACAAATTTTTCTTCCATGATTGGTTTGCTCTTAAGAGCTTGTAAAAGGCTTCCTTTACCTTTTAAGTAACCTGCCTAAAAATAAACAAAGATTATGTCTTATCAGAATAATTTCCTATGTTTTATGTTAACCTTTATGAATTTGATTATTCAAGCAAAATGAATCTTTATTTTTCAAAAGAGCTATTTTTTAATATATTTATGATACTTCATATAGCTACTTTTGAATCTTTTTATTGCCACTTTGGCTAAACAGGTACAAAGTCACAAAGTATTGTTTCACAGTAACTCAGGATCCTCTTTAGTCAAATATTCAAACCTTTTGACAATTTTGACAATTTTGTCTTCCTAAAATCAAAGGATAAATGAAATCTGGATATTGAACTCACCTTGAGACTTTCTGTAGCACACATGGGAATTTTCAAGAAATTTAGTTTTTCACTTTTTTTTAAAAGAGAAATGTTAAAAAATAATTAAGTTTGTTTGTTATGTTCAATTGCATGAAAGTGTCAAATAAGAGATGCTTTACTGTTTCATAATTTATATACATATGGTTAAATATTGCTCATATAAGTATTACATAAATTTTTAAAAACTACTTTGAAATTTGACAATACTCTTGCTGTCCATGGTTTAGTGTTACCATCTCCTGGTTTAATGTTATTAGTCACAATTCTAGTTATAAAATGTTGTGTAGCACATAAATTACATCTTCTTGGCAAATGACTTTCATCATATCTTTAACCACAGCCGTTTTAAGTTTTTGCCATTCACAGGTAATTTTTGGTTTACTCTGATTTTTCTGTGAAAGCACTTTCACTTAACTGTAGGCCAGAGTGCTTCATCTTAAGTCTAAGGAACTGTCTCAGAGATTCATGAAAAGTACTATGACAAGTATCTGGGGCACAGAATTTTAATGGAATTGCTTAAGTAACTTTGAAACTATACTCCACTATAGTGGCAAAGATGACAGGTTCATAAAGCTGCTAACCCTAACTAAAGCAGGACAATAATTTATTATGTAGAAGTGAATAAACTTATGAAAAGTAATTGTTATTTTTTATGACTTCTGTTTGGAGTATTGCTGGTTTTTTAATGTTCTGTGTTCTATGTTTAAGGAACTTCTTTCTACTTTTAAGTTATGTATAATTTATACAAATTTATTATACTTTTGTGAACATAAATCATTTATCTTTTCTCCCTGTTTGATCCTCCCAAAATTTAGAAACTCTTATTAAGTATTCCTATTTTATGGCAACATAATTATTTGCCTAAATTTAGAAATAATCTTCCTAGCAAGTAACAGTATATATTTGGAAACATTAGTTATATAACCAAGGCTTAGATTGGAATGTCATATTTGAGACTGATGCACATAGAATCAGATATAATCAGACTGTTTTGTGGAACTAGGGTGAACTTTATGGTGACAATGCTTACAAAGCCCTCTTGGAAAAACTGGCTTGTTACTTGGCATAGAAGCTTACTAGCCTTACATGTGAATAAGAATGGTTACTTCCCATCAAGCCCGGGAAACTTGGCTATTTTGAGGCACTCAAGAAGAGAAGAATTCACTCAACTCTGTAAGTATTACAGGTGAAGTCTGATGGCAAGATCTTGGCTTGGTTTTCTAGTCTCAAGAGGCTTTTACAAGCAGAAGCTGAGATTTGTTATGAAAGGTTCAAGCAAAGCAAACTTAACAATGGCTCATGTGGTCAATTACCATTTTTGCATCACTTATGTAAATAATCAGGCTTAGTTTATTAGAGTTTATTAGTAAATAAACTCTAATGAGATCATACTTACGTTTTAAAATATATTATCAATAAGGGGCGGTGTCTGGAGGGAGAAATTTTATGTTTCAGTGGAAAACTATAGCATAACCTTGGTTATTAGATTCCAGTGCTATTTACTGTTTCCAAGTTGTTGTTATCTACCTGTAAACTGGGCTGGAACCTGATATCTTAAATGCTTTACCATTTCTTACAAAATTCGAAACTCTTCTAGCGTTCTCCAATATCTCACTAAAACTCTCCAAATTAACATTTCCAATTTTCCCCTACTTTCCTATTTTGGTGTGGCCGAGAACTAAAACCGGAATGCCCAGATACTTATTGGAATGCTAGTTATCTATAGCTGACTTTCCCCACAGGATCCAAAGAGGCCCTGCAAGTTGAAGTTGAGTCATAGGCAACCTTTTGTCTGGAGCTACTATTGTGTAGGTGACTCAGGATTCTTTAAAATCAACATCTAGAATTCTTCCCAACCAGCTGCCCTTCTATCTAGGCTCACTCGATAGCTCAGCTGGTCTTTAATGAACAAAAGGCAATGAAATAAACAAATGAATGTCTTTTCTTTTCTTGAACAAGAGGAGCAACTGACAAAGACTATCTCCTTGACCAAACTTTAGTCAGGCTCCTCTGAGCCCTCTTTTCAACTAGGTCTTGACTTTGGCTCCTGTCCTTTCCATACATGCATAGCAAATAGCAGCAAGAATCCTGTTAAGTCAGTTTAGACAGAGTTCCTCACACTTGATACCTGATAACTCTTCATATCTGGTTAAATTACCTGTTTTTCACTTTTGATATCTGTTCACTCTGGCCTGTCTTCAGCAAGAATCCTGTTAAGTAGGTTCACCAAAAATCCTCTCAACCTTGAAGTCTCCTCGTTTTTGATTGTTTGTTTGTTGTGTGTTTTGTTTTGTTTTTGTTTGTTTGTTTGAGACAGAATCTCGCTCTGTCGCCCAGGCTGGAGTGCAGTGGTGTGATCACAGCTCACTGCAAACTCCGATTCCCGGGTTCACACGGTTCTCCTGCCTCAGCCTCAGCAGCTGGGACTACAGGGGCCCGCCACCACGCCCTGCTAATTTTTTGTGTTTTTAGTAGAGAAGGGGTTTCACTGTGTTAGCCAGGAAGGTCTCTATATCCTGACCTCATGATCTGCCCTCCTCAGCCTCCCAAAGTGCTGGGATTACAGACGCGAGCCACCGGTCCTGAACTTTTTTGTTTGTTTGTTTGTTTGTTTGTTTTGTTTTGTTTTCTGTCAGCAGAGTCTCGCTCTGTAGCCCAGGCTGGAGTGCAGTAGCGCCATCTCGGCTCACTGCAACTTGCACCTCTCCCTCCACCTCTTGAGTTCAAGCAATTCTCCTTCCTCAGCCACCGAGTAGCTGGGATTACAGGCATGCATCATCATGCCTGGCTAATTTTTGTATTTTTAGTAGAGACAGGGTTTCACCATTTTGGTCAGGCTGGTCTTGAACTCCTGGCCTCAGGTGGTCTGCCCACCTCAGCCTCCCAAAGTGCTGGATCACAGGCACGAACCACCATGCCAGGCTGAAGTCTTCTCTTAATAGTTTTCCATCCACCAACCCCTCTAACCCCACCACTCTCTCTCTGTCTCTCTCCCTCGCTCTCTCTCGTACACACACACACACACACACACACACACACACACACACACAGCTCCTTGGCTGCAAATCACCACTCGTCCTTGTTGTATTTGGCGTTCTGCTTGATCTCTCTCCCCTATTATAGTATAGTTGACATCTGTCACAATAGTCTTGAATAAAGTCTTTCTCAACATTTTAACAAGGGTCAGAATAATTTTTTTTTTTTTTAGCAAAACTTTTGGACATATTCTGTCTACATATCATTTGCCATTCCAGGATAAAGAAATGAGGCAGTTTGACTGAAATCAAATAAAAATTAAAAATAAAAATAAGGGGTATAAGGGTAAAAGTGAAGATGAAAGAAAGAAAAGAAGCCAAATTTTTATTTGGGAGACTATATAAAATGAAATTTCCTATTAGGTTTCTCTGAGGCAGTTTCCTCCTGTAGACACAATATGCTGTTGTATGAGAAAGAATATGAGCTTAGGCTCAGGCTAGCTTGGGTTTAAATCCAGCCTTTGAAAAAGACACACTAAACAAACTAAGGAACGTTTCCTTAAACTCCATGATATTTAGCATAAAGATGAATGAAAAATTTTACAGAAATTTCCCAGCATAAGGTCTTGCATTAGAAATTTACTAGGAGTATGTTTTTCTTCTCTACCCTGGAAACCATCTTTACTCAAATTCAGTGATGCCAGATCCTTCAATGCCCCCATAGACTCATGGTTACAGAGCTGAACTTATCCTGCTGCCTCTGCTGCTGATCCTTAGAAGGCAGCACAAAATAAGGAGGAACAAAGATGTCTCAAGGAATATTTTGACTCATTTCAAATGTACACAGCTGAACAAATATAAATTTATTGAAAGTGCAATGCTTCTAAAGCAGACACTAAATAATGTGTTTTATTGCCTTGGTTTCTTTCACTTGGTAGCTAAAAGAGCCTTTGTTAATTTGTTCAGGCCAACAGTATACACTTTAGTAAATCAGTCTATAATTTCATGAAGTTGCATCCAAATCTTCTATCCATTAAAGTGAAGGTAAAATTCCTTCTTTCATGGCTCGATTTACTTAAATCTGATTGAATTGAAGGCTAAGGCTTCTTGCTATATTTTTCTGTATCCAATACTGTTTTACTTTTCAAAAACATTTTAGATTCAAAGAATACCAAAGCTAAATAGATAAGGAGACAAAGAAAAGCAGCTGTTCCATGATAAACGAAGTAGGTTATTACTAATATGATAAAAGTTAAGAAATCATAAGGAGTTCTCTACAGGTGCTAATTTTACTACTTGAATGAAATTAATAAGACTCTCTATAAAACAGCAGGAGATTCTTAGATTACACGAGTAATCAGCAAGAAAATTTATTGTGGTTTCATGAAGCATAAAATGTTTGTGTAATATATGCAAAAGTGGTACTTTATTCTCTTCAGTGAACAATTCTCAGTCCTTGTAATAGAAAATATTTAATAGTTTGATACCTCTTGAGGCAAAGTTTTTAAAAGTTGTTCAAGTGTGATTAATTTGACTCAATATAAAATAGCAATGCCACGATGCAGAGTCATTTAAAACTACTAGAAGACCTTACACATTAATATGATGACATAAATAAAGAGAAAACGTAAAAGGACATCGAAATTTCCACTTTGAGATATAGGCCAGACTCTGACGTAATGCAGAGCACATAGTCATGCTTCAGAAAATATGCATTTTCTGAAAACAATGGGAATAAAATGAATGATACAAAACCTAATACAAAGAATTAATCTGAAACTTGAGAAGTAACTGTTAAGCTAACTTGTACTTAGAACATAAAATATTCAAAGGAGGTTAAAGCATATAATACTTGATTTTTGACTATAATCTTTTGATTGTATATTTTACACTTAACTGAATTTAACCAAGTCCTATATTGTACTTTGCTTCATGTTGCTGAAAAAAAAATTACACACACACACACACACACATGCATACATATATAATGTATGTATATAATTCTATATAGAATTGAGAACTTTTTCTCTAGATTTACCTTCAACCAATATGTTGATCCAGGCCTACACATATATTTCTTGAATTTTAAACACTTAGGTTTTGGGAAATGGATGTCTTTGGAGAGAACCTTATGCACAGTCACATATTCAATCAATAAGTAAATTTACTAAGTAAATACTGTAGTATTCACTAAGTGGTAAATATGTGTGTTATTAGGTTCCCTTCCTTGTGAAACCAACCAAGATCTTTCAATACAATTTCAGAACAATCAGTTATTATTATTATTATTATTTGCAGCTCTAGTTTTAGGAAAATTATTGGGAATACAAAAAGAAAAAAAACAGACAAGAAAAAAACATAGGAATATCAAACTTTACAATGATTTTTTAAGATAAAATGTTTTTCTAATATACTGGAAGAAATATATACAGTTTGCAGAAGACTTTAAAGCACATACATGTTACATACCAGGCATTTTTCTAACAAATGTATCTGCTAACTTATTTAATTAAAATAATAATTTCGTAAGACAGGTATGGTTATTCTCTTCATATTTTTGATGAGAAAACTGAAGCACAAAAGATCCATTAACCCACAGTATTATTTGGTAGAGTTAGGATTTGAACTCTGGTTATTCTGACTTTACAACCTGGGCTTTTTGTTGATATAAGATACTGCCTTTTATAGAGTGCAGCAAGAGGTAAAGATGTTGGTTTATTTAAAAGCAAGTGCTGTGAATCAATTATGTTTCTGTATCTATTTGTGACAAATTTTGGAGATTCTCAGATCCAATTCTCCCTTTATACGGAGTATATTGTTTTGTCTCTTCATCTCTCCGTGAGTGCTTTACCCTGATGCCCAGTAAAGTGCTTCTTATTACATTGAGGGTCAGCTGCTTTAAATCACTAAATGACTCTGAAACTGGATATTTTCCAGGAAGAACATATGCCTGAATGACAGACAGTAGAATGAGTGGTATGAAATAAAATCATGGCAATCAAATGGATATCTATTCTGGACTGAACTCAGGCTGATTCCTGTCAAAAAGGATAAACTAAATGGAAAATTGCCCTAATAACCTACACATCATTTATGGTAAAACATGTTTGTCTGATTGAGTCTTAAATCTTGCTAACATACCATAGTAATGTGGCTAAGAAATAAATAATAGTTAATTTTAGATATTCACAACATTTACATGCCAAGTGTATTTTTAAGGATCATGAAAATTTTGATGCCCAACTTTTTTGTATAGAGTTGATTTATTATTCATAAGTCTTGGTTTTGAATTTATGAATATTTTTACTTTGGGGGCATTTAACATTCATTGATTTGAGACATTAATTGCAATTTTCTGCACTTGTTATTTTAATTAAGTAACTGAAAATATCAATATAATAGTTGATAATTTGAAGTTCAATTGAATTAGAACTAAGCCAAAAAAAGATTCAAAAAATGCAAGCTTTAGTGCAACTGACTAAGCCAACTATTTTCTCTAAAATAATTTTTATTTTTTGTATTACAGACAGAGCTGTCAGATCTTTTTATATTGATGATTAAAAATGGGTATTTTTCTATGACCAGACTTACTATCTTGTTGTGGCTATTTAAAATAGTCATTAAGCTTATGATGACATACAGATTTACTGATTTGGAAAAGTGAAATACATAGCATCCATTTTTGCAACTACATTATTTTCTCTCAGTTCAAATGTCTAGTGTTGGAAAAACAATTGACTATTTAGACTGGCCCTTTAATAGAGAATTTAGGCCTAATAATCAACTGTGCAGTTCTAGACCCTCAATGTTATCAGTTAACCTACGAATGATCAGGTTTTCAAGATACTAATTCTTATATCCATGCATTTATTCAAAATGGGACATATTTCCAGCATAATAAATGAGTAGTTTTGTTCATAACACTCACTTCTATTATATAATTCTACTCAAAGAACACATTCCTGAGTCAGAAAGAAACTTAGAATAAAATTAAACTATTGTTCAATATTAGGATTATCACACAAATTTGATAATGTAATGATTTAATTAAATATATAAACACATTTTATATATTCATATTTATGTGTGTGTCTGTGTGTCCATATAAATAGGATTGGGTTGTAGAGAAAAAATTCTCTGTTGAGATAAATGATGAGATGTCCATTATTCAACAAGCTAGAAGTATGAGGGAATGTCATGTAAATATCACGAGGAAGAGGATTCCTAGTAGCAGAATCAGAGAAAATGAGGAATAGAAAGAGACAGAGATAAGTGAAGGAAGTAAAAATGAGTGAGCTAGAGAGTGATGTTAGAGAAGTACATGGAAACAAGATCATATAGGCCCATTAGGACATGTTTGGCATTTTGAATTTGATTTTGAATTACTGGAATGTATTGAAGAGTTGCAAACAGTGATGTAGTATGATACAATTGAAATTTTATGTATAGCACTGACTGCTGTATTGACTAATCATTGTAAGAAAGCAATGTGAAAGAGGGAATACAGGAGGGGAGGTTATCATTATAGTCTAGGGGAGATACTAAGTGGCTTTAACCAGAGGGACAGTGGGGAAGTGATGAAACGTAATCACATTACTAGGTTCAGTGAAGAAAACTTGGTGATGTATAGGATGCAAACTATAGCAAAAGGGTGAATAAATAACAAATTTTTGGATTTGGGCCTCAGTAACCAGGTGAATAGTGGTGACATTTACTGAGATGATGATGATGAGGGCCTTGCAGTTCTGAAAGGAAAATCAAATGCTCTGTTTTATCATATTTACTTTGAGATATTTATTAAAAATCCAAATGGAGATGGCAAGTAGGTAGTTGGATACATAAATTCATCAGAGCAGTAAGGTCTTGACATAAACTATAAGTATCACCAGGATATAGAATTTACCTTAAGCTATGGACTTAATAGAATTACCTAGGACACAAATAAAGAGACAAGATTATCATCCCAAAGGCATCCGAGAATAGAATACTATAGGAAGAACATTATGGACATATATATAGATTTGGAATTCATCCACAGAGTATGCATAAATTCTGGAGCTTAAATATACCACAAAAGGTGAAAAGTAGATTTGTCTTTTTACTTATACATTTTAGGTTATTTTGCTTTTGTTGTTCTAGGGGTTGGGGGGCATTTTCACAGAGACGACAGAGCTCCAGAATAAGTTGTTGAAATAACTGAGGCTATAGTCCTGAAAATATTGTTTCTCATTTATAAGTATGAAAGTTCAGACTGGGAATAACCAAAAGGGCAAAAACAGGTAATATCTGAACTAGATTAATCTTACCTTGTGATGTTCCTAAATATTGTTTATGTCTGTATTAGAAATAAGGGGAAAAACAAAAATAAAACATATAAAATAAGCCACAAAACAGTAAGAAATCCCTTTGAAAGTGATTCAAAGATATTTCCTCCTTCCCAATATTACCAATTCACTTGCACATCTTCTGTTATTATATGTTCTTTCAATTTAAATTATATAATTACATTTATGATTTTACATAATTTTTATTTTACTTTGGTGGGCTGCCTTTATGAAAGGAACATTCTTGAACCTCTGCTGTAATCATGTAGAAAGAGGAATGGACCCTGCAGTTGAGAGGAAAAAATAGAAACAGTCAGTTGATAAGGACTTAAGTCAAGGTGGAGAAATAGTACTTGGATAGGATTAATATTTGACTTTATATATTTGAAGAAGTTTTCAACTTCTTCTCTCCTTTTAGAGACAAAACTAATATAAGAGTACTAGGTGAGTTGTCTATGTCTTTATTACCTTTTGGAAGACTCAATGTATTCCACAGATTAAAAACATATTTAGCCACATTCCCTTCTCTGCTAATATGCAATATCTTTAATATGACATAAGCAACTAAGGGAAATTCATCTGTAAGTGTAATGGTAAAATTACATGGTTATTAGTGACTATTGATATTTTCATTTCCCGATCACTTTGTTGCTGATGGACAAGCAGCCTGCTAATAGGGTTCCATATATAGGACTCTGTCAGTCATATCAATTGCAGAACAATTTATTCTCAGGGCTTGATATTAAAATAAAACATGTCTAAAAGAGGAAGGGAAATATGTGGCTAGATATTATCCATGAATTGCTTGTAAGTTGAATTTGAAGATATTGCATTAGTTTCCTATTGCTGCTGTAACAAACCACAATATGATAATGGTTTAAAGCAAGACAAAGGTATTATATTTTGGTTCCAGAGGTCTAAACTCTGTGATGAGTCTCATTGGCTAAAATCTAGGTATTAGCAAGTCTGTGTTCCCTCTGGAGGCTCTAGGAAAGAATTCATTTCCAATTTCTAGAGACCACCTCCATTCCTTGGTTTCTAGTAGCATCACTGTGAAACTGTTTCCCTCATCACATCTCCTTTTCTGATTCTGACTCTCTTAACGTTTTCTTACAAGGAAATTCTTATTAAATTGAGGTTAACTGGATAGTCCAAGATAGTCTCCCTTTCTCATGGTTTTTAATGTAATCACATTGGTAAAGTCCCTTTTGCCATGTCAAGCAACATAATCACAGACTCTGAAAATTAGGACTTGGACATCTTTGCAAGGCCATTATTCAACCTCCCGCAGGGATCATTAAGCCTTAGTTTGGACTCATGACTCTGCTTGAGTTCAGAAAAATTTCACCTTCCTTGATATTCTTGATATTGTAAAAGATGGAAATCTGACACAAATCCAGCTAAAACCAAAATCATTCCAAAATTTAAAAATTGATTTAAAATACTCTGTGATTATAAATGATTTCAGCAATAATTTAATCAAACTAAGCATTTAGAAATCCTCAGCCAATTTAAATGTATTTCCAAATGGTGCAAAGATACCATTTTCTAATATTAAATCAATTTTTTAAAATCACGTAAATTAAATAGTATTTAAACAAACATCATTACATACCTAAAATATGTGGAGAAGGGATATAGGTCTCACTCATTTTTTTAATCTTTTAAAGCCAGAAGGTAGAATATGTATAATCATAAAGAAAAACTTAGTATTTGAGAAAGGGGAAAGATGTATGTATGCATAATACTAGTTTACTTATTATATAAAATTTAATTTTATTTTCAGATGCCTGTGAAATAAATAATAAGAAAATGTACAGTTGACCCTTGAACAATACAGGGATTAGGACACTGAAAATGTCACTGACCTGGGCAGTGAAAAATTAGTGTATACATCTTTACTCCCCCAAAATGTAACTACTAATAGCCTAATACTGACTGGAAACCTTACCGATAACATTAACAGTTGATTATCACATAAAAAGATGAGCATCTACATGAATTTTATGCATTAATGACATACAATTTTCTTTATGTTTTTATATTTCTAGGCTACGTGGTTTATCTGTAAGAGTTTTCAAACTGTTGCAAATTTCTAAAAAAAAATGACTAATACATTTATTGAAAAAAATCCACGTATAAGTGGACCCAAGCAATTCAAATCCATGTTGGTCAAGGGTCAATTGTGCTTTTTTCAGAAAGAGTTTATCTAACAACTATTAATAAATCATCTCTTGAAATTGTAGCTTTTTTACATGAACCATTCTAATAACACAATTAGTGAAAAGCATCATTATGCTAGCTATTATGAAAGTATAACAATGCCCCTTAAAAGTTCACTGTGACCTAATTCTCTACTTACAATTCAAAATCATTGAAGAAAAGAAAAAAGTATAACTGATCCCGTAAGAGTGAACTACGTTACAACACAAATATTTTATTAGGAAGTTTTCTGGCTAGGCACAGTAACTTATGCCTATAATCCCAGCACTTCAGAAGGCTGAAGTGGGAAGGTTGCTTGGAGCCAGGAGTTCGAAACCAGCCTGATCAAAATAGTGAAACCTCGTCTCCAGAAAAAAATTTAAAAATAAAACTTAGCTAAGTGTGGTAGTGCACACCTGCAGTCTCAGCTTCTTGGGATATGGGGCTGATGTGGGAGGATGACTGGAGCTCAGGAGTTTGAAGTTTCAGAGAGCTATGATCACACCACTGCACTCCAGCTTGGGTAACATGGTTCACTACATCTCTTAAAAAAAAAAAGAGACCTTGTCTCTTAAAAAATTTATTATGATTTTTCAGCAATGTATCTGTGCATACTATTAGAAGGAAAACTCAAAATCTGAGGAAACGCTATTGTTTTAGGATGGGATTCTATAACAAAGTACCAGAGACTGGCTGACTTCTAAACAAAATAAACATATTTCTCACCATTCTTGAGGCTGGAAGTCCAAGGTCAGCATGTCAGCACAGTCAGGTTCTGGAGATGGCTCTCTTCTAGTTGGTGACTGCCAACTTCTCATTGTACTCACACTTGGCAGAAAGAAAATAAGAGGCCTCTTTGGGATCTCTTTCATCAGGTCATTAATCTCATTCACAAGCACTCCATCCTCATGACCTAACTAGCTTCCAAAGGCTCCACCTCTTAATATTATCACACTGGAGGTTAATATATCAACATACAAATCTGGAATGGGTGGGACACAAATATTCAGTCCATAACATTTATTATAAATATAATTCTTAAGATATAGCTATAGACTATATTTTGGACATAATACTTATGGCTTGAAATAAGTATAAGGCAATATTGACCTTATCTAGACTAATTCATGCTCCTCAGTGACTGCAGCTGTGCTATCAGAGAGGCAGTGTAGTACACTGTGCTTCCTCAAATCTGGCAATGGAAACAGTTGACAAATCTAGCATTCAGCGGTATTTTGTAGATATATGATCACCTTTGGATTGTTCTGAGCCAATAAGCCCGTGAACAGATGGCATTAGTCATGAATGTAAATTTTTTTGTTAAAGAATAAAATACTTATCTGACATTGCTTATGTTTCTAAAAGAACATCCCCTCCTCCATTTTCTCTAGACTAATATTCAAAATTTCAAGGAAAAAAAACCCTAACATCACATCACTACTGAAAATGAGCATTGTATATCCCTTTAAACTATCAATTATCCTGTGATGTAGTTACATGTGTTTCTGCAAAATGATTTTACAAATCTCTATGAGTGGAAAAAATAACTTTTGAAACCGTTGAATGATTACTGGCAGGTGGCAGGTGGTGTAACAGAGAAGTTAGAAGTTGTTTGCATGCTTTCTGGTTTAGAGTAGACAAGTCTATCTCAGACTTGAAATTCTCATGGGCCAATTTAGAAAATCTCTTAAAAGATAAACTTTGCTGTCTTGTATGGTATGTATCACTAGATGCTAGGCTACACCTTGCATATCAGTGTTGCCATGGTTGATGCAGTGTGTCCTGCTAGGCTAGAAAAAATGAAGAGCTCCACATTGACAAGAGACATCATTGGCAGAGTAGAGCTGAAAGCAAAGGTGCTGATCTCCTTTAGTTCAAGTGCTATCATCAACTCTAGGAATTAACTTTACTTTTTTGAGTCTCAGACTCCAGAGGAATAACTACAAACAAAACTATTAATGCATGTTCAAGAAACTAATCAAATGCAGAATGGTATAAAGGAGGCTGGCAGCTACATAAGAGATTTATTTTACATTAGTAAGAGGGACCTTACTAATGCTGAAACTGAAGATTCGTACTTCACATATATGCTTCTTCTGATTCATTTTTCTATTGTTCCTACTTCTCCTAATATGTCCTACAGGTAGCATGAAGACTAGCGCATAATTACTTGTTTTATTCTGTTTGCTGATGACTTCACTCTCAAAAGGCATAAACAATATTATCTTTGACTACATCCATAAAAACGGTTCATTAGTAGATTTATGATAAGAAATAAAATAGGCCGGGCACGGTGGCTCACGCCTGTAGTTTCAGCACTTTGGGAGGCTGAGGTGGGCGGATCACGAGGTTAGGAGATCGAGACCATCCTGGCTAACACGGTGAAACCCCGTCTCCACTAAAAATGCAAAAAATTACCTGGGCGAGGTGGCGGGCGCCTGTGGTCCCAGCTACTCCGGAGGCTGAGGCAGGAGAATGGCGGGAACCCAGGAGGCGGAGCTTGCAGTGAGCCGAGATCGCCTCACTGCACTCCAGCCTGGGCAACAGAGGGAGAGTCTGTCTCAAGAAAAAATAAATAAATAAATAAATAAAATAAAATAAAATAGCACACACACACACACAAAAATAGTATTCCTTTATTCCCATCTATTATAAAACTATTAGACAAGAATTTTCAATATCTGACGAGTATGAATAATTTGTGGATTAAATTTTAGGCTCTGTGAAATTTGTATTTTATAAAAAGTTTATTATTTACCTTAAGAAAAATTTAAATAAAAATCCCTGTGACTGCAATGTTTAACAAACACAAATATGAATGATTATTATTTCATGCAATGTTTTATATTCTTTCTTTTCGTTATTTATTTATTCTTTTTGAGATGGAGTCTCACTGTGTTGCCCTGGTTGGAGTGCAGTGGTGTGATCTTGGCTGACTGTAAGCTCCACCTACCAGATTTACGTCATTCTCCTGCCTCAGCCTCCCTAGTAGCTGGGACTACAGGTGTCCGCCACCACGCCCAGCTAATTTTCTGTATTTTTAGTAGAGATGGAGTTTCACCGTGTTAGCCAGGATGGTCTCAATCTCCTGCAATGTTTTATATTCTTAATGCCAATAAATTACAGTTATATAATTATAAATTGTATATTCTTGAGATCAGAGTAGCTAAAGTCATCTTAAAACAAAATGTGCTTTTACAGTTTTAAAACTTAATTGTCTGTTGGTTGAAGAGTCATCATAAGTTATTCAAATCCGTGTGCATATATATAAATATATATATTTATATGACAATTAAATACAGTATGAAGATTATTTTAACTAGAAGTTAGAAAATATTATCATATTCATCTATTTGTGCCCTTACATATTTCCAACAAAGCCAATCATTTAAATAATTATGACATAATATCACTCATTTCCAAATTATGTTTTTTTCTGATTATTTTCTGTTAATATCAATAGGATGTTAATTCTTAAGATAAAGGCATACGTCATATTTTTTCTAATAAATGTTACAACCAGGTATCTCTCATTCCCTACCTAACAGAGATCCAAGTTTGACTTCTTCATTCTCTTCCATAGTCCCATAATCAACTTTTTAATTTTCTTTTTTACATTTTTCATGGATTGTTAGTTTATAAGTGGATAAGATGTAGATTTTGTTTATGCTAAAGCTATGTGTTAAGTGATTACAGAAGAAACTTAAACAGCATTTTAATATATATCTAAAATATTAAAGGGCATTATTATTCTGTATACAATTTATTTTCCACAGAGAAATAATGTGCAGCATTCAGAAAGCCTAAACATTGTAGAAAATAAACGAATTCTAGATAAAAGTACCTAAGATTAATTTAACATGCACAGAATTTCCCAATTAAAACTTTCACATTAGCGTTGCATTTTAAACAGTTAATCTCCTAATGAGACATCCCCAGCAATGAGGAGAGTGTTGCCGAACTGAATGTGGCCCTGAGGCCTACATCTGGAAAGGGCTACATTTTGGTAATTTTTAAACTATTTTAGTACATTTGGGAAGGAAAGTACTACACTGCCATCTTCTGACAGTGACTTTCTCCTTAATGAGAAAAATTTCAGGCCTAAATTGGGGTATATATTACTTATATGCCTTTAAAATACAAAAGATTCGAGTATTTTGGCTTCTTTCTTTAAAAAGTTTATCATCTGTACTATATGGCACATACAAAATAAAATAGCATATGTGCAACTAACCATGAACCTATCATCCAAATTAAGAATTAAACAGTATTGACAATGTCGAAGCTGACTACATGCACCTCTCCAATCCTGAATAAATTTAAGTTCTAACTCCGAAAATGTGGAGACTTTTGGTTTGTTGGTTTTTTGTTTGTATTTTTACTGATACCGTTCTAACATGTTTTGTGACTTGTTGCTTTAGTATTTCCTCAGTTCCTTGTTTCCCCTGCCCTATCTAGCATGTATGTGGTTGAAAATGCCTGTTGTGTTGTCACAGAAAGATTACCTTTCTCCTTTATCTTTTACTGTGTGTGTGTGTGTGGGGAATTAGTACATTTATTTAACAAACATTCATTGGAAAACACTACATGTCCAATAATGCCAAATATAATGGATATAATGGAGACCAAGATGAAATCATTGAGTGCCCACCAGAAGTTTTATTTTAAAAATTTTAGGGGGAGAAAAACAAACAATTAAAATCTAGTTAGTTACATAGTAAAATTAATGAAAATTTTTCTTTCTAAATCTGGTTGATTTTCAAGAACCTGAAGGTATTGAAGACACTGAGAGAAGCTCTGGAAAGCAGAGAATCTTAGTTAAATAATGGATTGGCTCAGGACACTGTCATTGAGTCACTAATATGATTGAACTGACTGAAGATTTTAAATTCAAATACATTGTGAAATTTTTTTTCACATTTCACTTAAGTAATAGATTTCATATAAAACACAATACTATTTCATATAAAACACAATACTATTCCCCTAGTAGAGCTGGCAAATGTTATTGGATATAAGATTCATAAAAAAAATACCTAGAATGAATATAGATAAAAATGGTATTGGATTCCTTTAACAAGAAAAGACAAATTTTAAAGGTGGAGACTAAAAGAAGTTTGCTTATGTAGATGTCCAGAGTAAAAATTGTGGCTTGTTATTGTTTATCATAATTTTTCTTCAAATTTTAAAGTAAAATAAATCATACTGCAAGCTCCTTTACATAATAAAAGTATTTTCAGACTGGGTGCGGTGGCTCACACCTGTAATCCCAGAACTTTGGGAGGCCGAGGAGGGTGAATTGCTAGGTCAGGAGTTCGAGACAATCTTAGCTAATATGATGAAACCCCATCTGTACTACAAATACAAAAATTAGCCAGGCATGGTGGTGGGCGCCTGTAGTCCCAGTTACTCGGGTAGCTGAGGCAGGAGAATCACTTGAACCTGGAAGCAGAGGTTACAGTGAGCTGAGATTGCACCACTGCACTCCAGCCTGGGCAACAGAGCAAAACTCGTGAGACTCTGTCTACAAAAAAAAAAAAAAAAATAGAGAATAGAAAATAATTCAAAGTTAAAAAGCTTTTCATAGAACATTAATTGATACTAATGTTACTTGAAATAACTTATTTTCACTGTTAGAATTGCTAAGAAATACTAAACTATATTTAAAAACATAGATGTAACTGATGGATATAAAATTAAACAATGTAGTAAAGAAAATAAGTGTCTGCAAGTTCAGTAGTAACATGGGTTAAGTTTGGAAAATGACCAGAGATCTTAGTTTTATGCTCTTCTAGCTCTACACAATAATTCTTAAAATCATATACAGTTATGGTATGATGTTTTATTTATTGTCTTAAGTAAAATAAAATGACAAATCAAAAATAATTTGTATAGGCTTCGATAAAAATAAGAAATGTCTCATCCTAGTTCATTAGAAGGTAATAGAAAGTAAAGTATCTGGCCGGGCGCGGTGGCTCAAGCCTGCAATCCCAGCACTTCGGGAGGCCGAGACGGGCAGATCACAAGGTCAGGAGATCGAGACCATCCTGGCTAACACAGTGAAACCCTGTCTCTACTAAAAAATGCAAAAAAAAAAAAAAAAAAAAAATCTAGCCGGGCGAGGTCGAGGTGGCGGGCGTCTATAGTCCCAGAGATCCGGCCACTGCACTCCAGCCTGGGCAACAGAGCGAGACTCCGTCTCAAAAAAAAAAAAAAAAAAAGAAAGAAAGTAAAGTATCTAATAGCTTCTGAAGCCACCTTGTACCCTTGTACCTTGGATGAGGCCAATCTTACCAGAGCTCCCCCACTGTGTTTTTCTGGTTAGTCCTGGTTAGTTACTAAGAAAAATTGTGCCTTTCTTTACATGTAAACAGTTTATTTAAATATCTCTAAGAAGCAGAGCCTTATACTATTTACAGTATTAAACAATCCTGGATTTAGAGCATATAAATATTAAGTGTTTTTTTCAAAGGAATTACTCTCAGATTGGGATCTTACCTGGATATTATCTTCATGAAATCTACTGCCTAAAAAAATAGTGGGATCTGTCTAATTTAAGCACATTCAGAGTTATTTTTAATTGTTTAAAGAATGAGATTAAATTATATCTTAAACAAATACAACTGTTCCATTCTATTCTTAAATATTTTCCTGTTTAGTTTTTATGTTTTTAGTCTTTATAAAACATTATGTAGTTTGCTTTATCTGCTTAAATCCCTTTTTATTATTGCCATTCATCTTCAGTCTTTTAAAAGTCTAATTCTCTAATTTACAATACTCACTTAAATTCTCTTTCTCCTCCTATGATGTTTTTAGTTCCTCCTTGTCACGTGTCATCTGTTTCATCCCTCTGCACCTTCGTGGAATTTATAAAAGCATATCATTTTTGAAGACTAGACCAAGCATACTCAGAGGCATTTATATTTGAACCATTTAGTGTTTGAAATATTTTCAGGGAAGAAAATAGCAGGTATTGCTTCTTCCAGAAAATTAGTAAGCTCTATTTGAAAGACAAGTCTGCACCAAGGTGCATATTGCCAGTTTACTTATTGTGATGTTTGGGCAGATTACTGACAGGGCAACAAACAGTCTATGCACTCAGACATTAGAGAGAAAATGAGAGCATTATTTGCTCTGTGTAGATACATGATTGTTAGTTCCTGTGTTTACAAATATATAATTTATTACAGAGAAGTTGTCTGCAGTAAAATTTTAATAAACTGGTTTGAGGAAGAAAATTTTTCTGATACTTGATCTAAGCCATTTATAAGAAGACTGAAATAAAAGCAACTTTGAAGTATTATCAAGTCCCTCATTTTCCTTTTAGTCAAACAAGAATGGCATTGCACGAGGTTAAATTATGCATCCAAACACATCATGAGTTTTGTTTTTACTGTGAATTAACTTGAAAGTGACTTGCCTTGCAATATTAGAAGTGTTTTCCTTTAAGTCCTAAAGGTTTTTCAATCTTCAATAGTTTCGTATTAAAATGCAAATACTCTAAGATTGGAAAGCCCTTTACTCAAAAGTATTTAACACTTTAAGAAGCAGGAGGGCACGGTGACCTCTAACTAGAAGTCACTGATAGCTGTTGATGAAGAAGAGAAGACAAATAGGAGAAGGCCAGGGCAACTACCTGGAATCTCCAATGTTGCTTCTCTACAGCTTAAATACGTTATATATTTGATGTATTTAATCATGTATCTTTTGTCTATCTTTTGTTTGTTACATGGAGGTGAGGATTTTTTCTCTCATTTCTACAAGGTTCAGGAAGGAGCAAAATCAAACCAATCAGATTAAACTCCCTGCCACTCTGAGATAGAAATGACACGCCTCCTCCTCAAACATGCTACAGACCAATTGCTATGGTGCAGTGTCCATAGATTAATAAAATCTTATTTCATTTTCAAAACCAAATCGTTCTATGATGTATTGATTTACTAAAAACACAGGATTAAGAAATGCTAAATGCTTCTTTATATATGAGTATATTTATAGTTTGTTTCCATTTCATAGAATTGCATTTCAGTCTATGTACCTCTTGAGGACTATATTTATTTTAAGTTTATTATGAAAGTTTGAGAATTCATAAACTGAAACTATGATACAGTTTTGGAAAATATTTCCTATTCATCATAACATGGCCACTTTGTACACATAACAGGCACTATTGTGTGACACCTGAATGTAAAACGAGAGTTATAAAAATTATGTTTGAAACTTTAATAATCTATTTGCTTGTGTCTATGATATATAGTTTGTGAGTAATTCTTTAAATAAATTAATGAATGAGCTAATGAATCCTGAGTTATTCTGGAGAATTGAAATATAATCTATTTATGTATTTTAAAAGTTTTGATATAGAAGTAACAAATCAAACTGTCAAAAGCACATCATTTTTGGCTCACAACTTTAAGAGGAGGCAGAAAAATGTTCAAGTTTTGTTTGATGCAGGAATCTATTTATTTTTGCAAAGACTCTATTTCACCTGAAGCTTTCCTCTTGGTAACGATATTAGTTCCTGGCTTCCATCTGCATACCACATTTTGGGAAGACATTTTCTTTCCTATCTTTTCCAGAAAACCTGTCACCATGTTTTATTGATTCAAACAGACTCAAATGTCCATTTTTGAACGTATTTTTTCTCCAGGAATATGTCATGTGTTGGCTGCAGTTGGCATAGGTTACCTGAGCTTATCACTGTGGCAAGACGGAGAGGGTGCGGGGCGGTGGGGCGTGGCTTCTCTCACTGAAGTTAAAGTGAGAATCCACAAATATTGAGATGAATATGGTGAAAGGGATGTTAAGAAGACAACTAGATTGTCACAAACAATCTACCCAAAATATAGCTTGTCTCCTCATTGCTTTTGTTAATATTACATAATTTTTTTAATAAAAAAAGGCTCATAAGAAGAATCAAGGAAACCTGATTCATATTAGTGTAATGTCACATAGGGAAGGAAGTGGTGCTAATACACACACACACATGCACACACACACATACACACACACATATATATACCAAAGAAACCTGAGGAGTACAATATACCTACATATACCTATAATTTCAGGCATATATGCATATCTTAAACTTTGATATTTAGATAAAAAGCCTTATACAAATATTAATTAGGGTGTCCAAAAATACTGTTTTTAACTTTTGATTTATATATTTTTGTACAATTTCATAGCATACCACCCATATATCCATACAAAGCAAATTTTTCTGTCAGTGCCTTATAGCACCAACCCTTATTCTTGAAAAATTATCAAAATACTACATTACTTTGGCAGTAAAAATTTATTATTTATTATTTCAAATGAGCATTTACATTAAATATTTGTAAACGTACTAAAGTTCTGCTCCTAAATCTCATCCTGTGAAGTGTTTATGTTTTCCTTAATATAGTAGAGCAAATGTTTTCTGTAAAAGCTAAGAGAATAAGTATTTTCCACAGAATGTGCCACATAGTCACTGCTACAATTACTTAATTCTGATATTGTAGCATAAAAGTAGCAAAACTAAGTTGCAAATGAATAAATTTACTTTGTTGCAATAAAACTATTTACAAAAATAAGCTGCAGGCCAGGTTTGTAGGTGAGTAGGCGATAGTTTGCCTACCCTTGTTGTATGAAGTCATTAATTTTTTTCAAATTAAAAAATTCATTTTAGATGCAATGCTCATTAATTTTTAAAGTAGTACATATTTGGAAGTCAGTGTTTAATAATAAATTTATTATTTCTAATGATGATTAAGAATATAACTTATAGGCATCAACCTAAGAGACACATAAACTTATTCTTGCAAATGTGTGTATACTCATCTAATTTGTGGAGATACACTTTCCCCTTACTTTGTGAATGCAAAGAAAGATTTTCTCATAAACTACACTGTTTTTTCTTATTAAGAAATATGTGTATCCTGGGTTAGTAAGGAATCTTACTCATTGATATCACTGAATAATCAAATATATAGCAGAATATATTTGTGAAAAACAGGAAATTTTGAGTAAAATGTTATCTTTACATATTAATACATGCAGAAACACAGTAATCTGGTTTGGCTAACAGAACAGTACCATCAAAAACAATCTCATTGTTAAGTATAGAAGTGACTTGGTAAAAATTGGAATTACAGATGCTTTATGGCTGTTGTTGCCTTAACAATAATTAATGTATGGTAAAAGTAATTTTAAAAAACTTTGTTAATTGGAAAAATAAATGCTTAATAAAACTTGACACTTCATATTTTGTCTGAGTTATAACAAGCAGATATTTTACTTATAATATGCCAATCATAGTACTAAATACCTTAACATATGCTAACTTAATTAATTTTTAAACAACCCTATAAGGTAGATATTATCACCACCCTCATTTTACAGAGGAGGAAATTGAGGAGCAAAAAACTTAAAAAAAAAAGCACTATTCAGGGACATACGACTATTAAGTAGCAGCACCAAAGTTTACATCCCAGGTATTCTTCTAAATATTTTTTACTGATACATAATTTTCCTACATATTTATTAGATTCATGTGATATTCTTTTACATGAATAGAATGTGTAGTGATTAAGTCAGAGTATTTAAGGTATGTATCATCTTAAGTGTTTATCATTGCTATGTATTAGGAACATTTCAAGTTCTCTCTTCTGTTTATTTTGAAGTATATAATGCATTGTTATTCTAGATAGTTAACATCCCAGGCATTCTGAATCCAGAATATGGCATTGAAACCTTTTTGCGTGGGGATTTTTGTTGTTTTTATTTTTAAGGAGACCCAAGTTCTTGCTCTCCTCCCAACTCAGTCTCCCAAATAACCACACATGCGTGTCACTATGCTTACCTGATTTTTTTAATTTTTGTAGAGATGGGGACTTGCTATGTTGCCCAGGCTGGTCTCATACTCCTGGCCTCAAGTGATCCTCCTGCCTTGGCCTCCCAAAACTCTAGATTATAGGCATGAGCCACCACACCTGGCCTATTTATGTTTTTTTATGTGTGTTTTTAATTACTAATTTATATCACTTTGTATTAATCATCAAGAATATGAATAATCATTAAGCAGATATGTGGAAGTCTTATTTCCTGAGCATTTGAAATGAAAAAGATGTTGGTTTTAAACATTTTTCTCAACATTTGTGATGAATATCTAGATTTTTAAAAGCTTTACTTTTTATTTCATTAATTAAACACTACATAAGATACCACATGCTATTAAGACACTGTATAATCTTCTATCAGGGTAAGTGAGCATAACCAAGTTTTGTTGTTGTTGTTGTTGTGTTTTTCATCCATGAGTAAAAATGCTTCCTTAGTCAATCCTCTCCAACCCCTTCAATATACAGTAATGATAAAACACAAAGATCAAGCTGAGTCTCTCCATCAAACTCCACTCGATAGTACTAAATAGCTCAACATATTTTAACTCACTTAATCTTTTAAAAGCCTTGGCCGGGCGCGGGGGCTCAAGCCTGTAATCCCAGCACTTTGGGAGGCCGAGACGGGCGGATCACGAGGTCAGGAGATCCAGACTATCCTGGCTAACACAGTGAAACCCCGTCTCTACTAAAAAATACAAAAAACTAGCCGGGCGTGGTGGCGGGCGCCTGTAGTCCCAGCTATTCGGGAGGCTGAGGCAGGAGAATGGCGTGAACCCGGGAGGCGGAGCTTGCAGTGAGCTGAAGTGAGCTGAGATCCGGCCACTGCACTCCACCCCGGGCGGCAGAGCGAGACTCTATCTCAAAAAAAAAAAAAAAAAAAAAAAAAAAAAAAAAAAAGGCCTTAATGTAGAAACTGCTGTCCCCCTCATTTTACAGATGAGGAAACTGATGAGCAACCAGCTTTAGAAAGCACTCAGGGACATATGACTATGATGTAGCAATATTACATACAGGAAAAATGGGCAACCCTTTTCTCTTTATCCCCACTAGTAGAACTGTGGATGTACACAGTGGCCACTCCAGTGATGAGCAAACTCCAGGCCATGACAGTGATTCCAGAGAGAATATCCAACTACACTGTGACAAAGTTACCTAACTAGATATTTTTTCTAAGCACCACAAATTTCAAAGCATTATTCATCAGAGTTCAAATAATACCATATTAAAATCAAAGGGGCATTCAAATCAAAATTATAACAGGTAAGAAAAGTATAGTATAGAAGTAGATGTCATACCAGAATTTAAGCTTTTAATTATGTGAGTTCACTAAATTAAGGAACTCTAGAAAACTATAATTTCAGGAAATGATATTCTGCAATGAATCTATAGTCTTGTTTAGAAGTTAAAGAAGTTTGATGATGGGTATGTTTGAACTTCTGAGATTTTTTCCCTGATCCAAAAATTCTAGATAGATCTCTAAGATACTATATTTCTGTCATTCAATACCTTGTGAAGAAATATTTGAAACTATGAAGACATTTGTTTTCTGAAAATAGAGAAGAGCACAGAAAAATTGAGCTATAAAAATGTTGGGCCAGGCACGGTGGCTCATGTCTGTAATCCCAGCACTTTGGGAGGCTGAGACAGGCGGATCACCTGAGATCAGGAGTTCAAGACCAGACTGGCCAACATGGTGAACCCCTGCCTCTATGAAATATACAAAACAATTTGCTGGGGGTGTTGGTACAGTTGGTAATCCCAGATACTTGGGAGGCTGAGGCAGGAGAATTCCTGGAACCTGGGGGGTAGAGGTTGTAGTGAGCCAAGATTGTGCCGCGGTACCCCCAGCCTGAGTGACAGAGTGAGACACCATCTCAAAAAAAAAAAAAAAAAGTTATAAAGTTTGAAGTCCACAGAGTTTGAGACATGCGATTGTTTAAAAGAGACTCTACAGTATCTGTCACTGAGAATTACCCATTGATCCCAAAGTATAAGAAGTATCTTCTGGTGTTGTTTTTATAGAAACCTTGATTGATGTACAAAATAACAACTACAACAAGAAGCATGGGTCAGGGTGTAGCATGATAAGATTTGGGGCAGGGACACTTACAGTTTAGCAAATCTGGCCTGTGATGCCTTACTTTCCTAGCCTCCTTTGCAGTCAGGTAGGACTCATGTGAGATGGATTCTGGCTGCCCAAAACATAAGTCATGTATTTCACTCCTGGCCAAAAGAAATTAAGAACTGGTGGGCAAACTCCATCTCATTCTTACAGTTCCACAGAAATTTAGAAGTCAGATATTCCAGCTGATGCACCTGATGAAGGACCACATCTGATTTTTTGACTGTATAAATGCCTTAAGGGGAAGAGATTTCAGGACTTGTTTACTATGCCTACTTATATTAGTTACTCTAATAGAGGGTTCATACAATAGCCTGATAACCATTTGTAAAAAATTGTCTGTCTAGAAGAGAATTTTTCCAGGTAACAGTCTAAGAGGGGTTACAAAGAGCACTTTGAAGAAGTAGACATTCCTGAATTGAGAGAGTGCAGCAGAGTTTCCAGTAAAGGCTTACCGCACAGTTAAATTGTCTTACTTTTCCTATGAGAGAGGAAACATAGAGAAGAACCACACTGGGGATATGAAATAATTGAGAGGTCAGGCATTAAATAACAGTGTGTTTCCAGCTCCTGCATCTTATCTCCAACCAGCAGGTTCTCATGAAGAAAAGTAGGGGTTGGACTAGAGTCCTGCCATTCACCCAACTGCCCCTACAATTTAAATCTCGAACGC
Source organism: Trachypithecus francoisi (assembly GCF_009764315.1). Classification (NCBI taxonomy): domain Eukaryota; kingdom Metazoa; phylum Chordata; class Mammalia; order Primates; family Cercopithecidae; genus Trachypithecus; species Trachypithecus francoisi. The sequence goes on along the minus strand of NW_022681454.1, from coordinate 127,166,774 downwards.
CAATATCTGCTACATGCTGTGACTTCCCTGGAAACTCTCTTTTGGCATTTTGAAGACCCCATTTTTGGATGGAACAAATTAATTAACAAACTCTAGACTTGCCAGGATTTTGACATAACTTGACATGTTTTTGTTTCAAATTCAGTAGAAGTAGATTCAGTGGCCAAGAGAATCACGTTCTTTCACAGGAAAAGTAACAGGGAAGATAATTACTGATGCTGATGTTTTCACCATGACCTCACTTTTTTCTTTCTTTCTTTTTTTTTTTTTCTCTTTGATGAACTCATGTTTTCTAAAAGTGACTTTGATAGACATAGCCTGCCTAACATGAACATACAAAAGAAAAAAATGCATAATATGAAATGGAGCTTTAAAGACATGGCAGAATAGAGAATGTCTAGCATATATTTATTCTGAGTGTCAGCAGGACAAAAGGGAAGAAAGAGGGCAGAGGATGTTCATAAAGAAAGACACTGGTCTTTAGATTCAGATGGCCTGGTAAACTCAAGGCAGTGTCAAAAAGAAAGAAAAGAGAAAAAGAAGGAAGATAAGAGGGAAGAAAGCAAGAGAAGAAGGAAAAAGGAAGGAGAGAGGGAGGGAGGGAGGGAAGGAAGGAAAGAAGGAAGGAAGGAAGGAAGGAAGGAAGGAAGGAAGGAAGGAAGGAAGGTAGGGAGGGAGGGAGGGAAAATATCCCAAACTAGGTCCTTTATTAGCAAAACTGCAGATGGGGGAGAAAGAGTCATATAATGTATAGTTAAGATGGCAGTGGCGGCCAGTCTTGCCGACCACTGCAAAGACATCAGCTGCAGTCTGGAGATGCAGCCAGGGCTGTGCACTCCATGGAGTCAGCCCAAGTCCCACCCCTTCTGAGTTTATAGGGTGGGAGCCTCAGGCGCCATAGGCACAGCTGCAGCCTCCCAGCCATGGTTGTGGAACTGGACATCCCTGTGTAGACCAAGTGATCTCTACACTCTCGGGAGCCAAGAAGCCCCTCTGACCCAGAGAAGCACAGGCTCAGAAGTGCTTGCTCTCACTGCCTGGCCTCTCCCCACTCTTGGTGCCCACTCCAATTTCTGAGCAAAGTTGAGGCCGAGCCTAGGCACTGTTGCAAACTAGACAGGTGTGCACACCCTTGGGACAGCACCGACACACCAGCTCCATGATGCCTTGGCCTTTTCTGGACTTTAGGCACCAGTGAGCAGTGGAGGGAGGCCAGGGAGTGGCTAAGGGCAGCTCAGTGCAAGCCTGCAGGTGCCACTCGGCATGAACAGCCTGCGAGCTGTGGGCACCATAGGTGGCAGATGGCAGGGGACAGACAGGCTGCTGGACAGAAAGGGGTGGGTTCCCAGTGAAACACCATCTTCAGTCCAAAAATGGCCTGGGGCTTGGGTTGCCAGTGCTATGGCCTGGAGTAAGAATTTACGGTGCTTTTTCTGAGCCCACGCATGGCCACCCATGGACCAATCAGCTCACACTTCCTCCTATCTGAAGCCCATAAAATTCCTGGACTCAGCCAGAATCTGGGAGATGATGGGACACCCGGCCTGCAAAGAGGAACTACTTACTGTGGGTCTCCTTCTGCTGACAGCTGTACACTTGTCAGGACACCTTGTCTGAGGAGAGCAGCTACCCACTGTGGGTATTATCTGAACCATACTGTGGCTCAATAAAGCACCTCTTTGCATTGCTCACCCTCCACTTGTCCTCATTCTTCCTGGACATGGGACAAGGCCTTGGGACCTACTGAATGATGGGGCTGAAAGAGCTATAACACAAACAGGCTGGACCATGCACCTTGCTTACTGGGCTATGAGAAAGAGAGAAGAGAGAGGAAGAGAAGAGCTTCAACCCTTTGAGGAACCCAGACCTAAAAGCTCCCTGAGCCAGTGCTGTGACACCCTCTTTGGGGCTCTCTGGTTCCTGGGATCTCCAAGCTTCCAGGTGTTGCCACATTCCCTGGTGCCAGCCATGGAACTGCTTGAGATACACCTAGTCCAGCTGTAGCCTTACCTAGTGACCATGTTGGTGCCTGCAGCTACCTATCCTGCCACAGCTAGCGTGTCCGGCTGTGCACAGTGGCCAGACCCCACACTCTCTTGCTAAGGCACTTGGGTTGTCATTGGAGACATGGGATCAAGCCTGGTAGCTCAAGCTGAGTGCAGTCTGCCAAGCCAAGTGGGAGAATTAGCCCAGTTCTCCAAAATTCAGGAAAAGGCAACACCAGTTACAGAGGGTTCCAGTCGGAAAAGTGACACACCTAAGATCCTGTAACAGTTAAATATTATTGGTGGATTTCTCTTTTACAGATTTTTTTTCAAAATTTTTTTGTATTTTTTTTAAAGTTAAAAAATCATTTAAAAAGTTAAATTGAAAACAAATGTCGATTTGGAAGTCAGATTGATGTCTTAATATGTGACACCATTCTAAACACATCTATAAGTCTACATGGGTTCAACTTGTATAGTTTTTCATGATTTATTTTGCCTACTTAGAGAGGACCAGAAATCTAACTTAAAAAATTATAAAAGGTCATAAACAGTTAAACTGTTTTTGTACAGTAATAAGAAACATACCTTTCATGTTTAAGGAAAATCTATAAAAGTTTAAAAGGTTTTAAGAGTAGACCAATGCTTCATTACATCTATTTTCATTGAAATTAAATTTAAGGTTCATGTTTTATATAGATCATCTAGGTATTTAGTAAATTGAAACAAAACATATTAAGTGCATAATACTACTGTAATATTGCCATTTTTGTTCGATATCAACACTGTCAGGGTCATAATGCGTATACCATAAATATGTACAGAATGACTAAATGAATGAATTATGGGTTTTATGTGCTAACAAAAAAAAAAAAGATTTGAAAGAGAATAAAAACACTGATGTATAGTAAATGTTAATTTCTAGAGCATTGCCTAACAAATCATTTACAACTCATTTCCACTACTTTCTGCTAAGTCTTAATAGGAAAAAAATGTTGTTACTATTATTATTGTTATGCTTCTTTTTTTGGAGAAATTCTATGAAGAGAAGAGGACAGTGAAATCTATTTCTTTTACAGTTATTTGGGAACAAAATAAGGAAGGCAATTCATATCTAAGTATATGCTGTTTTTTCGGTATTGATAACATTTCAGGACTCAGTAGAATCACTACTTCTTCAGCAACCACCACCTTCTTAAAAATAGTTGAAACCATCATACTGTAAGCACTAAGTATCTCTTTTGTAATTTCTCATTTTTTGTGTTGTTATTTATTTATGTGGTCAACGTCTGTCTCTGCCACATCATAAGACCTCCAGGAGGGAAGCGGTCATTGATGGTCCTGCTCCCCAGCATGTCCCCAGGGCCCAACACCATTGTGCCCTCTGAGACTAGGTCTCAAATGAACAAATGTTTGACAAACAGACAAGCAACATATGAGAGAAAAAGATAATTGTTCTTGCTACTTTTATTGATCTGTGTTTACTTTGACCAGTTCTACAAAGTCCGCACAAAATTACATTTGAGTGTTTTTCACTTACAGTCCCAAAAGTAACCTTGGGGCTGGGCACAGTGGCTCATACCTGTAATTCCAGCACTTTGGGAGACTGAAGCAGGCAGATCACCTGAGGTAAGGAGTTCGAGGCCAGCATGGCCAACATGGCAAAACATCAACTCTGCTAAAAATATAAAAATTGGCCGGGCGCGGTGGCTCAAGCCTGTAATCCCAGCACTTTGGGAGGCCGAGACGGGCGGATCACGAGGTCAGGAGATCGAGACCATCCTGGCTAATACGGTGAAACCCCGTCTCTACTAAAAATACAAAAACTAGCCGGGCGAGGTGGCGGGCGCCTGTAGTCCCAGCTACTTGGGAGGCTGAGGCAGGAGAATGGCGGAAACCCAGGAGGCGGAGCTTGCAGTGAGCTGAGATCTGGCCACTGCACTCCAGTCCGGGCGACAGAGCGAGACTCCGCCTCAAAAAAAATAAAAATAAAAAAAAAATAAATAAAAAAAAATAAAAATAAAAATTAGCCAGATGTGGTGGTGCATGCCTGTACTCCCAGATACTTGGGAGGCTGAGGAAGGAGGATTGCTTGAATCTGGGAGGCAGAGGTTGAAGTGACCCAAGATCATGGCACTGCACTCCAACCTGGGCAACAGAATAAGACTTTGTCTCAAAACAAAACAAAACAAAAAAAGTAACTTTGGAAACAATTTATCTCATTAAAAAATCTCCTTTGGGATTGTAATTGATATTCATTAAATGTATAAATTCATTTCCAGGTAATTAACACTTTAATAAGTTCTGGATGAAGTAGTCTGTTCCTATATTTATATTTAGAATTATTTATATTTATATATTTGTGTATATATATTTATATACATATAAAATACATATCTATTATATGTCTATAAAATAGACACTTTTTTGGAAAGGAAGCTTCACTTATAATTCATATTTTTTAAATTATCTATGACCACAGTTTAAATTTTTTAAAATTCTTAGTTTTCAGTTTTGCTCATTTTAAAAAAATGATAGATCATAGGTAATTTTTCAGTTGGATTCTGGTATAGATTATGGTGAGTCATTGCACAAAATTTGAATAGTATATTTTTGATGAAAGTAGAAATGAGGAAAAATTGTTTAGATTTATACCAAATATTAATTTCATGAATATTCCATGTCCTATTATAACTGAGAGGTAATCTCAGTTATGATAGCTATAGCACAGAGGTATTTCTGTGCTGAGTGTATGGATAAAATTACAATGGGAACCACCATTACTACCCAGTCCACACCTCTGTTTGGAGGAATTCCTGTGCAAGTTGCAAACCCTAGATCTTTCTATTGATGTTCAAAATGCATCCAGACTGAAGAAAACATGCTGCTTTCCACTGTGCATCACCTGTAATTTTGCTCTTACCAAGTGTGAGATGTCAGTGTTCTCTTCCACTTATTTGTCTGGTTTCTGCTCCTTCTCCTTTAAAATGTGTGTGAAGGCAGGAAAACAGAAGTGGAGAAGCATAAAGCATGAGGATCAGGCTCCCCTCACTCAACTGTCCATCAACCCAATTCCATTGACAGATAGCTATAAAAGAGTCTTAAATATTGTTGCTTATGTATGTCAAACACAGTTATATTGTTGGTGCTAATGCAGTAGCTGATAAGTTTTTAATATCTATATTTATTTATATCATCCTGAAAATAGATGCAAGACTTCTGGGACAGAAAAAGATTATTACTTAGACAAGAACTACATCCATTCTCCTTGCCCTAAATGTTCAACTTCTGGGGTGATGTGATTAGAGCTAGATGGACAGCCTTGTATATGTGCAGGTCACACCATAGGAGAGGAACCCTGAAACTCTAAAGTGGAGAGTTTATGAGGACAGAGCTGCCCATTGCTTCTCCACTCCTGAGAAAGGGACAGAAACCTTTGCTTCCTAATATAAACAAATTCTTCTTTGGAAGAGAAGGGAAACAAATACTGGCATATTATCATTTTCAAAACAAGTAAATGTCTCCAGAGGGAATATAAGAGGAGCTTCTCAGAGTTTATAAACCCTGAAATATGTCTGTAGATCTGAGTTTCTTCCCTGATTGAAATGTAAACAAATACTTCTGGATATGTACGTTTCTCCAGACGGTCTCTCGCTATCTATTCAGTAACTTCCAAGGCTTATGCTTTGATTCTGTCCCAGTAAACTGTTCAGAAAACGCTAAATATTCAGAAACATAAAAAATTCTTTTCCTGAAAGTAATGTCCCCGCGGAAAACACCTCAATCATTTCAAAAATAATTTGGCAAACAAGGAGGCAATCATTAATGTATTTTGTAATTATTTTGCCAAGAAATCTTCACATGTTCACAAAATAAATGTCTCTAACCTAGTTTCTGGCTTAGTTTGGACCCATGGACCTCAACCTTGTTGCAATGTGATGCTATGCCATATTTCATGTATAATTTCATCTAAATATTTATGGAGCATTACTCAGTGCCAGACACTGTTCTAGGTGCTGGAGGAACAGCTGTGAATAAGACATAGCAAAAAGAAAAAAAATTCTGCTTTTAATATGATATGCTTGAAATATGATATGCCATAACATTTGCCAATAATTTATTCCTAATATTAGATAAAGTATGTTTCCTAAATGATTAATGTTATCATCATTTAAGAAACCTGCTTTATTATTAGCATGGGTTTTTGTGTTTTTATATGTTTAATATAAAGGTGTGAATATCCATAAAAGGGCACTTCTCTTAACTTTATATTCTAACATGTTATTGAAAAGGTAGATAGAAGTGGAATAAAGCCTAGGTAGCCTGAAGAAGATATGCATCACCTGGGCATTGTGTGCAGCCTAGAAACGTTCTGAAGGCTGCTGGTTTAGCAAGCTCCAACCTGGGATCTGGGCACACTTTTCCCTTTTCTCAGTTACTACCCTTTAAAGAATATGGACTGGATGATTTCTAAGGACTTTTTAAGCTCTAACATTTTAGTATTTTTTGGCCTAATGTTAACAATTTATTTGTAAAATATCTTTATTTGTATTTTATTTTTATTTTTTGTCTGTTAAAATTTGTTCTTCAAGATCTAAATTTCTGTTTAAATTTTAAGATTTATGATTGAATGTCTCCCCAGAGCATCATTTGGTAAACACTCAATCTAAAGCAGACATAAAGTAATTCTGTATCTTGACATTATTTTGCTTTTTGGGTTCCTTTGTAGTTTGTATGTGTTTATTATTTATATCTGTCACCACAATGTTGGCGTCATTAGAACAGGAACACTGTCTTTTTCACAGCTGTTCCCTAGTGCTTATAACAGTCTGAGACACGGTAGGCACTCACTCATTTATCAGGGCAAATGATAGGATTGTTACATTTTATACATAATCACAATTCTCAAGATAATTCAAATGAGATAATGTACGTTAAAGTACTTTGTAAACCCTTCCAAAGATTTATGATTTAAAATTTTATGAATAGAGAATGTAAATCTGCTTTCTTTTTCTTCTAGCTAGAGATATATTTAGGTACAGTATAGGAAATTTATATTAGTTTTAGGTGATTATTTCAATAAGTCTGATAGGGATGTATTTTTACTTAGTTATTAAAATCATTTATCTAGGGCAGAGCATGATGGCTCACATCTGTAATCCCAGTACTTTGGGAGGCTGAGGAGGCAGAGGGAACACTTCAGCCAAGGAGCTGGAGACCAGTCTGGGCAACATAACGAGACTCTGTCTCTATAAAATGTTTAAAAATTATCCAGGTGTGGTGGCATACATCTATGGTCTCAGCTACTCGGAAGGTTGAGGTGGGCTGAGCCTGGGGGGTCAAGGCTGCAGTGAGCTGTGATCATGCCACTTTACTCCAGCCTGGGCAACATAGCGGGACCCTATATAAAATCTCTCTATATATGCAATTAACAACATTTACCAGAAGCTTTTGGATACATAACACATTTTCCCTAAGTCCATCATATCTAAAAGCAATTTTATAGAAACAGTAGAATAATGTGAAATTATGTTAATTACATGTTGATAGCCCAAGTTGATCTAAATGCACAAAATCGTTTCTCAGTAAGAGTTACCTGTTTTAAACCACCTAAATGTAGGCTGATAAATATTGTGTCTCTCCAGAAATAAAGTACATTTTCTTAGTTCTGTATGTGTCAAAAATATATAGTATTCAAAATGTAAAATGTGCAGGAGGTATATTTTTAATAAACTTCAGTTCAGTGATCCCCACTGTTATTTTAAAATTACCTAAAATTATATTAATATTTGGGGTGATGTATTTTCACCATTTATATAATTTTAAGAGTAAGACGAAAAGTCCTAATCGAAAGCAGAAATAACCTATCAATGACAGTCTATGTGTAAACAGCCACTTCTAATAGAGTTGAGGGTTCTTGCTCTACAGGTAAGATCTCTAATAGTAATTGATTTACTGAAAGTAATTGCTGTCAAGTTTTCCTGTCAGGTTTATTTTCTGTGATCAACTTCATTTAAAAGAGCTCATCGTACACAGAATACTTTCTTTGTTTCAATGCAACTTGAGTAGGTATAGTTTCCAAAGTTTGCCAGAAGTGAATTTAGTGGGCTGCCTTTCTTGGTAGAAAAGTTATCGAAGCAGAAATAACAAGAGTAAGAAATCTGCCTTTGCTTCAGTGCAAAGTTACGTGAAATTTACTTTGTAGTCCTGGGTCTTACTGAAAGCCAGTAGAAAAAAAATGATATAATAACCAGTATCTGTGAAAAATGTTAAAGGACACTTTAACATTTGATTCAGTGCTAAACTTTACGATTATAAATAAGAAAATGCAATATTTTAAAAGAAGTAAAGCTAGAGTGGGAAAAAGATAAGTGGCACTTATGAAAGCATCACCAAAGTTTGCCTTAGAAATCCAAAGAACTCAAGCAAATGCTGCCAGCAAAGTGTCAGAATGGCCCAGCACAAAGAGGTGCAAATCCAGGAAATTAGGTTTTCTCTCTTTTCTGAGGTCTGGAGTCAGTAATTGTGCTCAGTAAAATGGAAAAGACCATAATATTCTGGTTTAATCGTCTTTCTCTTGAATAGATGAGTCACAAATTTGTACCTGAAATCCTCCACATCCAAATGTGATATAGATAAAAGCAGGCACTCCCATCTGCCTGCCATCAGTTTGAACCCACTTTTAAGAAATAATTCAAGTCATTTTGATAAAAATGAGAGTAGAACTTGCCTAAATACCCCCACAGTGAGGGAAAGACACATCTAAAATCACAATAGGGACATTTATTTTAAGACTCATGGCTACCTATTTAGGTAGAAAGGAAAATTATATCCTGTAGAAATTATAGCATAACAAGAAAAGCTAAAATAAATTTGTTTTTTTCTGTGCAATATAATATTGCATTTTATCTTAATACTATCTGTGTGATGTAATGAGAATCACATAAGTGGAACATAAATTTAAAAGTTTCAAGTTTTTAATTGTAAAGGCACAGATGAAACAAAATAGGTTAAATTATTTTTACTTTAATCTGCCATTCAACATGTGTGTTACATACATGCACACACATGCACTAAAATTATTGGATAAGAAATTATAATATTAGATATATAGCTAGATCAATGTTTAATTATTCCTCATTAATACACATACACAATGAGGAATTAAGCATTGATCTAGCTATATAGCTAATATTATAATTCCGCATCAAATGATTTTAGTAACATAAACCTCCAGGTCTATAGTATGCTTTTTAAAAACAAGGCTTCACATACTCATCTCAGGTCATCTGAGAGATTACTGAATATTACATGCCTGTGCTTGAATTCATAGCCTGCTCTGTGGTTACTGGATAATAAAGCTCCCATGGCCATTTGTAACATTTTAAGGTGATATATCATTTAAAGCAATTGCCCTGACTCTACAGCCCTCTCCCTGTATAAGGCAGAAGGACTAGGCAACTGCACAGCTGTAGAAAGTGCATCTATCTGTTATGCTGTATTAAGAAAGCACATGCCTTTCTGATGAGGAGAAAAGAGGCAGCAAGTTTGGAGGGCTAAAGAAAATGTTACAATGCAACATTCAGATCAATGCTTTTTCTCTCACGGCTAGTAACTACTCTATCATAGCAGGTGCATGGCTCTACTACACTGCAAAATCTTAGCCACAATAGTATCTGTCAAATGGGAAAGAGGATAAAATGAAGTTTTCCCCTTCCCTTCTTGAGAAAACGATCTGTCGTAGACCAAGAACATAGCAACCAGGCTCATAACAAAACAGTTAATCGCTACATTTCACAAAATTTAATACTATGGCCCCAAAACAGAATTAAACAGTCTATAGACATTTCATAAACTATGCCTTAGGCTAGCCATATGGAATAGATACTACTTTATTTCACTTATTCATGGAATGATTTTTTTGATATTTTAATATCTTAAAAATTGGGGTGTATCTTAACATTTATGCAATGGCATAGCTTTATCATTATTTTTCTTAGTGGCAAAACATATGCTTAATTATCAGATTTGATGAAACACTATTTTCACATGTTTAAGACCCAAGAAATGGGGTCACAAAGGCTTAATCACTCTCACATAGACAGCTTCAAGTTCAAGACTCTATAACTGTAAACTTACTTTTTAACTGATATAATATACATCTACCCTATTCCCAAATCTCTTGAAAGCAAGCCCATAGCACAGAATCTTATCCCATTATATAAATGATGGTCCAAAATCAGAGATATTAGAAACATTTGCAGGGATTCAACACAAGGGAGATTCTTGGTTGCTGGTTTTCAATATGGAGGGGGTCATGTGTCAAGAATATAGTCAGCTTCTATCTGCTAAAAGTGGCCCCTGGCTGACAACCTTCAAGGAAATGAGAAACTCAGCCTTAAAACTACAAGGAAATGAATAATAAAATAAAGGTTGTGAATATTAACACCCTCAATAACCTTATAAGCCGATTCTTTTCTAGAGCTTCCAGTAAGAATGCAGTCTGGCCAAGGACACACTGATTATGAGAACCTAGTATGAGTCTCTGATTAGAAAACCCAAGGGAACTGTGTGTAGATATCTGTGCTACAGAACTGTGAGCTAATAAATGGGCATTTCTAATTAAGCTACTAAGTTTGTGGTAATTTATTACACAGCAATAGAAAACTAATACAGATTTTGATCAGAGAAAGAGATAAGGGGACGAGAGGAATGAATAATAGGAAGTGTTTTATATGTCATAGGCAATCCTTGACAGGGAACTCTTTCTTATTATTGCAAACTAAATACTGCTGAGATATACGATCACCTAGATATGTGGTAAAAAAAATGGTGGTGTATTTCTCATCATCTCACCAGTAAGATGAAAAGCTTTGTCAATGTGACCCTACACTTCATTCAATATTTATCTTGGGAAAATAGAGCTTTTTTTTTGTTGACGATGGACTCAGATTTCTACAGCTTGGAGTGATGAGTAGTTTGTGTAGGCCTTTAATGAATAACAAGAGCTTTCATATGCTGAGTATATCATATGTATCAATTATCATACTATGTTTTTATATGGATACACTCAATAACTCTTCTACACAATAGTATGGCATATCTATTATTATTTTACTTTGCAAAAGAGAAAATATAGTCAAAGAGTGCAGACAATTTACTGTTTAATTTTTAAAGCCATGATCTTTTCCTATGCTACACTCTCAATCGTGGTCTGTCTTGTTGTGGTACTGCTTTTGTGTCTCTCAAAATGTAAGCAAGTAACTTGTATAGAAAACAAAAGCAAAAGTGATGCTATTTTGATGTAATCCCTCTTGATAATATGAATATTGAATGTGGGGGAAATAATCAAATGAGTATTTTTTTAAGGTGCTCAAATTAAATTATGAATTTCTTAAAATGTTTGTAAAGATATTTGTATATAAGAATATGAGATATGTTTTAAAGGATTATTGAAAATAATTTTTTATTAGTGTTTCAGAATCTGCTGTACCAACAATTTTAAGTTACTTGACTGGAACCAGTGAAAGTTAATAGCAGAATAAATTATCTGTTGACAGCAAGAGAATATCATAGAATGGGTTGAGTTAATACACTTTTCTAAATTATTGGTTGAGAATTTGCAACACATTTTCCCTTAGAAACAATGTTTTAAAATGTGGCTGTGTAACTGTGCCAACCATCAGAAACATTCATAATAAATTAAGAAATATTAATGAGTATTATTATAACATTTTGTACTTCCTAAGAGTTTACAAATTTTTCAAATATGTTATGCAAATGTTGAACTGTAGTACTAGACCCTTTTTATTTAAAATAGTTAAAATATCATTTCTATGAGCAGGTGCACTGTAAATTCCCACTTGGAATACAGGAAATGACCTTGTATTCTTTAAGACATTATTAGGGAATGACAATCCATTTTCACCACATTATGAACTTCTCGCCCACCAGGCAACTCAATATCACTCTCCTTACTTAGGCTTTGGTTGACTTTTGCTTTCAACAGCTTTCAACTGCAAGATCTTTTTTGGAGGTCTGTCCTTGGTTTACCTTGGTAACTTTCTCCACACATGAAAGAGCTGGAAGTCTTCATAGTTTATGTCCTGTTAAATTTTACCTGAGATTGCACCCTTGCTGGTCATTCTCTCACTTTCTCTCCTGCTTCCCCAACCTTACCAATCAGCACCCCCTGGGAACACTTTCTTAATGTATCATTTGCATGTGAATATTTGTCTTAGGTCAGCTTGGGAAACTTGACTTAAATCAGTAGCGATCCTAAAAAGCAGATCCTAAAGATGGGATTCTAAAGTGCAATCACTCACAGGCTAGATGGTAGCAAGGACTGATTGTGGTGATAAATGGAGTATGGATAATCTCTGACATGCTGACAGTGCTGGTAACACTTACACCTGTGGCGGAGTGGAATGGAATACAGGTAGAAGAGGATGCACTGATTCACGATATCTCTAGCAGTTGAGATACATGGGGGGAATAATAATTATCAAAAAGTGAGAAATTGATTTTTGCTGATTCTATTGAAGGAAAAAAATGGCAAATTCAATACAATCACTCAGCAATTTAAGGCACAATATAGAAGTCAGAATACCTTTATCTCAGAGCCAGAGAGCAAGCTGTTTGAAGACCAAGCCCAAAACTAATGTAAAAATAGAAGAGCCTTATGTAAGGCTAAATTTGCAGACTGTGTAAGTCTCCTGAATCTTGAGATAGGGACATTTTCATGTATTTTCTTAAGAACGTAAAGATTAGCCTATTTTGCCTTTGCTAGAAGATGACAGTGTCCTGCCATCAAGTCTGAGCGTGGTCCAATTGAATGTTGCTCCTACAAAGATCTGAAAGGAATTCATCTCCAAAGAAGCTACAAAAGAAAGCTTTTATGACCAGTAGAAACTGTGAATCATATGTAGTACAGATCTTGAGAGATCTGGTTCAGTAAAAGAAGACTGTGAAGCTGAGTAAGGGAGAAAGGGAGAGATTTTATATGGGAGTAAATGCACGACTCAGGATTTAATACACTGGAATAGGCATCTGGGTTAGATCCTAATATGCTGAGGGGCATATTAGGCTCTGTGACTCTTGGAGACAATGATGGTATGTGTTAAATGAAATGGAGATGTCAGATTTGCCTTGATAGAATGTTGAGAAGGGATTCCCAAGGCTCATAGAAATAGACTTTATAGAGTGACTCTGTTACATAAAATCCAAAATCTTCTCCCCTGATAATCATGGTCCTTAAGAGAGCCAGAGGACATTTTATTTTCAAAGATGATAAGGAATGCCTCAAAGAGCAGCCCAATAAGTGGCTGTTTTCTCTAAGTTGGTGCTGACAGTAGGAGACACTGTTGTGCTACTGGGCTCTCTAGTCTCAAAAATAATGACAGATTTAATTACTCTAATTTGCAGCCAGTTCAGAGTGGCAGCTAGAGAAACTGTCCCACAAGATTCTTGATAACACTTAATGGATCTGGGTTTTCCTAAGGAAATTCAATAATAGTTTTACTCACATGGTCTTGGTCAAATCATTGTCTGTGGGCTCACAGGCTGCCTGATTTACCAACAAGAGACTCTACATAGTATCATTTAGACAAAAGGGCTCAATTTAAGACAGAAGAGAGCAACCATGGACACGTTACTATGGATTCACATTAGTACTATCACATATAGTATCACCAGAAGCTGCATCCTTTTAGAGTATTGAAATTTACTCTTAAAGGTGTAGCTAAAGGCATCGGCTTGGAGACAATCATGTGTATGAATGAGGTTCTGCCTTTCAAGATGTGATGCATACTTTGAACCAAACATCACAGGACCTGTGACAATGATTGATGACAGATAGAAATCTGGGAGGCAAGGATTGCAATGAGAGGTCCTGCTTATTGTCACTCCCGGTGACCCTGCTGGGGAAATAGATGATGTCTGCTTTCAAATCTTATAGTTCCTTTTATCTAAAGATCTCAGTTTCCAGAGAGAAGATACATTCATCAGGAGACACTATAAAGGTCCCACTAAGCCAAAGACTACAGCTACTACCTTATCGTATGTACTTAAATCTTGTGGAAAATAAAAGGCAAAGTAAAGAGTTGCCACACTGGCAGGGAGAATTGACACTAAATCTCATGAGAAGGTAGGTACGCTGCTACATAATGGGCGAAGGGAGAATGTGTTTATAATTCAAGGACATTTCTTAGTACTGGCATATCCAGTTTTAAGTGTGTATAAGCAATTACCACAATCTACCTAAGAAAGATAATAAAGAGCACATATTCCTAAAAAATGAAGGCCTGGGCCATCATTACCACCAAGTAAGTCATGTGGACCTGCAGAAAGAAGAGCTGTAGGAAAGAGTGATCTAGACTAGGTTGTAGAGGAAAGAGATGCTTAATGTTGAAAGAGACCAAATGAAATCTACAGGCAGGCAGCCCGGGCGGCGCCTTGAGCCTAGTTAGAAGTTGACCCTACAGGCAGGCAGCCCGGGTGGCGCCTTGAGCCTAGTTAAAAGTTGATGCCGGACCTAACCGATAATGTTATCTATAGATTTCAGATGTTGTATAGACAAGCAATGTGAAAGTCCCTGTCTTGTTCTTTTTCTGTTCTAATTACTAGTGCTTGCCATATATCTCTCAACTTCCTGAGCCCAGTATAAACATATCCCACCATATGTCTCCCCTCCATATATCCCTCAACTTCCTGGGCTCATCCCACCATATGTCTCCCTACCATATATCTTTCAATTCAAAGACTACCATATATCTCAACTTTAGAAGGACACCACCTGGAAAATCCCCGATAAGAACACAGCCGTTTGTGAGAGCACGGGAACCAATAAAAAAACTGCTAAATGTATAAACTTAAAATGTTAACCAATTGTAATGCTGTAACCTAGAGAATTCCCTCGTTCCTCTGCAACTTTACAAGTCCTGTTTACATTAGGCTATAAAAGGCAAGCGCACGCATTGTTCAGGGCCCTCCTGTATGTTGTGGAACGGAGGGACCAAGTTCGAACTTGAATTAAAGATCCTTGCCGCTTGGCTTTGACTCTGGACTCTGGTGGTCTTTTTCGGGGAACTAACGGTCTGGGCATAACAATGTAAGTTTTGCTAAGTACCGTTTGTGAAACTCATTCTAATAATTCTTCTACTGTTATACTTCTTCTGGAAAATCACCACCATGAAAATTCCATATCAACTAATGTTGGGGTCCGCGTGTTTCCTAAACAAAGGAATGAACACACAAGACAACACAAGACAAGACAAACATGGCGGCCACCCCGAACGACACGTTCCACTTTATTTTATACAGTCATTTGTGGAATGTTACCAAGTCACAAGACACATTGTTGTTTTTCTGACCTTTCCCTGACTTTCTGGATTTTCAAGATGTTTACACATAAACAAGCCCCCAGGGTCTGCTGTTTGCAGCTGGCTCCTATCGGAACGCCCTGCTTTGTTTGCAAGAGCAGGACTTATCGGAACGTCTCCTTTGGGAGCACGTAGTCCTCTACAACTAATCCTCAAACCAAAAACATTGAATCTGAGCAATGCAAGAGGACACTGTAGCAGACAATATTGGTGCTCAGTCCAGATTCCTACAGATACCTTTTTGTTCTTTGAGTCCCTCCCTCTTTCCTCAAATAGCTCACTCTGCATATGTTTGCCTTCACTTACAAAAGCCAGCACCTGAGGATCCATGTTGTCCATTCTAGAAGATAGCTGCAAGTGCCTGGAGATAGTGTTAGCAGCAGTGAATCATTATGAGTCTGCAGCAACTCATTTCTGGCCCCTGCAGAGGAAAGAACTCATCTGAAGATCATAAAGAATAAGGAGAGACCGAGGCAACTTTTAGAGCAGGAATGAAAGGAAGTAAAGTACACTTGGAAGAGGGCCAAGTAGGCAACTTGAGAGATGCAAGTGCCTGGTTTTACCTTTAACATGGTGATTTACACATTGGCATGCTTCCAGGATCTTGCATCACTCCTCCCTTGATTTTTCCTTGCTATGGACTGCCGCATATCCAGTGGCCTGCCAGGACTTTGGAGGGGCTGCATGCACAGTATGTTTACTGAAGTTGTGCACGTGCTCATCTGTGGCATTTTTCCCTTACCAGTCGAGTGTTCCTAGAGGAAGGTCATATACCACTTAAACTCTGCCATTTCACCTCTTACTGCTCATGCTTGTGCCCACTTGCCCAGCTCCTGAGATCTTATCTAGAAGCTGCTCATCACATGTTTTCTATCTATTGGGAAACTGCTTTTCCCTAGCACCAGCTGCAACAAATTATTATTTTCAAGGGACAGTTTAACAACTGCCTGACCATCACCTAGTGGTTGCCTAACATTCCTGTAAAGGGTGGGTACCTTTCCATTCGTGCTTATGTTGGCCTAACTACCTACTATAACAAGAGTACCCTGGACCAGTGCTTACCCAGTACATCAATTTGAAAGCCAAGTTCACTTGCATGAGGACAGTACATCTCTGATATATTACTTAAATTTAAGATTTCTCTTTGGCTCAGGTCAATGCTACCTTTTGTAGCTCTTTGCTTGTGGTAGATTGTTGAAATAATGACCCAAAATGATTTGCTTCTCCCTTATTTATGCCCTTGGATAACCCCTACATACATTGACTATGGCTTGACTATGAAAGTGAAACTGTCTTTGCAAAATTATAACTGAGGAATTTATGACAGTGAAAGAAATCAGACCTAACTGACTCCATCTTGCTGATAACCTTTAAGCTGTCCTTGTTCATTCCTGGGCATAGGCCGAATGAACTTTGGGAAGGAATTTAGTTCATGGTTTAACTCTGAAATGAAATTGATAACACTCCCTCCCGGCCTGGGGACCAGTCTGTCTTTGTAGGACTAACAAATTAGCTACAAGATTAGAAATTCCTGTATAGGGGTCATGCAGCCCCTGGTTCCAAGAGTTTGAACCTCCCCAAACTGGTCCTGGGGATAACATCACTATTGCAAAACCTAAGATCAGTGCTTGAGATATTTTGCAGACCCTGAACTCGATAGATCAGCTGACACCACCCAGATCAGTAATGTGGCTCAGCCAGTTCTGCCATCTCATCCAGGAACAGAAGATGGTAAGAAAAACTCATTTCAACCCCCTATGATTCCATCTCCAACCTGACTAATCAGCACTCCCCACTTCCCAAGCCCCGACTTGGCAAATTATATTAAAAACTCTGATCCCTGAATGTTCGGGGAGACTGATTTGAGGACTAATAAAACTTCAATTCTCCCGCACAACCGGCTCTGTGTGAATTACTCTTTCTCCATTATAATTCCCTTTCCTGATAAATCAACTCTATCTAGTCAGCGGACAAGGTGAACCAACTGGGGAGTTACAAAACTTTCTTTGACTAGGAGACACTAGCAGACATGATGCAGACAGAAGCTTCAACAGTGCTTGTACTTTGTGGCTTGTCCTCTCTCAATCCTCTTGAAGACCTTACAACCGTTACCTCGTGACTAAGGCTAAACTAATCTGCTGGAGACAAATGGTCCCAGCACCTAAACCAGGAGCCAAGACCAATGGTCAGATATGTGAGTAAGTCCATCCTAGATTAACCACACTGCAGCTAACTACAGTCTGACGGAGCCCAGCAAAACAACCACTCACCTGAGCCCAGTCCAAATTGCTAACCCCCAAAATCATAGACTAATAAATGACCTTTATTTAAAATTATTAGATTTTGGTGTGGCTTTTTTGTATCAAATGTTTACTGATTTCCTACTATTGCTTCAACTTGCTCATCCTGTGTCCTACACTCTTTTATGGTTTCTCCTGAAAGTACATTCTGTATAGATTATTTCCATAGGAATCTTTGTCTTGGGATTTACTTCTGGGGAACACGGCCCATGACAAAAATTTGTTAACTCTCTGGATTTTAAGAAGAGAAAATAAGTGTTAAACTTATAAATTTACATTACAGAATGGGCATTTGTGTCAGGTATTCTGAATTTGAAGAAGAAAGGCATTCAGAGAAAAGCATAAGGGGAATCGTGTAGATTTTATAGCCTCCGTTCTTCTTTCCATTCTGTAGGCTGTACCTATCCTATCCTCCTTTTACCAACTTTATCTATGAATAGCATGTAAGTTAAGGGATTAGATCCTGCGTGGATATTTACAAATAGATTAATAATTTTAGAAATTTAAAACACATTATAATGACAGGACAGATTATCTTTCCATTGTATTCTCAAGTGCTGTTTTCTACAACACAAAAAGCAATTAAAAAAAAAAAAAACAGGCAATGAGATATTTGTTGTCAGTTACAACAGCCAAGTATATGTCTGTCTGTCATTTGTTTCTTGACAGAAGAATTCTCAGAGCTCAAGAAGGGGTGAAAAGGCACCCACTGAGGAGGAGCTATCATTGCAGTCTGTAGGAAGTTTTTAGTTATTTTACTGAGTTAAATGCCACTGGAGATCTCTTGTGTTATGACAGGAGTTCATCGATGTTTTTGAAAAAAACACTATATCAACATTTTTAATATAATCTTGTTTTGAGAATGAGAAGAACAATGCTTCAAGGCTTTTTTTTTTTTTTTTTTTTACAATGAAACTGTATATAATAAGGTGATTGATATTTAAAATTCCATTCACATCTATTGTCCTTGGTGTGCTTTTCCCCAAAGCGAGAAATACATTCTTTATTATTTTTCCAAATTCTGGTAAAGTTTGATTGTTTATTTGATAAAACATAGGAAAATAAAATTGGTCTCTATACATCATTGGCTTTTGTATGATTATTACAAATTGTAACTTTCATAGATTAGTATTGCATCACAATTTAAATATGCACATTCTTACCATGCTGTGGACTATTTCTGAGAGATGATATATGCTTAATTTTGTGGTTAACAATCAGGGTTTAGATAAAATTATAAAATGAAAAATTAACTAAATCTTTGGGGATGATTACTTCTAACAATTAATAATACTAAGGGAATAAGAGACTGTGATAAATGGGGAGATTATATTTAAACTATTAATATTAGCAGTACAAAGAAAAGGGAAGGCTGTGAGTTATACAAAAAAGGCTATTAATTTGAGTTTTAACAACTCTTCCCTGAAATAAATACTATGATTCACAATTTTAAGTAAAAGTAGAGTACATGCTAATAAAATTACTCACTATTATATTTCAAATATACAAATCCTGAAATTACTATGAAACGATTTATGCTAGAAAAATATTGTGTGCTTTCTGATAGGAGGTTTGCATGTTCAAAGCTTTTGAGTGACTCTAAAAATTCCAAACTTTCCATTTTAAATAGTATGCTATTTGTCAATGAAAGAAAAGTAATATGTTTCTAAAAAGTGTAAAATGTTGTCTAAATAAATAGCATAGAGTTATTATAAGGATTAGTCTTCTAATCATTACTTGTCTTGACTATACTCCAGGAATATTAGGTATATATACATTTGTAACCTTTTGTCATGTGCATTGAATTGCATTTATGGATATATGATTTATAAATAATAAAGAACATTCACTTTTTAATGGAGTTAAATCTCCTCCTGTTAGGTTTCTTGTTTGGCAGATGTGTAATTTTTTGGATGATATGCACAGACCTAGGTGTAGAAAAAAGCATATGAAGGCCGGGCGCGGTGGCTCAAGCCTGTAATCCCAGCACTTTGGGAGGCCGAGACGGGCGGATCACGAGGTCAGGAGATCGAGACCATCCTGGCTAACACAGTGAAACCCTGTCTCTACTAAAAAATACAAAAAATAGCCGGGTGAGGTGGCGGGCGCCTGTAGTCCCAGCTACTCGGGAGGCTGAGGCAGGAGAATGGCGTAAACCCAGGAGGCGGAGCTTGCAGTGAGCTGAGATCCGGCCACCGCACTCCAGTCCGGGCAACAGAGCGAGACTCCGCCTCAAAAAAAAAAAAAAAAAAAAAAAAAAAAAAAAAAAAAAGAAAAAAGCATATGAAAAGAGGAGAGACATACAGGGTCAGCTGCTCCCACTGTTTTGAACAGCATAAACTATATAATCACAGCAAAAATGGTATAACATCACAATATAGATAATTTAGATATAAAATGAATTGACTGTGAATTAGGTCTTCTACCCAGACTTCATTCACAAACTGGGGTGGTATGATTGCTTTTAGATGTCAACTTGGCTAGACCATCCTATTAAGTTTTTCAGTCACACACTAACCTGGGTCTTACTGTTTAGGTGTTTTAAGATCTAAAATCAGTTGACTTTAAGTAAAGGAGATTATCCTTAATAATGTGAGTGTGCCTCATCTAATCAGTTGACAAGCCTTAAGAACAAAACAGATTTCTATGAGGAAGAAGAAATTCTGCCTCAAGACTAAGTATGGTGTCAGCTCCTAGCCAAGACTGCCTTCCTTGCAAATTTCTGACTTGCCAGCTCCCACAATCATGCAATCCAATTCCTTGAAATAGATGTCTCTTTCTCTAGTACATATATGCATGTACAGTATGTATATTTGGGCATATATAGAATATAAATGCACACACTTATAAATATGTATATAGTTGTATTAAATTAAACTTAACCTTAAGCTGCCTCCATTTTAAGTTCAGCCTAAAGGTTTCTCTGTACATCATGAACTATAACCTAAAAGGAGTTGTAAACAGACTATAGTCTACTCTTGTGTCAATCATTGAGTTTTGGTCAATCACAGGTGGCCAACTGTTCAAATCATGTTCAAATAAGGCAAATGCTGGGCTGTAAAAAAGTAGATTTTTCTGTACCTCATTTCCGTTTTCTGTATGTCACTTTCCTTTTTCTGTTCATAAATTTCCACCATGTGGTTGCACTGGAGTCTCTGAGCCCATTCTGGCTCAGGAGGCTGCCTGATTTGCAAATTGTTCTTTGCTCAATTAAACTCTTTTAAATTTAATTTGGCTAAAGTTTTTCTTTTAACTCTCCTATACAGTGTATGTATACACACACACGCACACATGCATGTGCACACACATATTTATATTACAATACATATATAATATATACAGTATTTATTATATATATAATTTCAGTTTCTCTGGTAGCTCTAACTAATATGGGTGAATTACATTTCTTAACTTATATTAGGTTTGGGGATCCTGGAGGTAGAAGGGAGATTTTTAAGGGCAGGGAAAAGCATCATTTCAGAAATTCTGAAGATGAATGTTTATCATTAACCCTGCCTGTCCCAAGCCCTGCAGAATCAATGACAATAACACAGACATCCAACACTTGGGAGAGTCTTAAAACTACTCTCTAGAATTCTTGACTGACCATTGCTCCACAGTTATTTATGCCAGTACTTAACTTGGAGCATATACCACTTCCAGATAGGAACCAAATTGTAGCTGAGACAAAAGTGGACTTGAATAGAGCAGAAAGTCCTGCAGAACTCCCAACACTGTAGTTCTGAAGCTTTTTTCTTAAGCCTAGCAGTAAAACAAATTCTTACTTAGTGTAATTAATTTTTATAGCAGTGATCGCATGATAATGGGATTGCTGTCTATAAAACATGTATGCTAGAAATCTAAAGTGAACGTTAAACCCAGATGTGGAGATTTGACAAGAGTCCTTGAACTTAAAAAAAAAAAAAAAACAGGAGTAGAAAATAGATATGCTGATCTGATTAGATAGTTCAGCATGCACTAACTGGACATGTTTACTAATTTTCAGGATGATTGTGCACTGAAAGAGAACTTTCAATGAATATTTCATGAATATCATGATTCTGCATGGTCTAAGCCTTTTCAAAATAATAATAAAAAAATGTTTGAATAGCAAAGGTAGAGATTTAGAGATTTGTCTTCCCAGAGATATTTGCTTCCGTTCCAAGATAATAATAAATAAAGATAAATAATTCCTTCCTCTCCTGGAAGACTTTGTTTGTGTTCCAGTGTTAAGTTTCTCTTCAGAAGGTTGAGCAGATGTCTTATAAGCACTTGTGTAAGTTCTTAGTCTCATAATTTTGTATTTGCTTTCCTATGATGTACACTAACTGTATGAGAGGTAAAATGTGATTCTCATTCATGTCACCCTGTAGGGATTCACAGCATGGGGACCTGACATGAGATTCTACTCTGTGAGTAATGAACTGTGTCTCTGATCTGGAAGCTTCATGGTCTCACTCTGTCTCCCTCCATTTCTCTCTCTTTTTCTCTGTCTCTCTTGCTCTTTATATGTATATTTGTGTGTATGTGTATATATAAAACTACATGTATGTATTTGTATATATGTATATATACACAAATATGAAATTATTATTACATAATTGATAATATTTTTTAAATATTGCAAAAGCTTTCTTAGGACCTTCAAAAGGATATTATGGGGATTTTTTGCAAAAGAGCAACTTAAAAAAACTTGTATCTACTATGTCTCAAAATTTACTTAATACTGTATATCACAAAGTTTTGAATAAGGTAGTCCCTTTTCCACTAAATCATTTTAATTTTAGAAAGAAAGATAAAATTATGAAACATAATAATTACAATATGTTACAGGATATGCTGAGTCCCAATAAAGCACATACGAGTGCCATGATATAGTGATACATGCTTCAATTCTGTTTGACTCGTCCTTTATTTCATCTCTCCTGACTTCAGCCAGAGAGAATGATTTCTGCTTTTCAGAGTTCACCACATTAGGTTGTTTTCATTAGCCAAATTGAGTATAATCTTGATCTCCGCAGGTATATAATCAAAATTATATCTGAAAAACTCCGGGGATTGGGGTATATGCATATTTTGGGGCACTCTTTCTATTATAACTCATGTGATGTGTGTACTATTTTTCGTATCTCAAGAGTCTTAATTTCCTCTTTTGTATTATGAAAATACTAATACCTAACTCAAAAAGATGTTTTGAAAGTAAATCAGATAATTGCAAAGCACAGAATACCTCTCCTTCCTACTTTGTTTTTCCCCTGGTGTGACCTTGACTTAATCTGGCTAGTATTTGTATTAGAGAGTGGTGATGATAAAAGCATTTCTCCTGCAACTGAAACGAAGTGTTTCCTTTACATTATTCACTTCTTTCAGACACTACAGAATGTAATGAAATGTGTAGTTAGCTTGTGTGACAGAGTTAAATATCAAGTGACTCAGTTAAGCCTTTGGCAAGTAATGATTCAAAGTCAGTCCAATATTGAATTATTTGACAAATGACTGGAGTATTGATATTTTGTTTTGCTGATTAAAGAAGGATCCAAATGTATTAGAGACAAACCTGTAGAATAGTTCTGTTAATAAAGTCAGTGATAAGAAGGACATTTGTTTATCTGCTACAGCACTACCCTAAATCTAAATTGATCCTCAGAATACAGTTGATAATGATCAAACATCACGCTTTCCTTGCACTGTCAGAAAACATGCTTTAGTAATATATCGTTGTAAAATTCTTACATATGCAAAATAAATATACAGATTGAAAAAATTCCTAGAAGAATAAGAAATGGCATGAACTGGATTAAAAGAGAAATATATAACAGAATTTTTTTTGAAAATACATATACCTCCAGAATTTGTAAAATATTTCAACAATTATCATTGAGATAAATATAAATTACTTTTTCCAAATTTGGCCGGGCGCGGTGGCTCAAGCCTGTAATCTCAGCACTTTGGGAGGCCAAGACGGGCGGATCACGAGGTCAGGAGACCGAGACCATCCTGGCTAACAAGGTGAAACCCTGTCTCTACTAAAAAAAAAATACAAAAAACTAGCCAGGCAAGGTGGCGTGCGCCTGTAGTCCCAGCTACTCGGGAGGCTGAGGCAGGAGAATGGCCTAAACCTGGGAGGCGGAGCTTGCAGTGAGCGGAGATCCGGCCACTGCACTCCAGCCTGGGCGACAGAGCAAGACTCCGTTTCAAAAAAAAAAAAAAAAAATCTATTAAGGTAAATATTATAAACTAGATTATCCAAATGAAGTACTCAAATGGCACAATTAGGTAACAATAGTGACATAAAACAATGCTCTTCTCTTTTTAAATAAATGGAGAATTAGGAGATACACCTAATGGAAATGACGAGTTAATGGGTGCAGCACACCAACATGGCACATGTATACATACGTAACAAACCTGCACGTTGTGCACATGTACCCTAGAACTTAAATAATAATAATAATAATAAATAAATAAAATAAAATTACCTCACAGAAAAATTAAGAAACTTTAGCAAAGGGCCACTGGGGAAAATAAATCATTTAAACTATGTACAATTTTATTTATGATGATATCAGCTACAGTTTGATGACAAACAGCACTTAATAATCAAGTGGCCCCAAAAGCTTGAAATACGACTGTCCTATACGAGTTAAACCATGCAGCATCAGAAAAGACAAGGTGCAGTTTCTGTTATTTAAAAAAAGAGCATTACTATCAAAGCAGGAGCAAGAATTGAGAGAAAGCTGATTAATGATTAATGTTTGCCTTAGACTAAAACAAACATTTTTTCAAAAGTTTTCTTTTATTATAACCTGAACATGTTTTAAAATTTTTGTGTTATGTATTTTTACTTGTCCTTTTTCTTTTTAAATTTATTTTACCAAAAAAAATGCTGAATTTTCGGGGTTACTAACAATTCTAGTAATTTTGAATCGAAGAGATAAAATATTGATTTAGCTAAAGATAGACTGTATCAGTAACACAGAGGTTCATTCAGCAACTGTAACGTATGTAGAAGACACTTACGCTGTGTGAACTGAATATACTCCAGAGGAGAAGACATCACAAAAAAAGAAGATAAAATATCCAATTCTCACATAGTAATTTCTCAGTAGTAGTTAATTATTTCAATTCTGGTTAATACATTCCTGCTTTTCTTCAATTCAGAGTGAATCTATTAACTGAATTCTAGTTAAATCTGGGAGTCAGGCAAGATGGATTTTTTTCCAGACTGGCTGAAGTCCTGAGCCTGGTCTATGGTAAATTCTCCAGACAACCAATCTCTCTTGCAAACATTTAAAACTTAACATGCTTCTTACAATAATATTCCTACTTTTTTTATTTAATAAATAGTGTAAATGACAAAAATCAGTGCTCAAATACTAATTATCTTTGTGAACAAGGCAATTTATTCTTATGCGACAATACATTAAAAGGAAAAGCCATTTGGCAAAAAAAAAAAAAAAAAAAAAAAACCAACTAAAAACCAAACATAGAATTCAGTTAAAAAGAGAAAAAGTATAATATAAGAACACTAAATCCTAAAGTTAACCTGCAAGCATTGGAAATGCCATTACGCAGGCAAAATGGATTTAAAAGTTCATGGACATACTTTAGAAAGTTCCAGGGGTCAAAAAATGAATTGAAGTAGAAAAGGAAAAACACAGGGTAACAACGGACATTTTGAGTGAGGAAAACAGTGTGAGCAAAGGGACAGACATGTCAGATTCAAAAATAAATTCGTACTTGCTGGAGAACAAATTGTGATTTCAAATCACACATATTCTTTTAAGCCCGTATTTAAATATGATGAGAATAGTAGATGCAGTGAAAACATGTATACAAATATATTTTCTATTAAGATGGGGACTAATTAAAGGCATGTGTATGGAATTTCAAATGGAATGCAGCCATATGCTATATAATTATGTTTCAATCAAAGACGGACCACATATACAATGATACACCTACAAAACTGTAATGGAGTTGAAAAATTCCTATATTCTAGTGACATCATAAACATCCTAATGTTGGAGCACGACCCATTACTCACGTGTTTATAGTGATGCTCATGTAAACAAACCTACTGCACTGCCAATCATATAAAAGTATACCACATATACACAATTATGTGTAGTATGTAATACTTGAAAATGATAATAAACAAATACATTACTGATTTATGTAGGTACTATGCTATACTTCTTATGTTATTTTAGAGTGTACTCCTTCTACTTCTTAGAAATAATTGTTAAAAAGTCTCAGGCAAGTTCTTCAGAAGATATTTCAGAAGAAGGCATTGTTATCACAGGAGATGACAGCTCCACGTGTGTTATTGCCCCAAAAACCTTTCAGTGGGACAAGATGTGGAAGTAGGAAGACCGTGATATTGATGATCCTGACCCTGTGTAGGCCTAGGCTAATGGGAATGCTTGTTTCTTAGTTTTAACAATAAAGTTTATAAATAAATAAATATAAACAAAACATTTATGGAATACGGGTATAACGAAAGAAAATATTTTGTACAGTTGTACAATAGAAACCTGTGTGTTGTGTTTTAGACTTTTATTACAAAAGTCAAAAAGTTAGAAAATTCAAAAGTTTATGCAGCAAAAAAAAATTACGGAAACCTAAGATTAGTTTAATTTTGAAGAAAGAAAAAAAAGGGTATGTGCGTGTGTATTAGATTTTTTTTTTTCAGACAGGATCTTGCTCTGTCACCCAAGCTGGAGTGCAGTGGCATGATCATGTCTCACTGCAGCCTTGACCTCCCAGGCTCCAGCAATCCCGCCACTTCGGCCTCCTGAGTAGGTGGGGCCACAGGTGTGCACCACCACATCTAGCTAATTTTTTAAAATTTTGGTAGACACAAAGTCCCCCTATTTTCCCAGGCTGGCCTCTAACTCCTAGGCTCAAGCTATCCTCTCACCTCAGCCTCCCAAATTGCTGGGATTACAGGTGTAAGCTGCCATGCCTGGACAGAAAATATTTTTTATGTATTTATTATATCCTAGGCTTACAGTGTTTATAAAATCTGTAGTAGTGTCATGTTCTAAGCCTGCACATTCAATCACCATTCACTCACTGACTTACTCAAAGAGACTTCTAATCCTGCATGCTTCATTTGTGGTGAGTGCCCTAAATAGGTGTACCATTTTTGTAATCTTGTATAGCACATTTTTACTGTATCTTTTCCATGTTTTTATATGAAAAATTATACAAATACCATTATGTTACAATTGTCCCCAGTATTCAATGCAGTAACATGCTGCACAGGTTTGTAGCCTAAAATCAAGAAGCTATACCATATAGCCGAGCTGTGTAGTAGGTTTGCGAAGGTACACTGTATAATGTTAACACAATGAGGAAATCGCCAAACAACACGTTTCTAAGAATATATCCCCCAGCAT
The DNA here is from genome assembly GCF_009764315.1 of Trachypithecus francoisi. Lineage (NCBI taxonomy): Eukaryota > Metazoa > Chordata > Mammalia > Primates > Cercopithecidae > Trachypithecus > Trachypithecus francoisi. Next base: position 127,139,706 of record NW_022681454.1, on the reverse strand, counting down.
TAAGTGATGCATGACTGTACACAAATATTCTTGGTAAATGTGTTTTATCCACCATAATTATTTCTTACTAAGTAAAATGCCCATGGAGAGAAGACTACCACCTAGCTTGAAAGGACAGAAAATATTTATTCCAGAATTGAGAATTAGTGTGGGTTTTAACCCAATTTCGTCGTCAGTGTTCCCTGAGAAAAAAATGTTTGTATATATTTTTAACATTATAGAGCTCTAAAATTTTTTTGTCTTCTTTCATAAAACAAGAAAAATATACATATATTTTATGGAAAATGTCTTACAGAGTCACCACTCCCTGTGTGCCTCAAGTAATATTCATTCATAAATTATTTCCTGAGGATGAATATAGTTGTGAGTATGTATCTCATTTTGAAATATACTTAGTAGGAAATAGGGAAATTTCCTGGATAGAATCAGCTTCCCCAAAATTATATATATGCAAATGTTTAAAAAACACTTTAAAAAACAAATACTCTTTAACAAAAAATTCTGTTAAAATTTTCAAAGAAAATAAGTGGTAAGCCCTTATTTTTTAAAAATGTCCAGAATTCATCACATGAGAAGAACATAACTGCAGAAAATTGAATATAGGTGGTTATTAAAAGATTATCTCTTACCTAATGTAACAATTAAATAGCATATTTGAAAGCTAGTCGGCCAACATCTTTCTGAACATTCACAAAAATTGGAAATTCACAGCTTTGTAAATAAGTTTCTATATTCCATCAGTTTTATAGTTATCGTGTATTTATCCTATAATGTTTCTCTTGATTGTCTGCAATCCTTACAGTAATAAACAAATCACATCTCTCCTTTTTAACAAATCGTCTCATCTAAAGATTGACATTTGTTTTTTCTAGCGTTCCTCAAAGTAGTTGTTATACTATGTAAGCTTTTTAACTCTAGACAGACTAATTTGTCAGCATTCTGTTTTAAAACGTAGAACTGTCAGAAGGAAATGATTATAGCAATTCATTAAGAGAGCTTAAGTTCTTTGTTCAGCTAATGTGCATTAGGGAGCTCCTAAAACCCAGATGACTCCCCAACTGAAGCAGGGTCAGGGTTTTGAGGGATCAGAAATGTGCACGTGTCCTTGCAGGTCTGGCTTAAGTAGCAATTTTTAATTTTAACTGCAATTCAAAGTTGAGATTTGTTCCTGTTATCATGCCCCTTGCTTGAGGTCCCAACAACCAACAGATCAGTATTTTCTAAGAACTATTTTTGCAATGCTTGCAATTTTTCTGGATAATCAAAGTTTATGGAATTGGAGAGGTAGATAGTAATTTTTTTTTTTAAAGAAGCAAACATAGAAATAAAAGAGGAAACTAAGGAACCTGTCAAGTCTGTTTAGTATTCTTATAGAAACAGTTGTTCCAGCTACGCTTTGATGAGTGAAAAAATGGAGCAGACATCACCTACCTTTATCTTCAGTCTTTTATTGGTGCCAAGGCTACATTTATTTTTTATTTTTTTCATATTATTTAAAATGCTATAGTGGTTTCTGATCATCTGACATGGTTAAATGTTATCTATGTATTTCTTTTCTTTTGAGAAATATACAAAATCTTCCACAATTGTTTATTGCTATACCACTATACCTACAGTCCTCATTCATTTTATGTTTCATTCACTTAAGATAAATATCATTGACTGGCAGAGACCCCTACCCAACACAGATTTCTTATCTGAACTACCACCAACAACCAATTTGTTTATCCTTCAATCATATTCTTATGGCAAGATGAGCCTTTGATACTGTATCTGCACTTGGATTTGTCTCCCTCCTACTTATCATATTCTAGCAAAGAGTTTATTTTTAATTCATATTAATGACATTACATTTGCAGTTGTTAAAATCAGTCTTGGAGTTTCTGCCTATTAAACTAGTCAAATAGAGGGTTTTGGTCATGATTCTTGAATCAATGTGTAGGCAGGCAGATCATCATACATTCTGGTGTTGCTGGTATCACTCTGATTTATGCTTGTTGTTCAACCTAATTATGAATAGTGCCTCCTTTTATTTGCAAAAGAATCCCAATTTGAATAACAAGTTATATATTCACACACTGATAACTTGGAACAGGCAGTGGCATTATCAAGTCAAATGCAGTAGGACAGAGTTGAGAGGCAGAGGACACTACATGAAAATCATTATGATAAATGTCAGATCTATATCTGGCCACTAAATCAGAAAAGACTGTTACACACCCTCTCAATTTGGTCCAGGATTCTTAATATTAATTGCTATGGCTAATTCAATTATTCAACAAGCATCCCACATTATTAAAATTGCTCAGATGGCTGTGCTAAAATGTTATACAGATCTGACCTAAGGCTTATTCTAAGTCAATTTGTTATGCCAAGTAGAGAGCTGTGTTATTTCCCATAGGTGTCTTTCCAGAAGTGAAAAAAGTCAGAATTATAAGAGATATATGTGGGCAGATAAAAAAAGAAAAAAAAAGAAAAAAAAAAAGCAGCCATACTGTAGAAATGTTGCTCTCTGCAACATACACAGACACCAAATTTAATAAGAAATTCCTCTCAGTAGAAATCCAGAGCAGACATAAACATCGCTTCTGCTTCTTTTAGACTTACTGCTTTCAAGGTTCCTGTTAACTTATTTTGCATCAACCAGCACAGAGGCAAACCAATCTGTAAGGGTTCCGAGGAACGTTAGGCAGACACTACTAAACAGTGCCTTACCTTATATACGCTCCGCATAGCTTTTACTTCCATTTTCAGGACTAATCTAAGTTATTAAGGCATGGGAGGTTTGTGGGACCTTCTTGGGGCTCATACATGTAGAACCTGGTACTCTAAGAAAACTAAATTCAGGTATGAGAAGATTCCAAAGGGAATGTGAAGAAAAACAGAATTATTTTACAGGGCTTTAGCAAGAGGAGGTTAAGTAAGATTCAGGAAACAAGGAATTGTGCTTGTGGATGTACAGCCAATTTTTTTTTTTTGCCAATTTGAGTTTTATCAAGCGGGGAAGAGAGGAGCAGCTAGAGGTTAAAGTCATGTTCAAGAGGGGATGGGAAGAAAAAGCTATGGAAAACAAGGACATATGAGGGCCACAAGTGAAAATTCTCAGCTTTTCAGTGTCTTGTTCTTTAGTATCTCTTGCAATATGCGATTCTAAAAATAAAAAGCAGATAAATAGCTCCAAGCTAGAAAGAAGGAGAGGCAGAGGGAACTGAGGAAAGATATATAATCAGGGAGCCCTGGAACCAGGAAGGGCGAGGGGGTGTTGAAAGTCAAAGAAGGAGAATTTAGGTTGCCAGTGTGGCTGTAGACAGTCTGGTGGGTGGGTACATGAAGAGAGGGAATTGATTAAGGGTATACTCTTATGGGTATTGTGCGAAAGCCGCATTCCCCTGTAAAATAATAGGAAAACTCAACTTGTTCACTAATGTTTGTGAGGAAGGTTATGTGTGGACAAGAAATGAAATAGAAGTATTAAGTCCTTCAAGTTATGAGAACAAAAAGTAGTTATGAAAGATGAGGGGTTTCCAAATAAGAAGATAGACAACTAGAAACAGGACGATTCTACAGACTTATTTTTAATGAATTGGGCAGATTGTCATACTTGAGAGGACTCATGGATTATAAGTTCAGTGGAAAAGTGTGCTTTCATATGTAAACTTCTATTAGATTTTTGTTGCTGCCATTAGAGGTTACTACAAATTTAGCAGCTTAAAGTGTTCACACCTGTAATCCCAGCACTTCGGGAGGCCGAGGCAGGTGGATCAAATGAGGTCAGGAGTTCGAGACCAGCCTGGCTAACATGGTGAAACCCTGTCTCTACCAAAAATACAAAAAACTAGCCGGGTGTGGTGGCATGCCACCTATAGTCCCAGCTACTCGGGAGGCTGGGGCACGAGAATCGCCTGAATCTGGAAGGAGGAGGTTGCAGTGAGCCAAGATCTCATCACTGCACTCCAGCCTGGTGATAGAGGGAGACTCCATCTCCAAAACAAACAAACAAAAAACAGTATCCAGTAATTATCACATAGTTCTTAAGGTGAGAAGTCCATTAAGCTTGTCTAGGTACACTGCTCATGGTCTCAGCAAGCTAAAATCAATATATTGGCCAATTTAAGCTCTTATCTGGAGGCTCTGTGGAAGAATCCACTTCCAGGCTTATTCAAGTTGTCGACAGAGACTAGCTCCATTTGCTTATACGGCCCAGCTTGCTTCCTTGCTGAATATTGGCCAGGTGTTCTCTGCTTCTATAACAGAGGCCAACCTCAATTTTTGGCTCATGGTCTCCTTTCTTCTTCATAACCACAATGGTGAATCAAGTCCTTGTGACACTTCTCATCTTTCTAACCACTTCTGCTTCATCTCTTCTTCTCATCTTTTCTGTTGCATCTCTCCTTTCTCCAACTGGAGAAATGCTTCTGCTTTTAAGAACTTGATTAGAGTAGGACCATCCAAATAACCCATGATAAATCCTTATTTTAGGTCTGTAATATTGATTACATCAGCAAAAATCCCTTTAGTAATGTATTGTAACATTTTCACAGGGTCTAATAATTAGAGTGTGAGCATCTTTGGAGGAGTCATTACTTACTCTATCACAATCTGCATATTTAATGTCCTTTATAATCTTATCTCTATGCATTTTTTAACATAATTCAAATATCCCTTCAAATGTATGAATCTGTAAAGAAAGCAAAACTTATTTTTGAAGAAACTCTACGGTGGAAAGGCTTATATCAATCAGAGTGTAATATCCCTTAAAACAAGGGAATTTTCTCTTAGAAATTGAGCCAATTTGTATAAAATAAGTTATTTATATCTGTGTGCTTGAACCACTGTGGTACTCAGAATTTTTTCCTAAATTTTTTTGGGTAGTCCCCTTCTCACTCTCCTTGATGACTCCTTTTAACCTTTGCCACTCTCTCATGTCCTTTACAATTTTTATTATTCTGGATCATTAGAAGAATGACTTTGCCTTCTAATTCACGAGGAACAGAAACGTATGTGCTGTCCACAAAAAATCTAAACAATATGCATACATATATTCATTGGTATTATAGTTTCACAATACTCCACCATAGGAAATGGCCAGACCTACTGAAGACGTAATGACTCAATAAGAAAAAGAACACAGGAACAAGTTGCGGTTGCATAGCGATAACTGCTTCATGTGTTAGATCAGTGCTATCCAATAGAACTTCCTGCAATGATGGAAATGTTCTATCTGTGCTATCCAAGTGGTAGCTACTAGCTTCTCATAGTTATTGAGCATTTAAAATTCAGCTATTGGTGGCCGGGCGCGGTGGCTCAAGCCTGTAATCCCAGCACTTTGGGAGGCCGAGACGGGCGGATCCCGAGGTCAGGAGATCGAGACCATCCTGGCTAAAACGGTGAAACCCCATCTCTACTAAAAAATACAAAAAACTAGCCGGGCGCGGTGGTGGGCTCCTGTAGTCCCAGCTACTGGGGAGGCTGAGGCAGGAGAATGGTGTAAACCTGGGAGGCGGAGCTTGCAGTGAGCTGAGATCTGGCCACTGTACTCCAGCCTGGGCGACACAGTGAGACTCCATCTCAAAAAAAAAAAAAAAATTAAAAAAAAAAAAATTCAGCAAGTGAAACTGAGGAACTGAATCTTTAATTATATTTAATCTTAATCTAATTGAAATTAATTGGTCACATGTGGCTTGTGGCTAGAGGCTACTGTACTGGAGAGTACAGTGTTAGAAGATGGAAGCTCCGGTCCCATCCCACCCCACTGCCTATTTGACTCTGAATTCTTCTGGCCTGGAAGTTGTTTGACTCTGCTTGGATTGCACTGATCTCCAAACTTCAGTGCATTGGTCCATAAAGAAGTTCTGAGAAGCTGTGCCAAGTCACAACTCTGTTTCCCAGTCTACTAGTAAACTAACTAGAAATAAACCATAGGCAGAGCAGGAATCATCAATCTGTTTAGTTTTGGAATCAGAGCCACAATTTTTGGTCTGGCCTACCTTCTCATACACAAATGGAATTGAAATATGGATTCATTTCTATTTGGGAATCTCTTTAGATTTAATTAATACCCTTCATGAAATTTTCTAGATATAATGTTTTCTTCTAAATTTCCTGTAGAGCTGAGATATAAGCTCCAAAAAAAAAATAGAGTTGATCATGGAAACCTCACCCAAATCTTAACTCTAGCCCTGTAACCATAAAGCTTGGTAAGAATTACACTCTTCTTTAAAATGTTCTTTATTCTTCTATGTGGAGTAATTCCACCTCTATAATAGATGTATGCATGATGCATCTCAGTGCATTACCTACTTCTAAGAATAAATCATAGAAATGTTACCCTACACTTCTTTACAGCACTGAGATACTTTTGGTTATGTGGCCATTCTATATGGGATTTGACAAACTTCTAATATTTTAATGAAGCAATAATCTCACTCTGGGAGTGTAGCACTCATAAGGAAAAAAAATCAGTCATCCGTTATTGTTATATAAAATTTATATGAGCAAGCACTAAGTCATCTTAAATATGTATTATTTTATTTTGTTACTGTTATTCATATTCCAAAACTTACTCTCCAGCCTTCATTTCTCTTCTCCTTTGAAAAAATAAAGTAAAATAACTGATCTGCCCTTTGAGAAAATAAGAAGGTATGCTACAAATGTAGACAATATTGGCTTAATGCATGGCTTCAAATTTTGAGGGTACTATTTTCCTGATAAGATGAAAGGAACTTTTGTACTTCATCCAATCTTTTGTTAGCTTTCTGATTTCTCTCTAAATTACTCTACACCAAGTGGGTTAATGGTCATGATGGGCATGATGGAAGCTCATCCTTGAGAATTTGTGGTGAGAATACAAACTGTACAGGATGCAGAGCTGCTATAAGAAGAGAATGATTTTTTTTTTTAACCTAACCCGCCTGGCTTAAAGACTCCTATTGAATTGCGTCTGATCTAATTGGTACAAGGAAAGAGAAGGCAAAAGGAGTACAGAGAGAGGTATTATTCAAGAAGAGAAATAAAGAGAAATGCATGACAATGGATATATTCTTTTCATAATCTTTTCTTTCATAATTTCTTTGAAGCTTTTTTATTTTTTATTTTTTAAAAAGAAAATGGCTATAGAAAACCCAAATGAAAGACATATATTTCTGGTTTCAAGATAATGGCACCAAATATTTCAGCATTTTGAACTTTATATCAAGAGATTTTCTAATATTAAGGACCTGGTAACATATTATTTGAAATTCAAAAAGGAAAAAAAAAAAAGGTAGCCTAAATTGAAAGAAGGATTAAACGTCTTAAGATTGCCAAAGAGATTTTCATTTGGCCAAATATGTCATCAAACTCTTTTAGTCATGGGGCTGAAACACCTAAGAAGCTGCATTACTTATAGCACTATGCAGACTTACTAAAATCTCTATTTACTCACAAAAGAAATGAATTAAAATTAGATGAGAGTTTATTTCCCTGAATCTTTATACTTTAACATTGACTTCAGTTGAATTAGTAGCAACATTATAGTACATCGAGTATCCTGATATTATCCACTCTGAGTTTTTTAAACTACAAAATGAAAATAAAAGTTATTTTAAATATAAATTAATTTGAATCAAGGAACTGAGTTTGTAACCTGATTTAACTGCTAAGTGGCAGATCACACTGTAAAACTGCTTCTTGATTTTGGATTTTAAACTAATTATCTTAAATATCATCTCCTCAGAGAAGGACTTTGTTGACCACCATTATTGGTTACCTCAATTTCTTGTTCATTTTCTTTGTAACCCTTGTTGTATACTTAAAATTATCTTATTATTGGCTTCTATCTTATAGATGGTTTCTATCTAACTCTGTGTTTCGGATCAAGTAATTCAAGAACCTGGCCTTTGAATCTTCAAATCTATTTAAACTAACCCCTGACACTAAGTAGGCTCTAGATAAAGATGTTTGAGGAGGATAAATTATTACACATATTAATTATTATTAATAATTAAACATTAATCATTATGTATAAATAATGAATTACGTATAATAAATTAGGGCTGTCAAACTACATTATATCTAAGATCCCTTTAAGTTCAAAATTATATGATTATAAAACACTAACGAAAAACTCTTAGAGACTATTCGTAATGGTAACTAATTGTCATTTTTTTTTTGGTAGTTTTTCCTTATATAAAATTTGTATTAACATGATAGTTGAAAGGTAAAATACATCATCTTACTTTAATTTTAATTATTAGTAAAGTTGAATCTTTTTTACACATTTACAAGACAATTTCCATTTACCTATATTATGTTAAAATTCCTTCCCTATTAACTTTCAATTTCCATTGTGTGCTATAATGATTTTATCCTTTACTTTAAATGATCCTAATATATTTTACCTATATGTCAGAGTTCCAACATTTTTAGTTTTCTTTATAATTGTATGTTAAACAATAGATCAATATTTTAATTTGTGTTTTAACCTTATACAAACACACAATCTTTTATTTGATATTTTAAAAACCAAATTTCAGAATTCAGAATTTTCTCCAAATTTAGGAAAAAAATTTTAATCATACATATTGAAACATCTCCCTTCACCCAGCATCACATAACTAAACACGCTAACTTCTGAAGTAAAATGCATAAAGTGTTCATGCTAGGCCTTCCAAATGAGTTTTTGTGTCACATAAACAAATAACCACAAACTCCAGGTTTACATGCCTTTTTGAACTTTGCAATTGTGGAAAAGCAGTTATGAACTTGTATTACTCGTGAATTTCCAAGTCGTACCTTTCTCAACATAGTCCCATGTTACTAATGACTGTACAATTTTAGGGTTGATGATGCAGAAAATATTTAGCTGGAACGATTTTTTTATGCTGAAGTTTTTAAAAAAGTGTATGCCCTCTACATCCTTGTTTTTCTTGGTTTGCCTCATTATTTGTCTAACTCTTTATTTTCCTTGTCTTAAATATAAGGTTTTTCCTGACCTATTGACTGGAATAGAAAACAGTATCCTTTCTTTCATTTAATCAACAACAATTGATCATTGTTTTGGCCAGGCACATTGACTCATGCCTGTAATCTCAGCACTTTGGGAGGCCAAAGTGAGTGGATTGCCTAAGCCAGGAGTTTAAGATCAGCATGGACAATATGGCAAAAAACAGTCTCTAAAAAAATACAAAAATATTAGCCAGTTGTGGTGGTGTGTGCCTGTAGTCCCAGCTACTTGGGAGGCAGAGAGGGGAGGATCACTTGAGCCCCAGGAGGTGGAGGCTGTAGTGAGCCATGATTGTGCCACTGCACTCCAGCCTGGGTGACAGAGTGAGAGCAGTCAGTGGTGATACAGAAATAAACACAGCAGGGAAATTTTCTACTTTGTAAGCCTAACATTGTAGAAAGGAAGAAGAAATAAATATATAATATAATATAATGTCAAGTAGTGATCTGTACTCTGAGAAAAAGCAAATAAGAAAAAGGGAGCGAGAATGATTGAGGTGAACACTCTTACAGAATCTGCAGAGAAGGACTCTGTGCAGATAAACTTAATCCTTGGAGGTGTCAAGAAACAAGGCTGAAGTAAGCAAGAAAGAGTGACGAAAAATGATTCCTTAGCACTCACCAAAGGCCAGATCTTGCTAGGTATTATGACATATGTCTGTATCCTTTTATTTCATTCTTCCATATTTGTAGTTGAACTCTGAAATCCTGCAAACCTGAATAAATCAAGCACATAAAAGTATATGGTTCATTTTTCTACCTGTGTTAAGTTATTGGTTGCTCAATAAATGTTTGCTAATGAAATGAATACATATATTTCAAATAATAGCAAATAAGAGAAAGGAATATTTTTTTTCCCCTCTGGTATTACAGAAGTAAAAGTAAGAGTTCCCTTCAAAAGAGAATACAAGAAGCAAACCTGGTAAAACATTCAAGTTTGGATGGGGATGTTTGATAGAGAAAATATTGATTAATACTAGATGCTAAATTGAATAACTCCTATAGAATTTCAAAATAGATAAGGAAAAGAATGACACCAAACTGACAAAAAGGAGATGAGAACAGAATAAGCTCTAATAATGAATGAAGTTATTTATTGAAATCAATTCAAGATTTGCCATTTAAACAGAATATCACAAACTGAGTGTTCTTTGAATTGAATGTAATAATAAGCTGGAAATCCAGTTCTCTAAGTTTCAATTTTAAATATATCTGTGAAAGCAATTAGAAACTTAGGTGAAACGAACCTAAATTAGGGATAATGAAGCTCTTTAATTCCGACGGTAATTAATTAATAAGTTCATAATGATTTTTATTTTAGAATTATCTTGGCAATGAGTCATATCTGCTGAAAGAATAACATAATATCAAGGGACATAAGTTAATAAATGAAATATTCCTTATGAATGGACTATGCATCACTCTAATATTAAGAATTGCAGGCAAAAGTGAATTTCTCTTCCATGTTCTATTCTCCAGGGAAATTATTCACATTTATATTGTTTTTTTGAATGGGATGTTTGACTAACTTTAAATTCACTATTTGAGGTTACCAGAAGAGTTTCCTTAACAAATATCATAGCCGTTAGGAAATCTGTCACATGAGAGCGTGTTCTATGTGCTGTTTGACGAGCTTCTAATACCTTGCTTCTACCTCTAGCCATTTCTGTATTTGCAACTACATAATGGGTGGATACTAATGAAATACTTTGTGATTTAGGATGAGTCACATAATCTCCCCATATAGGACACATGTTATATACTTTTTCAAATACATGGATTAGAAGAGATTATTTAAACCAGGGATTCCCAAACTTTTGGCACCAGGAACTTGGCTTCATGGAGGACTATTTTTCCATGGACCAGGGTTGAGGGGATGGTTTCAAGATGATTCAAGCCTATTACATTTATTGTGCACCTTATTTCTATTATTATTACATTGCAATACATAATGAAATAATTATACAACTCACCATAATGTAGAATCACTGGGATCCCTGAGCTTATTTTCCTGCAACTAGACAGTCCCAGCTCGGGGTGATGGGAAACAGTGATAGATAATTAGGCATTACATTCTCATATGGAGTGCACAACCTAGATCCCTCACATGCACAGTTCACAATAGAGTTCACACTCCTATAAGAACATAATGCCATGGCTCAGGAGGTGGAGCTCAGGTGGGAATGCGAGTGATGGGGAGCAGCTGTAGATACAGACACAGCTTCATTAGCTCACTTGCTGCTCACCTGGTCCTAATAGGCCACAGGTCAGTACTGATCCCTGGACTGGGGTTGTGGACCTCTGATTTAAACTACACTTCCAAATCCAAGATTCTATCATTTTCTGAAATTTGAAGGAATCAATACCAATAGTAGTTATTTCAACTGCTTGAAAATCTGTTAATGTAAATCTTTTCCAATTTTTTTTTTTTTTTTGAGATAGAATTTCACTCTTTTTGCCCAGGATGGAGTACAATGGAATAATCTCAGCTCACTGCAACCTCCTCCTCTTGGGTTCAAGCAACTGTCCTGTCTCAACCTCCCAAGTAGCAGGGGTCACAGGCATGCACCACCACGCCCAGCTAATTTTGTATTTTTAGTAGAGATGATTTTTCACCATGTTTGTCAGGCTGGTTTCGAACTCCTGACCTCAGGTGATCTGTTCGCCTCAGCCTCCCGAAGTGCTGGGATTACAGGCATGAGCCACCACTCCTGGCCTCAATTTTTAATGTATTAATAGTGTCAATCTTTTACTACATCTAAACACAAAAAGATAATTATTTTTCTAAATCTTATATTAAGATGTTGCATAATTGTCTTATAATGTAGTTGCATGCATTTTTTGATTTACCTTGTGTATACATTTTGAAACCAGTAATTTCATCTTTATTTTTAGACATTTTTATAACAAAAAATTCCGAGTAATTGTCAAAGTTTGTAGTCATTTTTTTTATCTTTTTTGTAAACAAATCAAAGAAGAGGAATATGGAGGGCATTTGGTTTACATAAACATAGCATATGTTCATATTTATATATAAAAAAAGTCTACACTAAAGTCAGAGTTCTTTAATATCATGCCTTTAACTGTCAAATTTAAATATTCTTCTGTAATTACATTCTTCGAAAATTAAACAAAGATTCTTTATCATCTCCCTAGAATTATAAAATTCAAAGAATTCTAAAGTCTTATGAGCCTCTCAAAGTCTGTCAAAAGGCAAAACAAAAACCAACATGAAAAAAAAAAAATCAACATTCCATGCTCATGAAAGCACTAGTGGAAAAAGGCTTACTAACATGCTTATTTCCAACCCTTGCTTTGAATAACATATGATGAAATTTCAGGCAATACAATGAAAATTGGATGTAGAGGAGGTGGTTATCAATCTTACATTTACAAAATGTTTTCCTTCTTCATTGTGTCTATAGTTTGGCTATGGTTCATTTGTCATCAACAAAACTCACATTGAAATGTGATTCCTGGTGTCGTAGTGTTGAAAGATGGGGCCTAGAGGGAGGAATTTGTGTTATGGGGCCATATTCCTCATAAATGGCTTGGTCCTCTTCTCATAATACTGAGTTCTCACTCTGTCAAGACTGGATTAGTTCTCAGAGGAAATTGATTTGTTCCTGTCAGAGTGAGTTTCTACAAAGGCAAGCCTACCACAAGGCCCTCAACAGAAGTGGAGCAGACGTAGGTGTCGTGTGTCTCATACTTCTCAGCCTGCAGAACCATGAGCTAAATAAACCTCTTTTTTAAATAAATTACCCAGAGTCAGGTATTCTGTTACATCAATACAAAACAGACTAATAGTCAATTATATATTTAAATGAGATTGTCATTGCTTTTACTATAACTATGTTTGATAGTTTCTAAATTTCTGTTTTACCTCATCATCCACTAACATTTAAGAATGACACATTAATTTGAATGGCCAACTCTCACATTTTCCTTCTGTTTTCTGAGATTCCAAGTTGTATTATCTGAAAAAACCAAACAAACAAAAAAATGCAAATCCAGGGCCTGCTCCTAATGAAATAAAATATGTCCCCTGAAAAATTAAGGTTAGTGGATCCTTGTACAAACTTTGTAATTTTTCTGCATTTTCTGACAAACTTATTTTAGAATTTGGAATTAGTTCACACAATAGTAAATGAAACACAATTATCTGCTAAAAAAGTAAGTCCTTTGTTTTAACAAGCCAGTAATACAAGGAACCTTCAATTAAATTTACATAAATATTCATTTTAAAAAATTCTTGGGTGTGCTACATGTTTGTTCGGTGCACGGAGATTGTCTACCCTGGTTAGCAGTTACACATTCTTAGGTATCCTTTAATGGCTGCCTTTAGATTACAATACTTATTCTCAATTTATGAAGTTCAAATATATTCTAATTATCTATCACTGCATGGAAAACTATCCCAGACTTACTGGTTTAAAACAGCAATGTTAGTTCTCAAAATGTTATCAATTTAATCATTGCTTCTGCTTGTCCCACTGGGGCTCATTTATGCAGCTTGTTTCACTCAGCTGGTACGTGGGCAGTGGTAGAAGTTTCAAGATGTCCCCACTTTCGTGTCTGAAGCCTTGGTGTTTGCTCTCTGCTTGGGTGTCTCTGTTTTCCTCCATGTGACTTCTCATCCACCAGTAGGTTTGGCAGAATTTCTTTCCTTCATGGTTATCTCAAGAATTCCAAAGAGAGAGAAAGGAAGGAAGACCTCTCAGAGATTGAGATCTGAAACTCACTTAATGTCATTTCCAGCACATTCTATTGAAAAAAGAAAATCCCAATTCCCATTCAGATTAAAGAGGGTGATAAAAATAGACACTGGCTGGGCACCTTGGCTCATGCCTGTAATCCCAGCAATTTGGGAGGACAAGGCTGGCAGATCACCAGGTCAGGATTCAAGACCAGCCTGGCCAATATGGTGAAACCCCGTCTCCACTAAAAATACAAAAATTAGCTGGATGTGGTGGTGTGCACCTGTAGTCCCAGCTACTCGGGAGACTGAGGCAAAACAATCATTTGAACCCGGGAGGTGGAGGTTGCAGTGAGCCAAGATCATACCACTGCACTCCAACCTGGGTGACAGAGTGAGACTTGTCTAAAAAAAAAAAAAAAAGACACCATGCTTTGATGAGTGGACTGTTTTAATATTCCATTTCAAAGGGGTGTGGACAAGCATAATTCATTGTGGGGAATTATAATTATCTACTGAAGTTAATACTCAGCTCCCAATACAAAACATACTCAACTTCTTTTCAGGTCTGTAAAGTTTCAGCCAAAGACAGCAACTGTTTTAGTCTCAGAGTTCTGGATCTCATTCTCTAAATCAGTTCCAGATGCAGATGAGGCCCATTGAATGTGTTTTCCAGGTGTTGCCTCTCAAATATACTTGTTAATCCAATGACTTGTAAACGGAACAGAAAAATTACCTGATCCAACAACACAAAACAAAATGGCAAGATAAGGACATAACTGCAATAGATACTACTATCCTTTAAAAACAATCAGGGGAGTGGGGAAGATTACCCAGAATAGATACAAATCCATTGCCATCCTTAGCCTCTTGGGACCAGGAACAGTTCCTCAGTTAGAGCCTGATTGTATCCCACAGACGTAGTTCCTGAATCTACTATTCTTTCGGGGTCTTGAATTTTACCTCTGGGCTGGCTGAACTCTCAGTAATCCTTCCTGTTTCCTAAGAAATGGCTCATATTTGTGTGTTTCAGGTTGCTTCTTTCTTATGGAAAATTGGGAGCCTAGGGTCCTCTTATTCCTGGGAACTATCTCAATCTCTTTCATTCTGAGATGGTATAATTCCTTTAGCAACTTTTCCAGTTTATAGTCTATGCTATCACAAAAGTACCTCACATACTACTCTTTTTTTTTTTTTTTTTTTTTTTGAGACAGAGTCTCGCTCTGTCGCCCGGCTGGACTGCAGTGGCCGGATCTCAGCTCACTGCAAGCTCCGCCTCCCAGGTTTACGCCATTCTCCTGCCTCAGCCTCCCGAGTAGCTGGGACTACAGGCGCCCGCCACCTCGCCCGGCTAGCTTTTTGTATTTTTTGGTAGAGACGGGGTTTCACCGTGTTAGCCAGGATAGTCTCGAACTCCTGACCTCGTGATCCGCCCGTCTCAGCCTCCCAAAGTGCTGGGATTACAGGCTTGAGCCACTGCACCCGGCCCATACTACTCTTTTTGAGGCGAACTCCTTTCCACTTTGATTACCATGTCATGGAGCTGGAGAATAATTCCCTTAAAATTCTTAGAATCTCCTTTTGTATAACTTAAAGGTTCTATTATCCACTGCCTTAAATTACTCTGTAACATACCCTTGATTTGATCTTGACCCAGAGTTCATTTCTTACTTTTAGAATGCTTTTCTGGCTGATGAAATTATCCTGTACTCACTTTATTTTCTCTAAATTCTGCTAAGAAACGGAACACTTTCTTCTTTAATTGACCTCTCTTTTGCAATGTCTGATCATTTACATCTAAAATAAGCCAGTTGGTACTTTAAACATTCTGCCTGAAAATCTTATTAGCAAGATCCAATAGTTCACTGAGGCATTTACTGTAGGTGACAGATTTGCTAATTTTTCTGTCATTATATGACACAGACTCCCATTGCCCCCACTTCTACTAATGGTGCCTGAGTGAACCATGATTTCTCTCTCCAGCCTTTACCTGTTGATGGCCTCAAAACAAATGCCAAATATTTCATATTTTTATATCAGAAACTACTCCTGTAATCAGTGCCTGTTTCACTTATTTATGGCTTCATAACAAACTACCCCAAACTTAATGGCTTTAAATAACAACAAGCTTTCTTTTATAAAACCATTCCTGAAATCAGGAAGATTTATCTAGGCATGGCAATTATCAATAGAGTGTATTAATTCTTCTTGGCTCCTTTGAATGAGCACAGCTAATGCTTAAACGTCCATAAGAATGGAAACCACTTGGTCATGGTGTATAGCTCTTTTTTGATATTTCTGAATTATCTTTGTTGGTGATTTGGGCGAATTTTTTTGTCCTAGTTTATGGGGGATTTTATTTTGGGACTTTGTTTTGTTTTTGTATAGTCTTTGCCTCCTTTGGTGTCAGGTTAGTGCTGGCCTCCTGGCATAAGATGGGGGTTATGCCCTCCTTGTCTGTATTCTGAAGAAGGTTATGTAGAATCAGTGTTGGTTCTTCTTTGAATGTATGGTGGAGTTCTCCAGTGAGGCTATTTTGCCCTGGAGATAACTTTTTTGAGAGTTTTTAAATTATAAATTTGGTGTCTCCAGTGCTTATATAGCTATTTGGATTGTCTGTTTCCTCTTAGCTGAATTTTGGCAATTTGTGTTTTCCAAAGAATTCATCCAATTCTTCTAGGTTGTTGAACTAATGAGCATAAAATTGTTTATAGTATTCCTTATTAACTTTTTAATGGCTATAATAATCTGTAGTAACTTTTCAAAATGAAGTAAATTTCATGAAAGTAAAATATGTACATATATGTATATATGTCAGAATTTCACAAATGAAGGTATAAATTGATAAGCTCAATTCAGCTTCAAGCTTAATCCAAGTGTTCTCTTGACAGTCATATCATTATGACAATCATTTGAAATGTACAAAACAGGATGATTCTACATATCACAGTAGACCATTCTCAAATATTAGGCATTTAGGAAATTTATGAACTATTATTCACAAATGAATGGCCACCAGACTATTTTCTGGTTTTGCCCATCCTTACTTATAGAAAACAGCCCTTACAAATCAAGAAACCACTCAATACAGTCTCTCACACTTCCTCCCTGCTTTCTTATTCTGTGGATCTGTTTTCACTGAAGAACTTTAGTAAAAACTGGAATTTGAGAACAATAATTTAGTTGTCTCTCAAAGCATTTCCTGTAAATTGCTAGTTGGCCAATTTTCTGATAACAGAGATACTAGACCTCGGAGTCAAGTAACAGACATGTGTAGAGTTATAAAGTATATTCTTTGTTTTTACACTCTAGTTCTATTTTATAAATTGGCAAAATAATTAAATGCAAGTGGATTTTTCTTATGGGAGATGACATCACTAGAATTCCCTCTCAGGTCTTATATGCGCCTATATTTGTTCTATTTGACAGAATGTATATAAGACGTACATTTATCTTTACATTTTCTTAACCAAATAAAGCAGTGGTTTATTCTATTCCATAGACTAGGTCCTTAATCTGTTGTTCTTTGGGGGTCTTGGATTTTCCCTCTGTGCTGGCTGAACTCTCAGTAATTCTGTTTCTTAAGAAATGGCTCATATTTGCGTGGTTTCAGGCTGCTCCTTTCCTATCGAAAATTGGGGGCCTAGAGTCCTCTTATTCCTTGGAACTATCTCAATCCCTTTTATTCTAAGATGGTATAATTCGTTTAGCAACTTTTCCAGTTTATAGTCTACTCTATTACACAAGTACCTCATATACTACCCTTTTTGAGGCAAATTCCTTTCCACTTTGATTACCATGTCATGGAGCTGGAGAATAATTCCCTTAAAATTCTAGGAATCTCCTTTTGTATAACTTTAAAGGTTATATTATCCACTGCCTTAAATTACTGGAGAGGGGAGTGTTGTCTCCTGTCTTCTCCTCCCAAACCCTTACCTCTTCTCACCCTCCCCACATCCATCATTTTGCCCTTTTTGCTGTCACAGCCTGGGGGTGCTACCACCATCTAGTGGGTAGAGGCTAGGGATGCTGCTAAGCATCTTGAAATGCACAGGACAGCCCCCTAAAACAAAGGATCCACCCCCAAATGTCAATAATGCCAAGGTTTAGAAACTGTACTAAAGCAATAGGTTGTCTAAAATAGGTGACTAATAAATATTTCTTCAATCAACAAAAATGTCAAAGATTTATTAATTAAGTAAACAAATGTTTCAGCAAATTATTTCACAAATGCCTCTCACATCAAGTGTACATTATGAAATGTATTTCTAAAAATAGTCATAGCTCATGCCTGTAATGCCAGCATTTTGGGAGGCCAAGGCGGGTGGATCATCTGAGATAAGGAGTTCAAAACTAGGCTGGCCAACATGACAAAACCCTGTCTCTACTAAAAATATACAAATTAGCTGGGTATGGTGGTGGGCGTCAGTAATCTTAGCTACTCGGGAGGCTGAGGCAGGAGAATCACTTGAACCCGGGATGCGGAGGTTGCAGTGAGCCTAGATGGCGCCACTGCACCCCAGCCTGGGTGAAAGATCGAGACTCCATCTCAAAAAAACAAAAACAAAAACAAAAACAAGAAAACAAAAAACTCATAATCAAAAGAGGCGATGAATAACATTTATTGTGTACTCATTCTATGTAACATACACACAATTAGATGTTATATGTTATAGTTTCTTACTCTTTTGTAGACAAGTAGTTTCACCAAACTTCTGGGGTTTCCATATGTATTTTGGAGCATTTTGTACATTATAACTGCATTATATTCAATAAACTGTTTCATAATAAAATGTTTTGCTTTAAAGATTTTCGGTTACCATTGAGAAAAAACAATACTTATTTTTCTCCCAAAGGATACACAACTTACCTTCATGAAATTTGAACTACCTAACTTGAATAATATGCTGGACAATCTGAAGCTTCATGTTATACTTAATTCTTTTCTGTAAAATTCCTTATCCAAAGCCATCATCCAGGTGCATTCCATGTGATTTTGTGCACATACCACAAATGAAAAAAATTAATTGTGGTAACTTTTTGCAACTCTGAAAAAATTTAAATGGTTTCAAAGTAGAACAGTACCTTAAATTCCTTTTATTTCATACTTTTGTGTACCTTTATTCACTCATAAAATATTTTTGGTTTTTAATAAAAAGTCTTTAGAGTATGTTCTTATGAAGGAGTCTACAGCCTTATGAGAGAGTAAGTGTATTAAAAATATTGAACTTTAAGATTGTATGCACAACTAGCTACAAATAAAACTGTAATGATAAATACAGAACATCATCACAACAGGTTGGTGCAACCAGTAAAAACCTTATTTACTTAAAATTGAGGATGACGTACAGTAAGATCTCAATTAAAGTTAATGAAAATTGTAATCCATGGTATTTTAGTCAGGCTCTTAAGAAAGACTGGGCTTTACTGAATGGCTGTAAGTATACATATTCCAGGTTCAGAAACCTGAATGAGGATAAGCAAAAATAATTATAAATCATGCCAGGCGCAGTAGCTCACGTCTGTAATCCCAGCACTTTGGGAGGCCGAGGCAGGTGGATCACCTGAGGTCAGGAGTTCAAGACCAGCCTAGACAACATGGTGAAACCCTGTCTCTACTAAAAATACAAAACTTAGGATGGGCATGGTGGCTCACGCCTGTAATCCCAGCACTTTGAGAGGCCGAGGCTGATGGATTGCCTGAGCTCGGGTGTTTGAGACCAGCCTGGGCAACACAGTGAAACCCCATGTCTACTAAAATACAAAAAAATTAGCCGGGCATGGCAGTGTGCACCTATAATCCCAGCTACTCGGGAGGCTAAGGGAGTAGAATCGCTTGAAGGTGGGAGTCGTAGGTTTCAGTGAGCCGAGATTGTGCCACTGCACTCCAGCCTGAGCTACAGAGCGAGACTCCATCTCAAAAAAATTAGCCAGATATGGTGGCAGGCACCTACAATCCCATGTACTTGGGAGACAGAGGCAAGAGAATTTCTTGAACCCAGAAGGCAGAGATTGCAGTGAGCTGATATCGCACCACTGCACCCCAGCCTGGGTGACAGAGCAAGACTCCATCTAAAAATAAAAAATAAAAAAATGAGAGAGAAAACAAAGATTTATAAATCAAAAGCATAATAAGCACAATTAAGAGGCTATGCATTAATCATTTTTTGTGAGCATTGTCTTAGATCATTTGTGCTGATATCACAAAGTACCTGAGACTGAGTACTTTATAAACAATAAAAACACACATTTATTTCTTACACTTATACAGGATGGAAAGTCCAGTATCTAAGCACCAGCATTTAGTGTCTGGTGAGGACTTTCTTGCTGTGTCCTTACACCTCAGAAGAGCAGAAGAGAGCAAACTCATTCCCTCAAGCCCTTTTATAAGGGCTCTAATCCCATCCATGAGGACTCCATCTTCATTACTTAATAACCTTTTAAAGTCTCACCTCTTAATGCTACCACATTGGGTGGTTCAGTTTTGATATATGAATTTTGGAAAACACATTCAGATTGTTGCAGGCATTCAAGTCATATAATAAGAAAAAGGTTGGAAAGATAATTAGAAACATAATTATAAAGTGTGTTAAAAGTCATGAAGGCAATGGATACCATGGCTGTTTTAGGAGCCAGACATTATCAGAGATTTTAAAGACTATTCTGTCAATAGCATGCAGAATGAGTTGGCATTGGGGTAAATGTCAGAAAAATGGCATAAGCAGTTACTAACATCATCTAGTTATGAGATAAAAGTATAGTCTAAGAAAGTAGTAAGAAGTTAGTTAAGTATAGACAGACAAATATAATCAAAATTTACTTCATCTTGTGAATAAATGAAATGTAGAAATGGAATAAAGAGAAACAAAGTAGTTTCAAGCTAAAATGACTAGAATATTGTTGGCAAGCACAGGCACAGAATAGGCAAAAGAAACATGGTTTTTTGGAGAAAGGTGAGAAGTTAAAACTTGAAGTTGTTAGATAGTAAATGACTAGGCAAAGCTTTATGCTTTTGCCCAAAGCTATCAGTAACAATCCATTAGGTAGGGCTACTGCATTGTTTTTTTGTTTTTTTTTTTTTTTGAGATGGAGTCTTGCTCTGTTGCCCAAACTGGAGTGCAGTGGCGCCATCTCCGCTCACTGCAAGCTCCACCTCCCGGGTTCATGCCATTCTCCTGCCTCAGCCTCCGGGTAGCTGGGACTACAGGCGCCCGCCACCACGCCCGGCTAATTTTTTGTATTTTTAGTAGAGATGGGGTTTCACTGTGTTAGCCAAGATGGTCTCGATCTCCTGACCTCATGATCCGTCCACCTCGGCCTCCCAAAGTGCTGGAATTACAGGCGTGAGCTACCGTGCCCGGCCTGCATTGTTACCATGAGTATACGTTTTGTATTAAAATATTATTTAAAGCCATAAAGTAACATTATCAATTTAAATTATACAGAATGTACAAAAAGTACAATTAATTTTTTTCTTTTATCCGAATAATGTATGTGTCCCATCCAATAATTCAAATGTTACAGTTTACAAGGAGAAGCAATATTCTCGTGCCCAACCTCTCCTTTCTCTAGACTCCCATCTCCAAAAGCCATAAGCTTTAAAAATTTCTGATTTTAATTCTTATGGTAACAGATACATCTCTGAATAATGTAGTAATATTGCTGTTTAATTGATTAATATTGAATATCTGTAGGCATTTCTGCTATGTTAGATGAGAGTTGAATTCATCTACATAAGCCTTCATCATCCTTCCACCTTACAGTATAGTTCTAACAATATTCTAAGCTCTGCTACACTAACACTGGACAACAAGTAGTATACTAAAACATTCACTTATTTTTCCATCAACAATTGTCTATGCCAGTTCTCCAGATTGTGAATATTGCCAAACATTATATTCCTGCCCTGGTCCTGGGAGTGAGAGATTCCTTGTGGTCACCAGCACCCATTTTTTTTCACTTCTTTCTTGTGCACACATCTTGATCACATTTTACAGTCTCCCTTCAAGTTAGGTGTTGCTATGTGACTACCTTACTTCTAGCCACGAAAAGTTACCACAAATAGGAGATGCCAGGCTCAATCTGGTTTCTAAAACCTTTCTATATATTTTTGTTCTCTTTCTATCCTCACAGGCTGAAGAGAAAGAAATCTGAGTGCAGATTTTGGGAAAAAGAGGGAGTCTGTTTCTCAGAATAATTCATGAAGGCCCTTTCTCTACCAAATTGTAATGTGAAGAAGAAATTAACTTTCATTTTGTTTAAATATTGAAATTGGTGAATTATTGTGCCAGTACTTAGCCTACTCTGATCAATAGAAATATCACAACTTAAAGCTCAATACTACCAAGCAAAAACATTTGCTAGCATTTGGAAAGAAAGGATCAAGGGTTACTGGTGTATTGGAGAGCCTCATTAGCCAAATGTTTGGTAAAGCTATAACCCACAGCATCTTCGAAGACAGATCATGTATTTACCAGCTCAATGGGAAGTGTTTGGAAAGAGACATAATAATAGCGTGTTGATTATAACTGGCCAACTTTAGTAATGTATCATTAAAAAGGAGTAAACTCAGGAAAAGGATTGGTGGCTTACAAGCAAAAATGAAAGAAAACAGGGAGAGCTGAGACAGTTGGGGCTCTAAAGGATTTGAAAAGCTGACTGTTTCTAAATCTAAAATGGAAGAAATAACAGTTAAAATTGCATTCAAGCAACAAAATCTATTAAAATCAAGTATTGCAGCAAAGATCAGTTGAGGAGACTGGCTTTTTCACCTAAGCCTGATGGTTTCACTGTGAACTTCACTAAGTTAAGAAAGATTCTTGGAGGTGAGAAAGCAAAGACATAAACTAGGCTTGAGGGTTAGGTGTAGAAGAGTAACCTAGGTGTGGCTACTGACATATGGAAATGAACATGTAGAGCCTAGAACCATATTACTTTTAAAGGGAATTCATATCCAAATATGTTGTAAACCTAAGTTTAAAATAAAAAGCCTTTATTTAGTTATGCCTGTATGAGTTGAATTGTGTCTTCCCAAGACTCATATATCCTAACCCCCAGTACCCTAGAATGTAATCTTATTTGGAAATAGGGTCATTGCAGAGATAATGGGTAAAGATGAGACCATACTGGAATAGAATTGACCCCTAATTCAGTCTGATTTATTTTCTATAAAAAGAGAAACTTTGGACGGATGAACATTTATACAGGGAAACACCATGTAAAGATGGAAGCAGAAACCTACACACCAAGGAATGCCAAAGATTGCCAGTAAACCCCCAGAGGCTAGCTGGGAGAGGCACTGAACGTATTCTCCCTCATCACCCTAAGAAGGAGTCAGTCCTTCCAACACCTTGATTCAGACTTCCAGGCTCCAGACTGTGAGACAACAATTTTTTGTTGTTTAAGCCATCTGGTTTGGGATATTGTGTTACAGCATCCTTAAGCAACGAATACAATGACTTATAAAACAACAAACAAACATAAAATACCAATGTTCAGCTTCCTCTTTTATCAAAATTTCATCAAGGAACTCCAGTTAGTTCCATTAGTAGGGGACCTCTATCACTGCTGCTCAAAAAGTTACCACATTACTATGAATAAGTAACTATTGTTTGAATCATTATTCTCCCTAGTGGCAGTAAATTTCTATTATTGTCATCCTACGGCTGCTAGATATTTTTAAATGGTGAAACAGATAATCTGTCTCTTTAGTTCACGAATTTGCCAAGGGACAATCTTAGGACCTGAAATTCATCCTCAAAAAATCTTGGATAATTTGCTAAATGCAATACTTTGATGGAACTTCAAAATCTTCCCCAGAGGATAGATGAAGGTGTTTTATGTGGAGTAGAGTATGAACTCTATTTTCATGAAGAGAGGGGTGGATTTTTCAGAGATTGCTTCTGTTGTTCAATATTATTTTCTAGCCTTCCTAGGAACCACAGGATTATATTTTTCAGCTTTACTTGCCGTTAGGTATAGCCTTCTGACAGCATTCAGTACAATGAAATGTTAACAGAAGTGACACATGCCACTCCCAAGTCTGGTCCATGCAAACCATTCTTGCATGAATGTACTTATCTTTCTCCATCCACATATTAAATGGAGAGGATTCTGAGGCTGGCAAGATCAATTGTCCCAGCTTGCCTGGGCAAATCGGGATAGCTGACCAATCTGCTGAGGATACTGAGGAGTGTACAGAAAAATGAGGGGAAAATGTGGGGTCTATGAATGACCATAGAAAGCAGAATTTTTTTTTTCTTTTTTTTTTTCTTACCAATGCACACTAGATTGTGATATAAGGAGAAATGAACTTTTGTTATGTAAAGAATCTGAAGTCCCAGAGTTGTTTTTAACAAATTAGAATACACTCACATCTTCTATATTTCATTTTTCTCATGCCCATATTTTTCTACCTTTCAAGACATCTGCTCTACTCTCACTTTTTAATCATAACTAACACTAATATTCTGTTCTGTTACTTTAATTATTCTTTGTAATTACTTAAGTTTATTGTGAAAGTTGGAAACGATATAGATTGGTTCATTGATGAAAGTTAAAAATAGAGATATTACATATATACTAAGCAGTAATAAATTTGATAATGGGGATTTAAGAACGTACACATTGTTGAAAAGGCTGAGAAGGATTGTGAATGGGTCCATTCCAATGACTTCCAGAAAAATTCATAATTAGTCCACTGTGGGAGTGCTGATAACCCTATCACACTCTAGTGAACCTATTTATGTCTGTACCAGAAACTACCATTCCACAGGCTATCACATCTGAAGATGAAAAATGAGCACCCAAAGCTATGGCCCAGATTTTAGGGAATCAAACCAAGAGGCTGCTGCTACCGACACATTTTCACAAAATGCAGGGAGTGTGGGAGAAAAAGGAAATTCATTGTAGGAAACAAACACAAAAAACATTGTATTGTTAGCCTTACTTAGGTAAGGCTAACTACAAAAAGTAAATGTCCATATTTCAAAGTATGACACAATACAGGTTAGTGTAAGTTTTATTCCTTGTTCCTGTAAAGAGTAGGCAGCTCTTCTTCAAAAGGTCATTTAGGGACCAACTCTCCTTTCATCTGACATCTGCTCCATCTTAAACACGTTTTCTAGGGATCCTGAAAAAAACATTTGATGCCAGTTTTACTGTTTCTCTTTTGTAGGTGGAATGCTATTTTTATGTGTAAACATTTATAATCTTTTTTTGAATGCTAGGGTTATAAATTACAAATTTATGTTTTAGGTCTAAATTTTTTTTTTCATTTATTATGTTAGACATTTAGTTGAATTTTGATTTGGACACATGGATTCTCATTCAGCCTTAGAATTTATCTCATATCTAATTTATTTTTAATAAGTCCTTAGAAGGCTGCATGGAGCACAGCAAAAAAATATCGATGGATGATTAAGGACTAATAAAGGCCACAGCAACTACTCAGGGAGAGTGCAGCCCTGGCATCAAAGGAAATGCAGTTGAAAGTTCCAAAGATAAGAGCAATTCTGCAAAGATCCCACAAAAGCAAATGAGGAGAGAAAGGCAACTCTCTAGGACAAAACTGCTTAGGCTCTCTTAGACTGCATGAATCAAGTAGGAACCTTCAACGTCCTTTGCCGTCCTTCATATGCCCTGACCCTTCCCAGAAAGGTCAGAAATTTTGGTAAGCAAGCTAGCCTAGAAGAAATAAAAGTAACAGGATGGGAAAAATAAAAATCTAACCAAAGCCCTTTTACTCATTAGCAGATTCAAAGAGAGAAATGCCATATTAGTTACTAAAGAGGAACACTTAGCATTTGAGAGTGACTAGGAATTGGCCTAATTTTTTGTTAGAGAAGCACAAACCCACTAACTAGGTTTGAAAAGCCTGGGAAACAAAAATTAAATCACTTTATAATAACATTCCTGAAGTCTTACTTTTTCTAAGAAGTGGTTTTAAAAATGCCCTATGTATTATTGAGACATTACTCTCTGGCCATTTTATCAAATGAATTTTTAAACACCTATTGTGAACAGTTGTAAAGAGAAAGAAACAAGCAGAGATTATAAAAATTATCCCAGCTTTATTAAAAATAGGACATGAAAAACTACATAAGAACTCAATATATAATTGTACAAAGCCCTTTAAAAATCTTACTATTTCCTTTGGAAAAGATAAAAAAATTGAATTAACTAAATAACAACGTGGGTATAATAATCTGTAGCCAATTTTATAGCCACATCCAAAATGTGTTAAGCAATCAATTAATATCAGTAGAATAAAATATTTTACTACTGTACTTTTGGATATTTCTGTATCTTGGATGATACATACATGGCAATAACATCAAATGGGCAAAATAGAACAGTTTGGAATAACCTAGCTAGTATATTAGATCCAAATATTCCCCAAATCAGGTAGGGTTAGACTTTGATAAAGGCATATAATTTATCAAGAAGAAAAATACAGTTCTACATTTCAGTTTAAACATTTTATTTCATAGAGATGGTTTAGTATATCTTAAAGAGGTTACAATGAAAATGATAATGTAGATGAAAAATATTTTATGCCTACTTTGTGGAAAGTTATTGATTAAACATTTTCACATAATACACTTAGCCCTTACAACAGTACTATCCAATAGATATTGTGTTTACTCTCATTTTTGTAATGTTAGGAAACTGAGGCTTATACAAGAAAAAATGAAAATTCTAAATTACAGTCATTCCCATTGTGAGAAACAGTATTTTGCTGTTTAGTGGCCTGAAAATTCAAGCCAACTGCATTCTCTGTTTCTCCAACATGGCTTAGGATTAATGGTAGATTGGTTCTTGAATGAGAAACACTAGACACACACAATTGCAAGTTTACTTCTTCTCACCAAGCCACAGTCTTTCTTCATTGGTTACAAATCTACAGAAGCAAGCTTTATTTGCTTTAATGAGCACTCTAAGTACAGCACTAAAAAGTCTTCTTTTACTTTAGGCTTTACTCCTCAGAGTGCATCTGTACAATTGCTCGTACTTTCTATTTTCTATTAAAAGTGATACCATTTACACGGTTTTAGATTGAATGTGGGACCACAGAACAAGGAGAAAGAATAAAAAGGGGGTGACATGGAAACGAATGTTTCTTTTGTTTATTCTAATTCCCAATTTCTCTTTTTGCAATTGCATATTAAAAGAGCATACGCAGCCCTGTCATTTTTAATCTGGGCTTTCATTTTACTTTGAGCATTTTATAATTTATGATGAGACACTATAGGGGATAAGCATGTAGCTTAATTTTGTTATCTCATTGGAAGTCCCAGGGAGATACAATGTAGATTATGAATAAAGAAATAGAATATTCAGATTAGTTTTGTGATCCAATACCTAGCGTCTCTAAAACTTAGCATCCCCACAACTAACTGTACTTGACGTGGAATAGCTACTCCAAATAAATTTCCTTGATATGCAATCATTCAGCTTTATCCTACAATCAGATTTATTAGGAGATTGCTATTTACATTTCCAGATCTTTGTCATTATTGCTATTATCACTTGATGTAATAACATCAAAAAGAGATGCTCATCTGATACCAGATCAAAGTCAGATATTATGTTCTAGGAAAAAAATAATATAAGCAGTAATATAAGCAATTTCTACTATATATCATAGAAAAACATTAAAAACTTTAAAAAATGTATAATCAAATGCAGGAAATTAAGCACTAGTTGTGTAATATTTTAGAGACCACTGTAAAAATAAATAAATCATCATGAAGCATAAAAGCTACACAACCTTGAAAATTTATATTATTATAAGACATTATATTTTAACATATAAGATATATCTGTTAAAAATGATCATTTTTCCAAGTACACTTTTTCCAGTGTTAAAGATCTAAGCTAAATAGGAGTACAGAGTGGATAAGGTGTCAGCCCAGAAGAGAGAGTTTTGGTATAATTTGTCTGATTGTCACAACATTAAGCAAGGCATTTAAAGCCCCTAAGAAAAAGTTGTCTCATTTTTGAATAAGAGAATCTGATGTGTTAATCTCTAATCTCTTTTGGATCCAATTTTCTATTGCTCAATTATTCTACTTCAGTACTAAATAAAAAATTATTCAATGATACTTGTTTAAGTGTGGTAAGGAAGACCATATTCAGGACCATTGCAATAGGTACAGGGACCCCTGTAAAGGGGTCTTCAGTGCAGGAGGGAGATGGAATTCAATTCCAAATGTAGCCTAGACAAGCAGAAATGTATAGCCAAAGGGCAGGGTGGGTTCAGTAGATGGAATATTGCTAAGAGGAAGCTTCAGAGGTGAGAGGGAATTTGGGCAAAGTAGCCTAACAGAATTCTTACTGAAGACAGAATAGAGTGATCAGACATCAGCTGGGGGATGGTGGAGCATGAGGAACCTGTCATATATGGAAGGTAATGAGACAGGAAAGGTTTTTGTCAACTGACTTAGCAGGTCCTTTACTAAAACTGGATTTTACGGGGAAGTGCACAGAGGGGCACAGAAGTTTCAGGAGCCTAACTTAAGTTTGGCCAAGCAAATAAATGTTGCTATAAGAGTGAAAGTTAATCATAGTCAAATTCTATGTTTTTTTTAAAAAGCTGCTTCATAAAATGTTTTACTTTTTAAATTGAAAACATTTATTATGCATTTCACACTGGATCTTATCCCACACTGACCTAAAATAATGTTAGCCTTTCCTAAATGAATATACTAGCTCAGAACAGTGTCTGTTTTCCTGCTTCCCAATCACTTTGCAGAAAGCCATCATAAATAGAAAAGCATCATAATCTGCTCAAATAAATTAATGTTAGTTTTGCATTGTATTTAAATCTAAAATGCACCTCTCATTTCTCTTGCACCTTGAAGCTATACAATGTTCCTTACTAATCACCCAGTTTTGTGGGATTGTCCCCTCTCCTCATGAGAGCATCCATTCCTCACTGAGCTCACAAGGGAAAAGAAAAGAGGAAGGGAAGGGAAGGGAAGGAAGGGGAGGGGAGGGGAGGGGAGGGGAGGAGAGGGAGGGGAGGAGAGGGAGGGGAGAGGAGGACAGGGAGGGGAGAGGAGTGGAGAAGAGAAGAGAGGAGAAGAGAAGAAAAGAAAAGAAAAGAAAAGAAAAGAAAAGAAAAGAAAAGAAAAGAAAGGAAAGAAAAGAAAAGAAAAGAAAAAAGAAAAGAAAGGGAAGGGAAGCAGAAAAGAAAGGACAGGGAAGGGAAGGGAAGGCGAGGGGAGGGGAGGGGAGAGGAGGGGAGGGGAGGGAAGGGGAGCATCTGCTTTCTTGGAATAAGCACACCAGGCAGCGTCTATTTTCCTAAGTCCTCCAGTTTCATTGTCTTTGGTTTTAAATTAAGTACATGGTCCCTGTGTGGGTTCTTGGATGTTTTCAAATGGGATGTTTCAGCTTTGGAAATAAATTGTCATCTCATATCTACAAATTTGGAGGATTACTGGACCTTAATCTACATTATTATCTACATTTTAAAAATCTACATTATTAAAGATAATCCTTTCACCCACTCAGCATCCTACCTATTCTTCATTGATTAGAACCAGGAAGGAAGGAAGGAATGTAATTATATTACTATCCCTAAAAAATTATACTGTTATTATCCTGGGATATTTTAGGAAACTGGGTACTTCTAGCATTCCCAAAGAAGACTTCTTTTTACATTTTGCAGCAAGCCTCCTGTTTAATGGATTTGTATTGGATAATATTACTCTGCTCTGAGAAGTATCACTGCATATGTGAATGTACATTTTTATGCATTAGTGGACACTTTAAACATCATCCAACATTTCAATAATTGGTAAACACAAAATATATTTTAGTTTAATTTTTCAAGCAAGATGATTTTAAACATCAGAGGAAGTGGGGCTTTTAAGAAAAGTATAATAAATTCTCCACTAGTGAAATGTGAAGTCTCCCGTTCAGTACAAGGACCATTACCATGAAGGGACTGAATTATGCAGTGAAACAATGCCCAGAGAGTGACTCATTCTACTAAGAGTGACCTAATTCCAAAAATCCATTTCTAAAATAAAAAACATTATCTTTTGAAAAACTAATTGTGAGAAAGCACCAAAAACCTTTTAAAATATTTCACAATAAAAGAGATTCAAGCCCATCAAAATAGGAAGAGATGGTTCAATGGCCATTTTAAAAATGACAAATAGTTCCTCTTTTACATGTAGTCTTTAAAGTTAATTCTGTTTTTCACTCACATTTCATATTTTCAAAAGCTTTTATGATAAACTTAGATAATGTTAAACACAATAAATATCAACTAAACAGTGGGAATAAGGACATTATTCTAAAATTAAGAAACCAAGATGCAAATAAAGATTTATATCATTTATTTGTAATGTATGAATAATGGTCTTTAAGCTTCTTTATATAATGCATTCAGTAAGAAAGATTTTCTGGGTATTTAGTATGGCAGAAATTTTTATTGCCTGTTTAGGAGAGCCCTCAGTCTTTCTATATTGCAGAAAGAAATACTTTATTTTTCCAGAAATTTATTCATTTGTCACACTACTTAGGGAAGGGTAATCTCAAATTTAATTAAAGAGATCCTGATCAGCCTGGGCTAGTCATAATAACCACATTCTCGTTTGCCAGTGATTGACAGGGATTGATGTGTGACCAATCTTGGTCAATAAGATTTGGAAGAAAGTTGGTACTGAGGCTTCTGAAAAGCTATGTTTTGTGAAGATTGCTGTGAGGTGATGTTGGGATGTGCTACCACCATTTTGCAAGCATGAAGAGAAATATCCTCTAAACAAAGCTAAAACAAAAAACAAAAACAAACAAACAAACAAAAAGGTCAAAGCAGAGAGATGGACATAACATTTCTATATAAATGCAATACATAATATCATCAACCTTCCCACCTCCCATGCCTAGGAACATTTGCATATATGAAAAAACATATAATAAATATCACTGGTGTCTGTGACTTGTGTTGGAGGACATGATAGCTGATAAACTGAGAATATAACTGGTTTTAATTCAGCAAGGAAGCAATTGGAGATAGAGGAGCACTATGCAAGTCGTGAATCATTTAAAAAGTTAATAAGAATTCAGCTAAAGAAATTCTAGAAATTCTAAAAAAAGTGATACCATAATTCTTTATCAAGCAACATTAACAAACAACTTTATTTTAATGTTCTCAGTAGAAAAATTAAAGAAGAAAAAAGTATAGTGGTCAGATTTTTTCACCTTCAGTTTCAGGGAAGAGTGTAGAGACCACTGAAATCTTTTAACGTTGCTTAGTCGTACTCATTTGACAGTGTCTCAGGTAAATAAAGGCTTAGCAGAGAATTAATTATCCAATCCGTTAGAGGTGCCCAGATAAATGATAGTTACAATTCAGGGTTTTACAATTTAGACACAATTCTTGAAAAATTTCAAGAATGTTTAAATTAGGCATTGTGTTTTATTCATTCATTAATTTATCCATTCTTCATCAATTTATCATTCATGCATTCAATTCATAAATATTCATTTAGGTAATACATATGTAAGTCTCAGAAGATGAGGCACACTAGATATATTGGAGAGTATGAAAAATGGTTTGCTTTCTTGGAGATAATAATCTAGAGGAGAAAAAGATGTCATAATTAATCAAATAATTAACTATTTATTTTAACTGTGGGACCCACTAAGATAAAAGTTAGAGTTGTAAGGCAATGGATCATGAGTATCTGACCCAGTGTGGAAGTTGTTTATGAGCAGTGGCTTACGAAAGGAGATGAATATCAGTGGGAATAGTCGGCCTCATGGGAGAAATATTCTATCATTGACATTCAGAATTGCCAGTACACTATGATAATAGAAAGCAGATCAACTTTTAGTTGGTTTTATTATTGCTTTAAAATTTTCACATATTCCCCAAATAATAAACATATCTTATTCCCTGCAGCATGGATGGGCTACTATTGCTCCCCTGTTCTTGGTAAACATTGTCCATAAAGTACTGACCCCTATCGAAAATTACATCTTCACAAAATTCTTAACCATGTGACTCAGAGAAAAACTAGGACGCATGTCACTTATCTATCTATCCCACACCAAAGAAACTCAGTTTAAGAGCTATGAACAGGTTTTAAATATGAAGATTGAGTCTATCCAATTTTCCATACTCTTATTTCTCTGAGTCATGTCTCTACTTCCCTACCCTGTTCCTTTGTAGGTTGACATAGAGTCGCTCTGAAATATAATAACGGGCATTAAGAGGAAACAGACACACACACACACACACACACACAAACACACACACACACACACAAATTATCTACTCCATGTTGAAAACATAAAGTAGCTTCTTTCACACACACACACACACAATCTTTTGAGAGGATCCTTGAAATATTATATCAGAGGGATTGTTTCCTAATTACATCAGAGGGATTTTAATTAATTCCTCTCTAGAGCCTTCTTGTATTAGATAAACTTTTATTTCTTGGATTGGTTAGTTGGTAGAAAACATCATAGCTACAGAGATGAATGACTGGTAACTATATTTTTATTAAAATGTAGAACCAGGATTACATTCTGGAGAAGAGTTCTTAGTTGTAAGACATCTTGCCTTGCCATTTTTAGCTTTGATTAAATTTTCTGTTCTTAAACTACTGATAATTTTCTCAGATTTTAATATAAAATTTTAGTTTAAAATATTATTGACCTTTTTGAGTATATGCAGCATTCAGATCTGCATCATTTCTACATTTTTAAACTAGTTTTTAAAATTAGTTTTAAATTTTTAATTAGTTTTTAAACTTTCACAAAGTTGACAGTTTAAAAATATGTAATGGCCAGTTATGCTTTTAGTCAGAAGCATGAATATACATGCCAGAAAATGGGACATCTATTCTTTATAAGTGACATAAGGTTCTAATGCCAATGTACATTTATACAAACAATTTTGAAAGCTCAAATATATATATGTTCAATCAAAAGGAAAAGCAAATATTTTTAATTTGAACTAGAAAATCAGTTTTGTTACATAAAAAGTCTGTAACTATGCAAAATGAATTTTTAGTTCTCTTTTTGGCCTTTTGTAATTAGGAGACAATTTTATCAGTGCAAATAAGTCATACTACTAGTGTCAATCTCATTGTATATTTGGAAAAAATGGAGCTAATTATAGAGATGTGCTAAATGGAATAGATTTATATAAGAACCCTGAAAATATTAAAATTCCTTTAAATGTTAGGATTCTATTTTGACATACATGTTTTCGAAGATCACCTGTGGTTTATTACTGGGAAAGGACATTTAAACACCAAACCACATTTAGATATATTTTATGTCTTAAATAAAAGTTGTAAATCTTTGAGTTTTAAATATTTTCTATTAATTTTATTTCGTATCTAGTGACTGAATGGATCTTCTTCGAAATCAGTGTTTCCCAACCTTTGCACTCCTGGCATTTTGAGGGGCATGATGATTGGTTGTGGGGAGCTGTCCTCCGCATTATAAGATATTTAGCAGCTTCCCTGGACTTTGTCCCCAGATGCCAGTAGCACTGCTCCTGCCCAGATATGACCCAAAAATACATCTCCAGACATTGCCAAGTGTGCTCAGGGGAGGAGAATCACACTTGCTTGAGAACCACTTCTCCAAACATTATGGGGAAAATAAAAGAAGGGGCCTAAAATACTTGCTCTAACAAGAAAATAACTCCAAGTCTCACGTGGAAACAAGAGTCAGGAGTAACATTTCAGTAATTTTTGTTAATTTTTGCTTTTCAGGTAATGTGTGAGTCTCCATGATGGTTACAGTAAAAGAAAACCAAGCAAAATATTTAAAAATGCTGAGATGAGAAGGCTCCTAATGAGTGTTCTAACTTAGTGCCCAAGGGCAGGATAATTTATAGGGTTCTAGCAGAAGATTCAAAGTTCACCCAAAATTCAGAATGTCCAATGAATTACAATATAATTCACCTATTCCCCCAAACAAGTTCACCCTGGTTTGGAAAGCAGGAGTATTGGCTTGTAAGTACCATTCATTGGACAGTCTGAATTCACATGAGTGACAAGCCACAACTGGGGATTAACTATCATGTGCAAAGTTGAAGGGGGATAGAAAGGAATAGCTGCAGGGAACAAGAACATAAGAGGGCCTTAGTGAAAAGATCTCAATCTTTCATTGTACTGTTTTTCTGGGTCTCTCCCACATGTGCTTAACAATGTGCAATAGTTTAATCCCCAGATAGCTCTCGTGACTCTTCGTGGCAGTAAGTTGCAGGTTTTCGTTCCCTATCCATAAGACTGATAGTTTTTCTCTGGCTCTACAATCTGTGCATATTTGATTCCCTCACATGCAATTGACAGATATGCTAAATATAGAGTAGAGCCTGTTGCAAAGCAATTAGACTTTTAACTGTATGATAATGTTAATGTGTTATTGAGATTTACTGCAGACAAAAACAGATTCGATTTTTTATTTTATTAAAATTTTATAGTATCTATGACAAGAGAAACTATGTTTTTATGGTCCGCAGCATTTCACATCATTAGCATGTTGTGTAAAGGAGTGAGTGAAATGAATGAATATATCAGAGTACCAGTCTATTTGCCAGGTTTTCCTACTGTGGTCCACAGAATTTTGGCTCTCAATTCTAGATAAAGTAAAATTAGCCAAGTTGTAAGTATTAAGACAGACACACACACACACATGCATGGAAGTACACACACACACACATTAACTGAAAGCTTTTTAAATCTAGAATTTTATCAAGCTGACAAAAAAAATTGTTAAAAGTAACTATAGTCTCATGTTACAAGGATTATATATTAGTTACTGTCCAAGTCATAGTAAGTTGAGAGAGATTTGATGTTGATACTAGTATAAGTTTAGGCAATGTAATCTGATTACTTAGATAACAGATTCATGACTCAACCATTTGCTAGCTCTTTTTTTCTTTGAATATGCTTCCATTTTTAAAATTAGAGATTCAATATTCTATCATAAGATTATTTAAAGAATCAAATAAAATTGTGAAAGTAAAATACTTCACTGCTTGATGTAGTGTTAATACCCCTTCAAATATTAACAAATGTTTCATAAGTGTTGGATCTGTTAATACTTTACTGTCCATCCCAAAAAACTGAAAACCATGCTGCCAGCACTTCATTATAATCAAAATTTAATTTTTCTTCTTTCAAATTATTTGATGCTTCTTCTGCAAGCCCCATAATGCTCTTACTTCTTATGTCTGGACTTTTGTTTTTATTCTCCCCATTTGAGGGCTCTTATTGCAATGTTCTTAGTGTGTGGAACCTTAAATGCTAGTTGGCTGGTTAATTTAACAACCAAAATTTTATATTTTGATTTTCATGGAAGGCTTTGCATAATCCAAATTGTGTATTAAAACCCTTGTTGTCTTCCTGGATGGTCAATCTGGAAAGACTTGAACAATGCTGTGTTACTTGCTCTTTAACCTTGACTTCAACTTCTCTGGCACCCAGCTGAGCATCTCTAGTACAATATCATCAATACCTGCTCTGACAGCAGGTCAGGATGTTGTTCAGGCATTTCATCCTTTCAATTACATGGCTGTAGGAAAATGTCCCAAGACCTTCAATGTCAACCTAATTGTAGTAAAGAAAACTCATTACCTTTCCTGCATTATTATTTTACCCGTGTCTCTGAATAAAGGCAAAAATGTAGAAACAATTACATAACTCATTACAGTTATTTGTATACAAATAGATTCATTTATAAATGCAGGAGGACTCCATGTGATCATGAATAATAGTACTGACCAGGTTCATGAAGACCAATCAATGTTAGGGGGTCTATAGAGCTCGATGTGATATGTTTTATGAAGAGAAAAAATTGACCATATTGTCAAAGATTTAAATCAAAAAGTGGTGGAATCATGGAAATTGTAACACAAACCCCACACACAAGCATCAAACCAATTTTAAAATGCCTCTTTGTATGTTATATTGATTTTTCATTATTTTGACCTTATGCTTAAGCCTACTTGGTTGTGATACTAATTTTCTACTCAATCTTTGTTTAGATCCCACTGGGATAGTGATGTACTGTGATTACTCATAAAGGCAGAGAAAGAGGAGATTAAGACTCCCTGCTAATAAGAACAAGGGAAGGAAAGAGAAATGTGCCAATCTAAGTGTTCTACTTGTAAATTGAGCTGCCAGACAGGAGGAAATGTAATGTTTCATCACAAATCTCTTTTTGATGTAAAAAAGGGTCTAAAAATAAACATAAAGCAAAACACACATATTAGATTGACTACAGGGAAGTACAATAAATTTATTGTACTGCATTTTAATAATATTACAAATGAAAATTATCTTCAGATTATTATTCTATGTGACTATATGCCATATTATTTTCTAAATAATTTAATTATGTTGTATGAATCTAAATATGACACATTTAACGTACATATGTATTAGATTCACTTTAAATATGCTTTTTCATTTATTATAGTATATATAACTATAAGTGGCAAGTTAATTATACTATAGAAGTATTTGTATTTATACATGAAAAAGTAAAATAATTACAAATAGTGTTATTTGTAATATTAATACCCTATTCTTATAGTACAAGGCTTCTAACAAGGAATGAAAATAAACAATATCACAATGTTACAACTTCTGAAATATATATGTGCATATATATTTCTATAGCATCATTTCATAATTTTAATAAATACTTATTTTTGTATAAACTTTTAACTTTCATTTATTTTCTTTAATTTTCCCTAAAGTATCTCTAATATGATGCAATGTAAATAGTTGAATTTTAAAAATGAATTTTACTATAAGGATTATAGACACTTTTAAATCTTGCAACTATTCAGATATAACCAGAAAACATATTTTTAAATGTCAATTATATTGTGTAATTCTATATTCCATTTGGCTCCTCGTTTTGAAACGGATATTCTGTGAATATTAATTAAATCCAAATGTTCAAATATACCACTCAGTTTTCATTTTCTCTCAAAATTGAATTTTCTTCTGCATTAATCTGATTTTTGAGAAAAATTTAAATTGCTTTAGCCACTCTCTTTGAAAGGGTTACTAAGTTAATAGACATAAACAGGATTTGAGTTGCACTGGATACAAAGAACTAAAGTGTATATTCTGAGGATGTGTTAACCATATACGTTTAAGTGGACCAAACAATGCCTGGAGCTTTCTGCTTGTGAAACAGTCTGGTGTAGTTGCTTAGTTTGGGAACTATGAAATCTGATGGACTTAGGTTGGGAAGCACACTGTTGCTTCCTAGATATATGAACATGGTCAAATTACTTAATTTCTCTAAGCCTTAGGTTCTTTATCTGTATTAGTGCTAAAAATGCCTCTTTGTTTTATAGAGAAGTTATTGGGTTGCTATAAGAAAATGAATATACTTCACTTAATTGCTTTATATGCATTTATCATGATGATGTTACAGTATTATTAGGTTTGAGTATCCTATTTATTCTCTTTTGGAAGGAAATAAAATGAAAGAGGGGCAAAAACTCTCTGGTTGAAGTTGGCAGTGATTAGAGTAAAATAGTTCAGAGGGAGAAGAGAAGTAAAGTGAAGAAAATTCTGCTTCTCTGAAATTGGTATTTGTCAATGAAAATGGCATCCTATTTTGAACAGTATTTTGACACCATCTGGAAATGTTGTATGTGTTGGTAATTTTGGCATCATGGACTTTTAGGACTGGTTAAATACTATGTGTTAACTCTCTTCATAATAATGTTCTCCTTAAACAGTCTCTGACATTCTTTATAAATTGTCTGTCACTTAGAGTAGTGACAGGCTTTCTAGTATAAATTTCTGAATCAGAGGGTATCTATAAATCCACATATAAAACAGCAATTTGTATTACTTTTGAAAAAGAAAAATACATTTTACAAAAATCAAAACCAGATTTTAGTATTAGGACTGCTTGTACCCCTTCAAATATATTTATTGAATCATTCAATTGACATTTTCAGTTAATTTGAAAATAGTGAGAGGATTTTTATTTGTGATACTTTTCAAACTGCAGTAAAACAAGTTGAGGCCTATAAATACACCCATGTAAACATGTTAGTATTTTTCTCATACTTGTTGTAGATATTGCATAGATATTGTATTTTTGGTAAAGAAAGAAAATAATACAGATGTATTTAAATCTCTTATCCACTTCTAACTTCTCAGAAGTAATCATTATCTTAAAGCTGATATCTATACTTTTGGTTCATTTAAAAATATTTACTTAATTTCATGTTTTATTATTTGATGTATTTTGATACTAAATAAAGGTTATCTTGATTTATACATCTTTTGCAACAATCTTATTTTATGTAACATTATTCTTTCCAGATTTATCCACGTTGATAGATAGTTGGTCAAGGTTCTTCCAATTCAACAGCTCTAAATTATTCCATTGTATAAATTAATCACAACTTTGTATCCATTCCTATATTGGTGGACCTTTACATTGTTTCTAATTATTTTATATTGTCACCAGTTCTTCAATGAATAGCCTTTCTTCATGGTCAAAATTTTCTCTACGGAATATATATTTTATTATGTCTGTACATATAATACAAACATATAATATATTTGTATATATAAACACACACATACATACACACACACACATATAGAGAGAGAGAGAGAGAGAGAGAGATGGAGTCTCGCTCTCCTGCCCGAGCTGGAGTGCAGTGGCCGGATCTCAGCTCGCTGCAAGCTCTGCCTCCCGGGTTTACGCCACTCTCCTGCCTCAGCCTCCCGAGTAGCTGGGACTACAGGCGCCCGCCACCTCGCCCGGCTAGTTTTTTATATTTTTTTTATTTTTTAGTAGAGACGGGGTTTCACCATGTTAGCCAGGATGGTCTTGATCTCCTGACCTCGTGATCCGCCCGTCTCGGCCTCCCAAAGTGCTGGGATTACAGGCTTGCGCCACCGCACCCAGCCAATATATTTTTAATATATGTGGGCAGAATTGCTTTTAACTATAGTATTTTCAACTTAACAATAATTTCCACATTTCTCTTCTAAGTGATTGTACAAATTCACATGCCCATGTGCATAAAAGTTTCTTTTTTTCCATAGTCCATTCACACTTTTAATCTGTTGCTTTTGACTGTGTTGCTGTGCCTACAAAAACTTAGGCAGGTCCCTTAGTCAGTGTTTTCCAGTTTTTTCATCTGTAAAATTTGTATATTCTTAGCTGTAGGAATCACTTATAAGTAAAATAATAATCTAAATTCAAATGTATTTAACTTTTTCGTTTAATATTGAGAGAAAAATTAATTGAAAAATAAATATCTAAATTATATTTTGAATTATCTATATATCTATAAGGCACTTCTGAGATATATTGGCTTACTGCATATTGAACCAGTCAATTAACAATATTTACGGCCGGGCACAGTGGCTCAAGCCTGTAATCCCAGCACTTTGGGAGGCTGAGACGGGCGGATCACGAGGTCAGGAGATCGAGACCATCCTGGCTAACACGATGAAACCCCGTCTCTACTAAAAATACAAAAACTAGCCGGGCGAGGTGGCGGGCGCCTGTAGTCCCAGCTACTCTGGAGGCTGAGGCAGGAGAATGGCGTAAATCCGGGAGGCGGAGCTTGCAGTGAGCTGAGATCCGGCCACTGCACTCCAGCCTGGGCGACAGAGCAAGACTCTGTCTCAAAAAAAAAAAAAAAAAAAAAAAAAAAATATTTAATGAGTTCTTTATTTTGGTTCCCAAATTTTGGTGCGGTCTGTGAGTAAAGAAAATGTCAAAGTCCTTGCTCTTCATGTAGTGTAGCTAGTCTAGTACCTTCAATATAGCCGAGTTCTCATAGCGTGTATGGAAAGAATGGAAAGCGAGTCTTTACCTACTAATAGTTTAGAATCTAACATGCTTAGAAAGAAAATAATTATTTAACAATCTTACAATTCATATTGTAATTTTAATTTAATTTTCTAATTTTAGAAAATTAAAATTAGGAAATTAAATATTATATGATCAATTCATGGCTCTACTATATTCTTAGACAAATTTCTTAACCTCTCTGTGCTTAATTTTTTTATCTGTAAATTGCGGATGATTATAGTACCCGCCTGACATACTGTTGTAAAAATTAGATGAGTTGGCCGGGCGCGGTGGCTCAAGCCTGTAATCCCAGCACTTTGGGAGGCTGAGACGGGCGGATCACGAGGTCAGGAGATCGAGACCATCCTGGCTAACACGGTGAAACCCCGTCTCTACTAAAAATACAAAAACTAGCCGGGCGAGGTGGCGGGCGCCTGTAGTCCCAGCTACTCTGGAGGCTGAGGCAGGAGAATGGCGTAAATCCGGGAGGCGGAGCTTGCAGTGAGCTGAGATCCGGCCACTGCACTCCAGCCTGGGCGACAGAGCAAGACTCTGTCTCAAAAAAAAAAAAAAAAAAAAAAAAAAATATATTTAATGAGTTCTTTATTTTGGTTCCCAAATTTTGGTGCGGTCTGTGAGTAAAGAAAATGTCAAAGTCCTTGCTCTTCATGTAGTGTAGCTAGTCTAGTACCTTCAATATAGCCGAGTTCTCATAGCGTGTATGGAAAGAATGGAAAGCGAGTCTTTACCTACTAATAGTTTAGAATCTAACATGCTTAGAAAGAAAATAATTATTTAACAATCTTACAATTCATATTGTAATTTTAATTTAATTTTCTAATTTTAGAAAATTAAAATTAGGAAATTAAATATTATATGATCAATTCATGGCTCTACTATATTCTTAGACAAATTCTTAACCTCTCTGTGCTTAATTTTTTTATCTGTAAATTGCGGATGATTATAGTACCCGCCTGACATACTGTTGTAAAAATTAGATGAGTTGGCCGGGCGCGGTGGCTCAAGCCTGTAATCCCAGCACTTTGGGAGGCCGAGACGGGTGGATCACGAGGTCAGGAGATCGAGACCATCCTGGTCTACACGGTGAAACCCCGTCTCTACTAAAAAAAATACAAAAATCTAGCCGGGCGAGATGGCGGGCGCCTGTAGTCCCAGCTACTCCGGAGGCTGAGGCAGGAGAATGGCGTAAACCCGGGAGGCGGAGCTTGCAGTGAGCCGAGATCGCGCCACTGCACTCCAGCCTGGGCGACAGAGCGAGACTCCGTCTCAAAAAAAAAATAAATAAAATAAAATAAAATTAGATGAGTTAATACCTGAGAATTATTGACAATAGGGTCTCATACATAGTACCACAAAATATTTGATGTTATTATAGCATTTGAACCAAATATTGACTGTCTTAAGATATTACCCTGCCATTTCTAAGTTTAATAGCTCTTTCATCTTTAGCTTCACTATGGTCCATCTATCCAATAGATCTTTTGAAAATGTAACTGCAATAACTAGTGACTACCCACCCTGTCCACCCATAGAAGAATTGATTAAAACCTCTTATTTCTTCCCACCATGCCTTGAAGAGAAAGTCAAACTCCTTACTGTGACCTAAAAAGTCCTCTGTGGCCAGAGGTCTGCCAATCTTCCTAAACTCATCTCTTCCTCAGTCTGTGGCTCACAGGTTTCAGCAGCTCTTTTGTACTTTTCTATTCTTTGACCATGCCAATGCCTTTCAGGTCTCTAAGCCCATGCACAGACTATTCCCTCTGCTTTTCCCTAGACCTACACTTGGTTTGCTTTAGTATTAAGTTGATGCAAAAGTAATTGTGGAACCATTACAATCAACACGTTTTTGTCAACAAGAAATAAGTGTTTATTCCTGTAGCGTAAAAATCTATGCCTTGTGATTTAACGAACTCTTAGAAAGCATTTTCTGCATCCTGCTGGTTGTGGAAGCGTTTTCCCTGCAAAAAGTCACTGAGATGGTGGAAGAAGTGGTGATCGGTTGGTGAGAAGTCAGGTGAATATGGCAGATGAGGCAAAATTTCATTGCCCAATTCGTTCAACTTTTAAAGCTTGGTTGTGCTACATGCTTTCGAGTGTTGTCATGGAGAAGAATTGGGCCCTTTCTGTTGACCAATGTCGGCTGCAGGCATTGCAGCTTTCAGTGCATCTCATCCATTTGCTGAGCATACTTCTCAGATATAATGGTTTCGCTGGGATTCAGAAAGCTGTAGTGGATTAGACCAGTAGGAGACTACCAAATAGTGACCATGACCTTTATTTGGCTTGGCTTTGGTAAGTGCTTTGGAGTTGCTTCTTGGTCCAACCACTGGGCATCTCTGGTTGTCTTATAAAATCCACTTTCTGTTGCATGTCACAGTCTGATCGAGAAATGGTTCGTTTTTGTTCCGTAGAATAAGAGAAAACGACACTTCAAAATGACGATTTTTTTTTTCAATCAGCTCATGAGGGACCCACTTATCAAGATTTTTCACCTTTTCAATTTGCTTCAAATGCTAAACGACTGTAGAATGGTTGACATTGAGTTCTTCAGCGACTTCTTCTGTAGTTGTAAAAGGATCCCCTTCGATGGTTGCTCACAATTGGTCATTGTAGACTTCTAATGGCTGGCCACTACACTCCTCATCTTCAAGGTTTTCCTCTCCTTTGCAAAACTTCTTGAACCATCACTGCACTGTATGTTCATTAGCAGTTCCTGGGCCAAATGAGTTGTTGATGTTGCAAGTTGTCTCCTCTGCTTTATGACTCATATTCAACTCAAATAAGAAAATCACTCAAATTTGCTTTTTGTCTAACATGATTTCCATAGTCTAAAATAAATATAAAATAAACAGCAAGTAATAATTAACAAAAAATAAAGCAAGAAATGCACATTAAAATAATGTATAACATAACCACATTTTTAAAAGAAAGTATTCCAATATCAAATGACAAATTTCAACAATGCAAAAACTGCAATTATGTTTCCCCTAACCTAATACTATCCTGCAGATGCAACTCAAGTGCTGCCTTTGTATAAGGTCTTCCACTGATCAACATATTTAACGTTCTCCTGTCCTGCATTTGACAGGTACCGTATAGTTTGTTAACACAAACATGTTTTAGTATACAATATATTAATCAATTCTCTCATATATAGGTATACATATATGCATTTAGTTATAAATAAAATATTTAGACCCAGAAAACTATAGAGGAGGTATTCAAGTTTAAATGATAACTAATAAGCTTGACTTCTACTTCAAAAGGCCTAGGAGTAAATTAAGTCTGTATAAAAATTTTAAAAAACAGTATACAGAATAACCGTACCTGATGCATACTATATCATCTACTGAAGAACTGCTTCAGTATTACTTAATATTCCATACAACATAGTTATAGAGGGTTGACTAAAAGAAAGAAAAAACAATGAAACCTAAAACTTTTCCACTTTAACAACATTCTTAGTTGCTTTATAAAATAATCTTGAACATATTGCCAGTATATTATTTAATGTCATTCATTTAAAATTCGATGGATTTAGTCTTAATTTAAATATAAAATGTAAAAAGTTTCTTGCAGATAAATGTGAGTAATCAGTTCTACTTATAAATTAAATAAGAGAAGATTCATTTATTTACTAACTGTGTCCCTAGTAGAAAAATGTGTTCATATGAGTCCGGGACACTTGGTATTGTTATCACCCTATCACAAGTATACATGAACCAATATCTCTTCCATGTATTTTAAATAGATTCTGTTAGCTTAAAAATGTTATTTTGTAAATTAGATTATAAATTATGAAGATATTGGAGCACGTTTTTGAAGGAAAAATACAAGGTTTCAAAGAAGTGCCTAAAAATACAGCATTTCTAAGAAGTGTTGACTGCTATGATCATAGAGAGAACTTTTTCTGAGAAGAAGATACTTGAAATAACTGAAAAACAATATGTAGGATCTGAATGGGTGATGAGGAAGTGAGATCCTGTGTCACTTCCAGGGAATTAGTTGTAGTAGAAATAATCAATACATGTTTGTGGAATCATGAAGAGAACCATAT
The DNA here is from genome assembly GCF_009764315.1 of Trachypithecus francoisi. Taxonomy (NCBI): domain Eukaryota; kingdom Metazoa; phylum Chordata; class Mammalia; order Primates; family Cercopithecidae; genus Trachypithecus; species Trachypithecus francoisi. The sequence goes on along the minus strand of NW_022681454.1, from coordinate 127,096,111 downwards.
GTAATATAAAAAGTGTTAAGCTAAATAAATTTGGCAGTCTATGTGCAGGTCTATTTCCTCCTACATCTTCAGTTATGTTACTCTACAATTCACAGTGATGACTCTTGAGCAACTTGAAATTCTCAGCAATCAAAGAAAGATTAAATAACTTTTAGTGAGTTGTACTTTTAAAGTATACCATTATACTCGGAATAGGTTTTTCATCATAGAAAGTTTTAAAGGACCACTATTCAAAATTTATTTGAGAAGATAATATAAATACTTCAATCTACACATAACCAATTTTTTGTTGTTATTTGGAAGCATTTTATTCAACTATAACGTCATAAGTAAAAGAGTTAAAAAAAAATACAAGTCCTAGGTAGGAGACAATAAGTTATTTTATTTATTTATTTATTTATTTACTTTTGAGACAGAGTCTTGCTCTGTCACCTAGGCTGGAGTACATGGCACAATCTCGGCTCACTGAAGCTTCTGCCTCCTGGGTTCAAGTAATTCTCCTGCATCAGCCTCCTGAGCAGCTGCAACTACAGGAGTATGCCACCACGCAGGGCTAATTTTTGTGTGTTTTTTTTTTTTTTTTTTTTTGTATTTTTAGTAGAAATGGTGTTTTACCATGTTGGTCAGGCTGGTCTCAAACTCCTGACCTCAAGTGATCCGCCCGCCTCCCAGACTACTGGGATTATAGGCACGTGCCACCGTGTATGACCAAGGTGATTCCTTAAACATTTCTAATGTTAAAATTTGTGAACATTCAAAACTCATTTTCAAATATAAAATATTTTCTTAATTTCAAAGGCAACAACTTTAGTTGTATTATAACTGTAGTGAGAGTTTTACATGTTATCTTAGGAGGTATTTAATTTTTAAATATACTTACCTTCCAATAGGGTCAAAATATTAAAATTATTGAAAAAGATACACATTCCATCTGTCCCTGGCATAGAAATTGTTGTGTTAACACTTCATTAAAATTTAAGTTTCTTAAAATATAGGCAGCTGTGTCTATTCAGTAGTAGGGATTCCACTGGATCTCTATATGACATTCATGTTTCTAAGAATTTGAGATTGGCAAAAAATTCAAACAGCTCGATAACAACAAAAAACAAATAAAATAAACCCATTAAAAAGTAAGCAGAGGACATGAACAAAAATTTTGCAAAGAAGACATACAAATGACCAACAAGCATATGAAAAAAAATGCTAGACACCACCAATCAACAGAGAAATGCAAATTAGAATCATAATGAGACGCCATCTTACATTAGTCAGATTGGGTGTTATTTAAAATGTCAAAAACAAAACAGATGTTGGCAAGGGTATGGAAAAAGGAAGTGCTTACACACTATTGGTGAAAATGTAAATTAGCACCACCTATATGGAAAACAGTATGGTTGTTTCTCAGAGAACAAAAAATAAATCTGCTATTTGATCCAGCAATCCCACTACCCAAAAGATAATAAATCAGTATGTCAAAAAGGTGCCTCACTTGTATGTTTATCACAGCACTATTCACAATAGCCAAGATATAGAATTAACATAAGTGTCCATCAATGAATAATTGGATATAGAAAATGTGGTATACAAACACACACAGACACAAACACAATGGAATACTAATCAGATCTAAAAAGAGTGCAAACATCTGTTTTGCAGTCACATGGATGGAACTGGAGGTCACTATCCTAAGAGAAATAACTCAGAAGCATAAAGTCAAATACCTCATGTTCTCACATGTAAGTGGATGCAAAATAAGTATACACACGGACATAGAGAGAGGGACAATAGACACTGGAGACTCAGAAGAGTGGGAGGGTAGGAAGGAGCCAAGGATGCAAAATTACATAATGGGTACAATGTACACTATTCAAGTAATGGCTACACTGAAAACCCAGACTTCCTCTAATATAGCCATGCGTCAAAACTGCACTTGTACTTGCTAAATCTATAATTTTTTTAAGAAATTAAAAAATAGATAAAGCATATATATATGCCCTTAATATAAACATACAGGTTGTGTGGCATATTCTAAAGTTTATTAGGCCAAAATAATGAAGACTTTTTTTTGTTTTGTTTTTTCTTTACATCTCACAGATTCCAATAGCACAACAAATGAATAAAATATTCATAAGCTAATTTTTAGTTTGATTTGAGGCTTTTGACATTTCTGTAGGTCCCCCCCCCCCAATTTAAGATATATTTGTTGGCCGGGCACAGTGTCTGACGCCTGTAATCCTAGCATTTTGGGAGTCCAAGGCAGGCGGATTACTTGAGGTTAGGAGTTCGAGACCAGCTTGGCCACCATGGTAAAACCCCACCTCTACTAAAAGTACAAAAAAAAACAAAAAACAAAAAGCGAGTGTGGTGGCAGACACCTGTAATCCCACCTACTTGGAAGGCTGAGGCAAGAGAATTGCTTGAATTCAGGAAGCAGAGGTTGCAGTGAGCCAAGATGGTGCCACTGCACTTAATCCTGGGTGACAGAACAAGGCTCTGCCTCAAAAAAAAAAAAAAAAAAAAAATGTTTTCTTCAAAACATTCTTTATACCTACATATATAAGGAAATTAAGCATATTCATATACAAATCATGATATGATAAGATAAGCTATATGTTCCTTTACATTATGTAAACCAAATGTGGATATAATACTCAATATTATAATTCACTTACAATGAAGATTTTACAATAAACCTACAAATAACTTTAGGCCTTTTCCAAAGAAACAAGGCCCATGTTGTACATTATATGTATAGTGATAAATTTATAATTCCCAGAGGGTCCATGATTTTATTCATAATTTATTATGACTATGACATCAAATGGCTCTAAAATACCAAATAGGATGCTTGGGAAATTGGAAACCATTTTTCTCAAACTCCATAACTTCTGAGCTTTATTTTAAAGATAATTAATACCCAGTTATTTGAGTTTATGATATATTAAGTTTTAATTTACTTAAAAGTAAAGCGACAAGAAAGGGAAACATTTATTTTAATTACAAAAGAACTAAATCATATTTGTACTCATTTTCTAACATTTTAAGACCGAAAGGATCTTTCATGGGGAAAATATTCAAATTACCAGAATATAACACATTTTGTTTATAGCTGTAAATAAAATATCAACTACAAGCAAACTACATTTTAAACATTAATTAAAAATCTCAGACTTACAGAGGATGGCAGGAAAAGCTTTATGTTAATTTAGCTGTTTTAATTCAATCTGACTGACTTAATTATACTGTTATACTGGGTTGAAATAGAAGTTTTTATTCTTTTGATAAATTTAAAATATGCAAAACTTACTATTATTTTCTGAAATAATGGCACAATCCACAGATTACTGACATAATATGTAAAAATGCAGAATGATGGTCTAATTTGTTTGCTAAATTCAACTATATATTTCATTTATATTTATGAACCATTTTCTCTGGGCTCTAAATTAAGAACTATTTGTGGTCCAGAAAAGGTGTATGCTAAGACATAATGAATGAAGAATACCATTGTTTGCACACAATAATTACTTTTTCAAATTTGGTCAAGATTTTGTTTATATTCATCTTGTTTATATTAATTTGTTGGCCATGCTGAAAGAATCTGCACAGACAGATAGTTGATCTTAGTTTGGACCTTATATGGGTTTACCAAGCATTTAAAGTTGTGTGTGTATGTTATGCTTACTTTCAGAGTTTTGTTATTTGCTCACCAATTTTACCTTTTTATATATAACTCTTGTTTCAAAGACAAAATACTCAAGATATTCTAGATTACTCCAAACTTACATCAATTATGTAATGTATGAAATAATTATTTGATAATGTTCATTAGTATTGATAAGTTTTCAGAACATAGGGCAATGGGAAAATATTTTAAATTTGGTAGTAATGAGTTTCACTCCAAATTCTATCATAGACACTTCTCTAAACTCTCCAGTTTAGAGAACCACATTGGAATCATTTCTACTTTTACCTCAGCACGTCTCCACGATGATAAACAGGACAGTCAACACTTGTAATCAGGACTTGCATGTAGTGAAATTAGGTCACCTTTGGTTATATAAACCATCTATCAGAATATCTAGAATCCCAGAGCCTTAAAGATGGATGAAAATACAGATTTTTTTCTCACGGTAGATAACATAAAGATTCATAAGTTTCACCTCAGTGAATGTCTCCTTGTTATGTAGTTTGTTAGTGGAAGACAATAATTAAAGCTTTGCTCAGCTGACACTCAGGCCAAGGATCTCAAGATAATATGGCTATTTAAAAATAACATTCATATATGAGAATTTTTAATAAACATTAAACACAGAGGTTGATTCCATCTTTCTTTATATGAATGTTTCTAATCAGATGACTTTAACCACATTCTCCTTCCCCAATTCCAACATATCCACAAATTATTTACTCATCAGATAAATTCAGCTGTGAATCCAGTGAGAAGTACCATAAAAACAACATTAATTCATGTTACACATTTCTCTTCTTCTTCATATCCATTGTCATTATCCTCCCACAACATTTAGACTAATTCGAATTGATGGATTCCATCAACAAATTAAAAAACAATACTCTCTAGACTTCAGTGATGAAATATATACAGAGTGAAACAATATGTTCTTCCGAAATGGAGCACTTTGTTATCTTTATGGCGCAGAGAGAAAGACAAATTAAGGGAAGAATGCTGTGCAAGCGGTTTTTATTGCTTTTATGATAATAAGAAGATAGTCCTTATTTGTTCTGATTGGGTGGTGCAAATTCATTGTCCTGCTAGAATTTATTGATTCGGTTAAAAATCAGTGTATGCCTGGTTGAAAACTTACAGGTGTTTTCTTCTGATAGTTTACATTTGCAATTTAAATTGCATTTATAATCTTAAATGGCTCATCCACAGCTACAAGATTCACTTCTCCTTATAGGAGATGTAGAACACACATTTTATGAAGCAATTTTTTTATTAGTGCTCAGTTGTAATTCATACAATGATTTCTGTTGATAAAGAGGTAAATGCTATTTATTGTGAGACAAGTTAAAATGAGAAACTAAGTGAAAAGTAATATTTATTACTTATAGAAGGCGAGGGAGAAATTACAATATTTTTACTAGTTTTCAAAGTTTTAAATTAGAATGAAATAATTGTATTGTGATACTCAGGGTATAATTAAAAGCAATCTCCATTTTCATATAAGCTTCCTTTGGTGTTGCTCCTCTCTCTAAAATTTCAGAAATCAAGGTATACTTTTATTAGATTTAGATAAGGAGCCCAAATATAGAGATGATTCCTTGCAAAATGCAATAAATACCTATTGTTGGCACAGTGATTTTTTTTTTTACTGAAATCATCCTTAATCTCTCTCTATAATACTCTAATACTGCTAAGAAGTACTTCTTGTGCTTGTTTCAAGTTCTGGTATTGGCTGGACAAAAACATTATAAGAATAAAATATATATTTTAAAACTACTCTGTATTGTTGCCTTGAGTTAGTGTATATGGATTATCTTCATCAAGTTTTAAAGTAGACTAATGATGCATAAATAATATGGAAAAATAATGTTACTTTAAAATTTTGTGCTCTTTCTTTTGATGTGTTTCAACCAAGAATAGCAAAATTTTTCTTGCCATGGGAATTCAAAATAGTCCTGACCCTTTTATTCTCTGGTTATTTTTTGACTATATAGTAGCCTCATTTCAATGGAAGAACAAAAACCCTGTCACCTCTTTCTGAAGCCACTGATTTTGTTCCTCCTTGAAAAAAGAAGTCAAGAAATGGCAACCAGCAATCATCAGAATCCCCGCATTCTTATGCCAGGTGCATAGATACTTTTTAACATTAAAGACAGGACTCCTCAGCTGTCTGTAGAATCTGTAAATGAGAATGGAGTGCACAAAACTATTTTCTAAGTTTTTACTTTTCTTTGCTTCTACAAAGAAGTTCAGTTATTACTATAGGTAGAATTATGATTTGTTTTGGGTTGAAAATAATAATGTTTTTAATATTACTTCTCCTTGTCAACTCCTCCTTGATTTTCATCCCTCACATTTGTTATGGAGCATTGTGATTAGATGTATTCCTCCCTTTCTCAAGTATGTGTTATCATCAGACCTCACTTCATGATGCCTTATTTCCTGTGAAACATTTCAAGTAAAAATCCACATGAACACTGCAGCTCACTGACATCTTCAAAGTTCCAGATTAAGAATGCTTTAAATGGGGAGTTTCCAGAAACATTGCAAGTTCATATTGAAAAGAATGGCAAAGTAGAATATTGATATTTTCCTGGATTAGAGATCATCAGAGAATATTCATAGACACTGTCTTTCCTGAAAATCTTCATTTAGATCACTTCTATTTAAAATGAAATTTTTTCCTTAGGGTCTGGAATATTTAAAAATCACTGATGTATTAGCAGTGCTTTCACATAGGGAAAAAAAAGAATATTCCTAAAGGAATAAAAATTCCTGGCAATGAAAATATGGAAATTTGTAGTGTTACTTTCGTTTTTTTATTTTTTTTAATTTTTTAATTTTTTTTTTGTTGTTGTTGTTGTTGTTTTTTTTTTTTTTCTTTTTGTAGTGTTACTTTCTAAGTCTACAAGTAATTACTTATAAACTACATTCACGGTTGTAAAGACATGTCATTTATTTATTTATTTAGTTTCCATAAATTGTCATGTCATATCAGAGGATAGTGACATAAAACTTCAAGAGTTATTTTGAAGAAAATCAAAGCACCAATGCAAACAAGAACAAAATGAAGCGTACATGCTTTTGGTTTTGATTTAGCACAGCCTTACAAATAATAGAGCAGTTCTTGTCATTTTGTTTCTAAATGATTTCTTTTTAGTAATCATATGTAGTCCAGAATAAGAAATTAGCTGGGTGACAGTCTATATGCAAGAAACTGTGAAACTGAATGGGCACAGCTGTTAACTATTGACTTCCATCAATAAGTGACTCCAATGTATTCATAAGGAATTAAAACACTTTAAGTTTCAATAGCTTTAAGGACCTATGCACTTTCAAGTCTTATGCAATATGTATTAAACTTCTTACCTTTAGTCTTTGCCCCATCGTCATTGTAATATAGGAAACTATTTTTTTTAAACAAAGGGGAATTAGAAAGCAGTCAAAGCATAGCTATTAACCACCAAATTCTGCACCAGACAATTTACAGTTGTGAGAATCACCAGCAGCCGTTTAAGAAACTTGAGAGAGTGCCAGTCAGTACATTACTAATTCAGAGACACAGCCATCATCTTTGGATTTAAAAAAAAAAAAAAACACAAGATCACAAGGGGGTTATAAATCTTTCAATTCACCCATTGTGGAGCCATAGGCATATAAGTGCAGCTGGAGTGTATCAAAGGAGTGAAAAAGCATAGCTCTGAAGACCAGGAGGGAGAGAAGTTGGTAGTTTCAGGTCACAATGGAGAAAAAGAACTACAAATGTAAAGGTTTAGTTGCATATTAATGTTTTACAAAGATTCTTGGCACTGCGTGTGTGTGTGTGTGGTGTGTGTGTGTGTGTGTGTGTGTTTGTGTCTAAGATAGATATTAACGAGTAGTGGCCTTTCTCTACCTCCTTCACGTTGGAATTCCATGACCATTCATGACCATTGTCAGGGATCTCTCCCTTCCCAACTCTTCTGTGCTAGAGAGACATAACAGGCCAAAAAGATATGAATGCAGCCTACACGTATCCTCACCAGTCAACCAAAGGAAAGAATCACTAAGCAACATAATAAAAGTTATTATACCATGCATTGATAACTGTCTTCCACTAGAGCCATTCCTGCATAGACTGAGGAAGTCATTTATGTTTATAGAAAACTTTTAAGAATAAGAAGAAAAGGACTACGAAGTACACATTAGCAATATTGACATTAATGCAGTACTAAAGCATATCAAAGCCTAATGCAGAATATTCTTACAGCACTCATCTCAAGTAAATGAAAGTTTGAGACATATTTGAGAGCAATTTGTTTCCATCTGCAGATAAAGACAGTTTGAGAAAACTGAGAAAATACATACAGAACTGCTTGGCACCTGCCTCATTCTACACTTAATAAAAGATTCAATAAATGAATCAATATGAAGGACTGAATCAATAAAGTTAGAGTCAGACATATAACTATTAATTTACTGTCTCCCAACTATATGACGGCACATAATGGATTCACTCATTATTCTTTTTGAAACAAATTATTAATATAATTGGAGGACTTTAAACAGTTTGAAAAGATGGAATATTTAAATCTGATTTATACATACACAATCAAGGGTTGAATTATTGCTTATGGTATTTTAGTTTACAATTGCATATACAAACTGATTAAAAAGCAAGTCAAATTTTTCTAAATACCTCTTGAGTATAAGTGTTAATTCTTTCTTTCTTTTTTTTTTTTTTTTGTTTGAGACGGACTCTTGCTCTGTCATCCAGGCTGGAGTGCAGTGGCACAATCTTGGCTCACTGAAAGCTCCACCTCCCAGGTTCACGTCATTCTCCTGCCTCAGCCTTCTGAGCAGCTGGGACTACAGGCACCTGCCACCATGCCCGGCTAATTTTTCTTGCATTTTTTAGTAGAGATGGGGTTTTACCTAGGATTAACCAGGATGGTCTCGATCTCCTGACCTCATGATCCGCCGGCCTCGTACTTGAAGGTTTGTTGAGAAGTTATTGTGTGCATGATCAATTTAATGGAGATATTGGCACACTCTAGGGCTCTAGTGCCTTCTCTCTCTACAATATTTTTCTTTCTGTCCTTTTATTTTCCCACTTGGCCTTCAGTCACCATGCTCTCGCCTCTGCCTTTGACGTCTGTGTGGTGGGAACATTCTGACCCCAGATGCATGCTGGCTCCTTCCTGCCATTCAGTTCTTGACTCAACCTTTGTCTAACCAGTAATATCCTCACTTAATAACCAAACTGGATTTTCAAATTTCTCTCTGTGTCATCCTTTTTTTTTTTTTCCTATGAAGCCATTGACATATTGGTAATTAATTAATATTTATTTTTTAACTTGTGTAATACCCTGCTTCTTAGCTCATGGATTAGCAAAATGAAGAGAGAGACAGCATCTATATTGCCACCACTATATTGACAACAGTAAATAGAGTTTAATGCATAGTGGTTGTCTGGTACTATCTTGTTGAAAAAAATGAGCATGAGTCACAGTGATAAAAACTCGTGATAAAGGAGCAAATAAAAGATAGCCTGTCCTTGAGAAGCATAGTGTCTATATGGTTGAGTTTTGAATTAAAGAAGTCTTCAGACCATAAAATATATTTCACAATTTTGTTACGTAAGAAAAAACAAAAGACTACTACACAATAAAATCAAGAACATATCCTACTCATGAAAAATTATCTTAAACACTTTTTATTTTATATTACCATATCCCTGGGGTGGGGAGAGAGGGAGAGGAAGAGAGAGAAAAAGAATGGGATAGAATTTTCATATCAATTCGAAAGGTAATACAACTTCAAATTGTATTTCTACTGTCTCTGAAAATGTGAAGATCCTTTGGAACAGGCTGTATTTCTGAAACCAGACCAAAGTAGGTAGGAGGGATCTTGGGCTGGAAAATAAGCCATACTCCAGAAGGGATCATGAAATTTAGAGTATTCATTAGCTCATTAGTCAACTAGTGAAAATTGCACTTTTAACTTAGACATTTTCATATCTTGGCAATAACATATTCTACTATTAGAATATTCATTTCCACCTTAATTGTGTCAGTGTGTATGTGTATGTGTGTGTACTCATACAGGAAAGTATTTCTAGGTGTATAGAAAAAGGATATGAAATATCCATATCAATATAATAACATGTATATTCCATGGAAATAGTACTGTATCTGACTTATATACCACTGACATCCAGTTCATACCAGTATCTTGCTCAAAAGAATGTTCATAAATAGTTGTTAAATATGTAAATGAGTGATAAATTCAAATTTATGTATAACCTTGAGTGCATTTTATATTCCAGAATGAACTGCTTTTCCACTAGTTTCGTATACAAAACAGAGATGACTTAAATAATCCACATATAAAATCAATTAGAATTAGAAGTCTCATTTGTCCTATGCATATAGGGAATAAAAGTATTTACTATACATGTTAATGATAAGGTATGGGTAGGAGTATAAATAGAGATGTGGATATAGATAGGAATATTGCTATGAATAAAAATAGGTATGAATAAACAATGACAAATGATAGATGAGTAGCTTAGATGGTACAATCATAGATATGGACACAGAGTGAGACAAACTGAAAGAGAGAGACTGAAAGAGAGATTGCTTTAATAATATTTTATTCTTGTGTACACAAATGTCTGATTTCATAATTTTATCTTTGACCCCAACATTTTTTTTAAAACAAAAATATTAGGTCAGATTTCTGCTTCTAGAAAATAAAGTATATGTTTATATTTCTCCTGCTAAGTACAACTAAAAAACATGAACATTATATATAAAACAAATATTTTTTAAAATACTCTGACATGTGGAGAGAAAAAAATAGACTTACTAGGGACTTTGTGACCCTTGACATAATTTTAGTTTGCAGCCAATATCCCTGACTTGGAGCTCAATAAGTCAACAACTCAGAAACACCAACAGTCAGAGACAAAAACAACAACAAAAGCCTGTTCTTTTTCAACGAATGACCCAAAAAGGGGCAGCCTAGAAACACAGAAGAATTTTGACAGAAAGTCTTCTATTCCATACACACACACACGCACACATCTGTGGCCTCATGCCCATAAACACCATCAAAACCATCAAAGATGAATGAAAAGCCCAGATTTTCATCTTCAAGAAGTTGCAAAGAGGGTCCTCAGTACTCCCATCAGAACGGTGTTAGGTAATGCCAAGTGAGATGCTAGAACTTTCATTATTGTCTAGTGGTAATAAGGCCACCAGCACCATGGTATTACTGGAGACCTTGTAGGGAGATGGCACTTTCATCTCTGTCCAGTTGAAATAAGAAGTTTCTATGTTCAATTTTCAAAAAGTCAAGTGAGAAGACAGGATCTGTACCCCAACCTGGCAGTACAAGGCAGTACACACATTTCCCTAGCCTGGGCAATGTCGGAGAAAACCAGATAAAATGAGTTATAAATCAAAAACAAAGTATCATAAAATAATATTAAAATGTCCAGGTTTCAAGGGAAAATCACTCATATCAAGGATCAAGATCTATTAAAGTTGTATGTATAAAAAAGACAATTCATAGTGATAGCACCAAGATAACATAAATGATACAATTATCTGACAAATATTAAAGTAGCCTTCATAAATCATTTCAAACAAAAATTATAAGAACAATTGAAGCAAATAAAAAATAGAAAGCCTCAACAAAGAATATAAAGTCTCAAGCTTTTCTAGTTTTCAAATGTCATCGTAGAAAAAAGTTGACTTCAATTCTGCCAACAGAAAATAAAATACCAATACATAGCATGGAGTTTATCACCAGCAGTATCTCAGAATTTAAACACAAGAATGAGGCAGTTCTCAAAGTCACAGAGACAAGAAAAACACTCCGAGCAGATGGTAAGAGAATCAGATATCCATCCACAGTGCTCCTTCTCAAAATCTTCCCAACATCAAGTGAACTAAAAATATCTCCCAACTCATTGTTTCTACGCCGGAATGGGTGAGATTCTCCACTATTTTGGGTTCTCTGACAAAGGACTTGTCCTTGCTTCTCCCCATGGAAAGCAAAACAAATACCTGAAGGGGAAACTATTACTGAGGATACCCAGAGACAATGTACGGGAGGTGGGACTACCATTCCAGGCCTGCAAATTTTGCTCTATAACTTGGCCAAAGGAGTCACGAAATCAGAGTGGCTTTTCAGCAGCATTATACCATAAGAGGTATATTCCACAGGTCTCCTGGGCATGAAACTCTAGTCAGTCTTCCCACACCACCAGGATATACCCTTTGGGATCTCATCCATTCAGGACAAGCAGTGATCCAATTGTTTACCAAAGAAGAGGCAAACCAGGGCTTGAGGTGTGATCTGGTGCTGAAAAGGAAGTCACGATCTAGCAGAAAAAAAGTAAAAAAAAGAAACCCAACAGGTAAATTACAAAAGAATATCTAAGCAGAAATATCTAATTAAAAAAAAAGCCAGGCAGGCAGAGAAGACTATAATATATAACTCATTCTTTAACACAAAGACATACACAAGAAACAAGAGCAAAAAGGGAAGCATGACCTCTCACACAGACAAAGCAAGGAATCAATGAAAGACCCTAACAAGAGAGTGATGTGTGAGCTCTCCGAGCAAGAATTGAAGAGTAATTTTAAGGAAACTCAGCAATCTCCCAGATAACAAAGGAAAGCAACTCAGAAATTTATCAGAGAAATTTAATAAAGAGATTGAAATGATGATAAAAAACAAAAATCTGGAAACTGAGAAATACATTTACTAAACTTACAAAATTTACTAGATTTTCTCTCAACAGCATAGAAGGATTTAGCAGAGGAAAAAAACACTGAACTTCAAGACAGGCTATTTTAAAATAGGCAGTCAGAGCTGAAAAAAGAAAGAAAGAATAAAAGGAAATGAAGATTGCCTACAAGATATAGAAAATTGCGTCAAAAGACCAACTCTAAGAATTATTAGTGTTCATCAGGGAGTGGAGAAAGGTCAAGGGGGTAGAGAGCTTATTAAAAGAAATAATAATAAAAATATCTTAAAAACTTAAGAAAGATGTAAGTATCCAGGTCAGAGAACATCAAACAGATTAGACTTAAATAAGACTAGTATAAGGCATACAATAATCAAACTTTCAGAGGTCAAAAACAAAGACAGAATCCTAAAATCAGTAAGATTATTAAAAAGCAAATAACATATAATGGAGCTCCAATGCATCTGACAACAGGCTTCTCAACTGAAACATACAGGCCAGGAGGGAGTGGTATGACATTTTCAAAATGCAGAAAGAAAACAAACTACCAGCTGGGCACGGTGGCTCATGCCTGTAATCGCAGCACTTTGGGAGGCTGAGGCAGGTGGATCATGAGGTCAGGAGATCGAGACCATCCTGGCTAACACGGTGAAACCCCATCTCTACTAAAAATACAAAAAATTGGCCAGGTGTGGTGGTGGGCGCCTGTAGTCCCAGCTACTCTGGAACTGAGGCAGGAGACTGAAGGGAACTTGGGAGGAGGAACTTGCAGTGAGCCAAGATCCTGCCACTGCACTCCAGCTTGGGTGACAGAGCAAGACTTCGTCTCAGAAAAAAAAAAAAAGGAAAAAAGCAAGCTACCTTCTGAAAATACTGTATTCAGAAAAGTAACTCTTCAAACATGAAAGAGTCTTTCCCAGGAAAACAAAAAACAAAAAAGAGCTCTTGCCTCAAAGAAAAGATCAAGCCAGATGGCTTCATTGCTAAATTTTACCAAACATTTTAAAAAGTACTAACACCAATTCTACTTAAACTACTCCAAAAAAAATGAAAAGAGGAAATCCTTCCAAATTTGTTCCATGAGGTCAGCATTTTTCTGATGCAAAAACCAGACAAGAACATAACAACAAAAAAATCAATAAAACTACAGACCATTATCACTAATGAACATAGATGAAAAATCCTAAACAAAATATTAGCAAACTGGATTTAACAACATATTAAAAAGATCATCTACCATGATCAACTGGGATTTATCCTGTAAATGTAATCATGCTTCTACATACACAAATCAACAAATAGGATACGTAACCAAGAAATCTAAGAACAAAAACTCATAATCATTTTAATAGATGCTGAAAAGCATTTGATAAATTTCAACATACCTTTATGATGAAAACTCTCAACAAGCTAGATATAGAAAAAAAAAAAAAAACATACCTTTAGGCTATATGTGGTCCTCAAGGACCTCAGATAAACCCATGTTCAAAACTATACTGAACAGGGTAAAAACAGAAAACCTTTTATCCGAGATTGGAAGCAAGACAAGACTACCACTTTCATCACGTTTATTCAACATAATACTTGAAGAACTAGTTAAAGCAATTAAGCCACAGAAAAAAATAAATAAGGAGCATTCAAATTGTAAAGATACAGCTCAAATTAGCTTTGCTTGAAGATGACATGATTTTATATTCAGTAAAAGCTAGAGACTGCACACAAAACTGTTAAAACTAAAAAAATTATTCAGTAAGTTTGCTGAAAACAAAAATACATCCAAATCAATAGCATTTATATACACTGACAGTTAGCAATAAAGAAATGAAAAAAACAATCCCATCTGTAATAGCTATAAAGAATATGAAATGCCTATTAATCAATCTATCCAAAGAAATAAAAGATCTATACAAGGAAAATTATAAAATACTGGTGAAAGAAATAGAAGAGGAAACCAAATTTAAAAGATATTCCATTATTATGGATTACAATAATTAATATTGTTAACATAACAATACTACCCAATGTGATCTACAGATTCAATGCAACTTCTATCAAAATTACCAATGGCATTCTTCACAGAAGTAGAAAAGTCAATCCCAAAATTTATATAAAACCCAAAAGACATCAATTAGACAAAACAATCCTAAGGAACCAAAGCAAAGCTGGAGGCATCTCACTACCTGTATTAGTCCATTTTCACACTGCTGTAAAAAGCTACCTGAGACTGGGTAACTTATAAAGAAAGGAGGTTTACTTGACTCACAGTTCTGCATGGCTGGAGAGGCCTCAGGAAACTTACAATCATGGTAGAAGGCAAAGGGGAAGGAAGGTACATCTTTCATGGCAGTAGGAGAGAGAGAAAGCAAAAGAAGTGCCACACTTTTAAACCATCAGATTTCATGATAACTCCTTTACTATTACAAGAACAGCATGGAGGAAGCTGTCCCCATGATCCAACCACCTCCTACCAGGATGGTCCCTCAACACTTGGGGATTACAATTCAAGATGTGATTTGGGTGGAGACACAGAACCAAAACATATCATTCCGTCCCTGCTCACTGCCCCCACAAAATCTCATGTCCATCTTATATTTGAAAGCCACACATCCCTTCTCAACAGTCCCCCAAAGTCCCAGTTATTCCAGCATCAACTTGAAAGTTCAAGTGTAAAATCTCATGTGAGATAAGGTAAGTCCCTTTCTCCTACGAGCCTATAAAATCAAAAACAAGTAAGTTACTTCTGAGGTACAATGAGCATACAGGCTTTGAGTAAATGCTATAATTCCAAAAGGGAGAAATTGGCCCAAACAAAGAAGCTACAGGTCCAATACAAGTCAAAAATCCAGTGGGTCAGTCTTTAAATCTTTAGCTCCAAAATAATGTCCTCTGACTCCATGTCTTATATCCAGGGCATGCTGATATAAGGGCTGAGCTCCCAAGAGTATGGACAGCTCTGCCCCTGTGGCTCTGCAGGGTAAAGTCCCTGTGACTGCTTTCACAGGCTGGAATTGAGTGCCTGTGTCTTTTCCAGGTATACAAGGCAAGCCATCAGTGGGTCTACCCCACTGGGTCTGCAGGGCAGTTGTCCTTTTCTCACAGCTCCACTAGGCAGCATCCCATTGGTGACTCTGCATGGGGGTTCCAAACCCACATTTCTCCTCTGCATTGCCCTAGTAGAGGTTCTCCACAAGGTCTCCCTGCAGCAGACCTCTGCCTGGACATCCAGGCATTTCCATACATGCTCTGAAATCTAGGAGGAGGCTGCAAAAGCTCTACTTTTATCTTCTGCACACCCACTGGCCCAACACCACATGGAAGCCACCAAGGTTTGGGACCTGCACCCTCTGAAGCAATGACCAGAGCTGTACCATGGCCCCTTTTAGCCATGACTGGAGCTGGAGTGGCTGAGACACAGGGCACCATGTTCCAAAGCTGCACAGAGCAAGGGGGCCCTAGGCCCAGCCTACACAACCATTTTTCCCTCCTAGGCCTCTGGACCTGTGATGGGAGGTGCTGCCATGAAGATCTCTGAAATGCCCTGGAGACATTGTCCCAATCCTCTTGGCTATTAACATTCAACTTTCCATTACTTATGCAAGGTTCTGCAGCCAGCTTGAATTTCTCCCCAGAAAGTATTTTTTTTTCTTTTCTACCATTTGATAATGCTGCAAAATTTTCCAACTTTTATGCTCTGCTGCCCTTTTAAACGTAAGTTTCCATTTCAGACCACCTCTTTGTGAATATATATGACTGTACGCTTTCAGAAAAATCCAGGTTACTTCTAGAACCTTTTGCTGCTTAAAAGTTTCTTCTGCCAGATACGTTAAATGATCTCACTCAAGTTCCAACTTCCACAGATCTTTAGGGCAGGGGAAAAATGCTGCCAGTCTCTTTGCTAAAGCATAGCAAGAGTGACCTTTACTTCAGTTCCAAGTAAGTTCCTCATCTCCATCTGAGACCACCTCCTAGGCCTGGACTTCACTGTCCATATCACTATCAGCATTTTGGTCAAAACCATTCAACAAGAATCTAGGAAGTTCCAAACTTTCCTACATCCTCCTGTATTCTTCTGAGTTTTTCAAACTGTTCCAACCTCTTCCCATTACCCAGTTCCGAAGTAGCTTCCACATTTTCAATTATCTTCACATCAATGCCCCAAACTCCCAGTACCAATTTTCTGTATTAGTTTGTTTGCACACTGCCATAAAGAACAACCTAAGACTGGGTAATTTATAAAGAAAAGAGGTTTAATTGTCTCAGTTCCACAGGGCTGGGGAGGCCTAAGGAAAGATAATCATGGTAGAAGGTGAAGGAGAGAAGCAGGAACCTTCTTCACAAGGCAGCAGGAGAGAGAGAGTGAAGGAAAGTACCACAGTTTTAAACCATCATATCACATGATAACTCACTCACTATCAGGAGAACAGCATGGGGGAAACTGCCCCCAAGATCCAGTCACCGCTCACCAGCTCCCTTCCTCAACTCGTGGGGATGACAATTAAAGATGAGATTTGGGTGGGGACACAGAGCCAAACCATATCACCACCTGACTTCAAAATATACTACAAAACTTTAGTAACCAAGTCAGCATGATACTGGCATTAAAACAGACAAATGGATCAATGGAACAGAATAGACAACCCAAATATAAATCCATTACTTTGCAGTCAACTCATTTTTACCAAAGTTGCCAGAACATACAATGAGAAAAAGATAGTCTCTGCTTTAAATGATGCTGGGAAAACTAGATATCCATATGCAGATATGCAGAAGAATGAAATTAGACACTTACATCTCACTATATGCAAAATCAAAACAAATTGGATTAAAGAAAAATCTAAATCTTGAAGCTATGAAAGTAGTGGAAGAAACATTGGGAAAATGCATCAGAACATTGGTCTGAGCAAAGAGTTTTTGTGTAAGTACTCAAAAGCACAGGCGACCAAAGCAGTAATAGACAAATGGGATGATATCAAGCTAAAAAGATATCAAGAAAGGAAACAGTCAATGGGGTGAAGAAACAACTCACAGAATGGAAGAAAATATTTTTATATTGTCCATCTAACAATGGATTAATAACCAGAATGTATATGGAACTCAATTAAATAACATAATAATAATATATAATCTGTTTTAAAATGGGCAAAAGATTTGAATGGACATATCTCAAAAGAAGACATATGTATGACCAACAGATAGATGAAAAAAAATGCTCGATATCACCAATCATCAGGGAAATGCAAATCAAAATCCTGATGACATGTCATTTCACTCCAGTAAAAATGGCTTTTATAAAAAAGACAGGGAATAACAGTTGCTAGTGAGGAAGTGGAGAAAAGGGAACCCTCTTACACTGTTGGTGGGAATATAAAGTACAACAGCTGCTATGGACAATATATGGAGGTTCCTCAAAAAACAAAAAAAAGAAATACCATAAAATCCAGAAGTCTCACTGCTGAATATACACCTAAAAGAAAAGTTGCCAGGCACGGTGGCTTCTGCCTGTAATCTCAGCATTTTGGGAGGCCAAGGCAGGGGGATCAAGAGGTTGGGAGTTTGAGATCAGCCTGGCCAACACAGTGAAACCGCATCTCAACTAAAAATACAACAAATTAGCTGGGCATGGTGGCGAGTGCCTGTAATTCTAGCTACTCAGGAGGCTGAGGCAGGATAATCGCTTGAACCCAGGAGGTGGAGGTTGCAGTGAGCCAAGATTGTGCCACTGCACACTGACTTGGGTGACAGTGTGAGGCTCTGTCTCAAAAAAAAAAGGAAGAAAAATCAATACATGTAGGCACGCCCATGTTTATTATAGCACTCTTCACAATAAGGAAAGTATGGGCTCAGTTTATGTGCCCATCAATGGATGACTAAAGCAAATGTGCTATCTATACACAATGGACTATTATTAAGTCATCAAAAAGAATGAAGTTCTGTCATTTTCAGTAACATGGAAGGAGTGGTAGATCATTACATTAAGTAAAATAAGGCAGGCACAGAAAGACAAATATTACAAGTTCTCACCGACTGGTGAGAGCTAAAAAGTAGATTTCATGAAGATAGACAGTAGATTGTTGGTTACTAAAGTCTGGGTAGAGAGAGGAGGAATCAAGAGAAGTTGATTAACGGGTACAAATGCACAGTTAAATAGAAGAAATAAGACAAGGTGTTCAATAGAGCTATAGGGTGAATACAGTAAACAATGCATTGTACATTTCAAAACAGCTAGAAGAGAATAAGTTCAATGTTCCCAGCATGAAGAGAAGATACTTATTTAAGATGATAGATATCCCAAGTACACTGATCAAATCTTTACATATTACTTGAACATATTAAATTATCACAAGTACTCTGAAAATATGTGCATCTATTAAGTATCAATAAAAAACACAATCCCATGAAAAATTAGAATATATAAAAATAACCGAATGAAAAATTTAGACTTGAGAAACTTAAAGAAAAAATAATTTTAAGTTGAATTGATTTATCTTGAGAATTCTACCAAACTTTAAAAGAAGAATCAGCAAAAATTACGTACAATCTCTTCCAAAAAACAGAATAGGACACTTCTTATTTATGAAACTGATAGTACCCTGATACAAAATCAGAAATTGACAGGACAAAGTAGAAAAGATTACTGTTCAAAATTTCTTCTGAATAAAAAAGAAAAGTTTCTAACAAAATATTAGCACATATTGTTCAACAATATATTTAAAATATTATACAGCATGGCTAAGTAGGATTTACTCTAGGGTTGCAAATATGTTTTCACATTTGAAACTCATTCTGTATAATCTACCACATGAACAGACCAAAGGAAAAAAGTCACATGATCATAAAAATTGATGGCAAAAAGCATTTAACAGAATTCAACACCTCTTCATGATAATTATTTTTAGAAACTTCTGAAAAATAGAAATATATAGTAAGTTCCTGAACATGAGAAGGAACACCTACAAAAAACTATTGCTAACATATACTTAATTATGACATACTGAATAACTTAAGGATATGCATAAAAACAAAGCATATGTGCATTCTCCCCAATTTTATTCAACATAGTTCGGGATTTTTAGCCAACACCATAAGCAATAAAGCGACATATAATGTATCCAGTTTGGAGTGAGAAAAATAAAGCTGTCCCTATTTGCAGATGGCAAAATTGTCTACATAGAAAATCCCAAAGGATCTATAAAAAACAAAACTCTTCGAACTAATAACTGATTATCAATTTAAAATTTGTACTCATTTCTAATGGATGAATTTAATGCTATAAGTTCATCTTCAGCAAAGTGGCAGGATATAAAATAAACATGCAGAAATCAAATGTATGTCTGCA
Organism: Trachypithecus francoisi; assembly: GCF_009764315.1. Taxonomy (NCBI): domain Eukaryota; kingdom Metazoa; phylum Chordata; class Mammalia; order Primates; family Cercopithecidae; genus Trachypithecus; species Trachypithecus francoisi. Next base: position 127,076,347 of record NW_022681454.1, on the reverse strand, counting down.
TTCTAGCAGTACATATTTGAACACTAACTAAAAAATACAATGCCATCTGTAATTGCTGGAAAAAAATACTTTGGTGTAAATCTGCCTAAACATGTATGAGATAAGAATGCTGAAAACTATACAACATTGACAACACTGATGAATGAAATCAAAGTAGATCTAAATAAATGGAAAGACACATTATGTTCTCCAATTGGAAGACTGACAATACTCAGAGATGTCAGTTCTTCCAAATTGATACAGAGTTTGAATGTAATTCCTATAAAAACTTAGGCACAGTATTGTTTAGGTGTAGGCAAGATTATTCTGAAATGTGTATAGAAAGATAAATAAATTAAAATAGCTAAAGCCTTTCAGAAAAAGAATAAAATGGAAGAAATTCATCCAATCAAATTTGAGACTTAACTGTCCAGCTACAGTAATCTCAACTGTGTTATGTTAGGGGACAGATAGATACCTTTCATAGTCACACATCAATGGAAAAATATATAGACCCCAGATATAAGCCCTCACAAATGTGCCCAACTGAATTTTGATAAAGTTGTGAAAGTAATTCATTGGAGGAAAATTACCCTTTTCCATAAGTGGTGCTGAAACAATTGGTTATGCATAGGTTTTTTCTAAAAAGAAGAAAATGATTTTACTCTGCCTTTAAAAATAAAGTATATTTAAGAAAATGACTCCCAACTTAAATATCACAGTTTATTTTAAAAATTGACTCAAAATTAATAAGGGATTTAAGTGTAAAACATACAACAAAATATTTTTAAAACATTCATAGAAAAAAATCTTTAGGATCTGCATTCACATAGAATGTTTTTATATTTGACATTAAAAAGCACAATCCATGAAAGGAAAGCTACATAATGAAATTAGATACTTAGAAACCACATATCCAACACAGGACTAGTATCAGAACATAAAAGAAACTTTGAAAACTCAATTTAGAACATGGGCAAAAGATATTTCACCAAAAAAGGTATGCAGGTAGCAAATAAGCTCAGATAAAGATGTCGTACATTATTAGCCATTAAAGAAATTAATATAAAACCACAATGAGCTATTACTGCACACTTATCAGAGTAGTTATAATAAAAATTATTACAGTACCAAATGTTGATGAGGATATGGAGAAACTGTATCACTCATAGACATTGTTGGTAGGAATGTAAAATCAGTTTGGTGTTTTTTCTTAAAAAAAAAACAAAAACTGAACATGCAACAACCATAGACCCAGCAACTGCACTTCTGCATATTTATCACAAAGAAATGAAAACTTATGTTCACACAAAAACCTGGACACAAATATTTATATCAAATTTTGTTGCAATAGTCAAAGTTTGAAACAACCCCCATGTCTTTCTATGGGTGAATAAACAAATCCATTGCAAAGAATACTGTTCTACTGGGAAAAACAGAAGAAAAAGAAATGTTGACACATACGACAACCTAGCAGAATTTTCAGGGAATTAAGTTAAGTGAAAAAACTCGTTACAAAAGTTTGCATGCTATATGATTCCATTTATTCAACATGCTTAAAATGACAAAATTTAAGAAATGGGAAGCATGTTAGTGGTTGCCAGGAGTTAGGTGTGTTGAGGGGGAGTGAGAATTATTTGTGTTTTATAATATTATATAATACTAGAAGTTACTGTTTTGATGGAAATGTTCTTTATCTTTGCTGTTTCATGCCAATGTCCTGGTTGTGACACTACTACACACAACCAATGTCCTGGTTGTGATACTATACTACAGTTTTGTAAGATGTTATCATTGGGGGAAACTGAGTAAAGGCTAGTTTCTCTGAATGAAATCTGCATTTCTCTGTATTTCTTATAATTTCATGTAAATTTATAATAAATTCAAAATTAAAAAATTAAATTGTGATGGCAATTTTTTTTGTGTCAGTATGACTGGACCCTAGGGTGGCAAGACAAGTGGCCAAACATTAGTCTGGCTGTGTCTTGGAGACTGTTCCTGGGTTAGATCAGTATTTGAATCCTTACGCTCGGTAAAGCAGATTGCCTTCTCTAATTTGGATGGGCCTCAGCTAATCAAATGAAGATCTGAGTAGAACAAAAAGTCTGATTAAGAGGGAACTCCAGCCTCACTGCCTGAGCTGGAACTCCAGTCTTTTTCCACATTCAGACTCATACTAAAACATCAACTCTTTTTTTATTCACGAGCCTGCCAGCTTTTACATTGGAACTATACCATTAACTATCCTAGTTCTCAAACTTTCAGATTCAGATTGGAACTACACATGGCTCTTTTAGATTGCCAGCTTGCCAACTACAGGTCTTGGGACTTCTCAGCTTCCATAATCAAGTGAGCAATTCATAAATATATATATATATATATATATATATATATATATGCATACATATCTATCTTATTGATTCTATTTCTCTGAAAACCCTGAAAAACACAAAAATATTAGGAAGGTATTTTAAGTATAACTTAGCTAAATATAGTATAGCATACTTAGAAGCTAAGTATAACTTAGCTTCTAAAAAATAATACTGCACACCCCTTTTTATATACTCTCACACAGGAAAAAAGAGTAATTAGAACATTATTTTTACTTTATTAACATTGTGTGTTTACACGTGTGTGTGTGTGTGTGTGTGTTTGTGTGTGTGTGTGTAAAGCCTAGTGATAGATGTTTTGGTGTGAAGTTAAGGGCAGCTAACAAGAAGTAGAAAGGTTTTAATTAATAAAACACATACCCATAGAAACTTAAGATACAAAAGGGACAGTTGATCATTCTTAAATAAACGCCTGTGTTCATTACCTATTCAGATCAGCATGTGGCAATTTTTATTTGTCAGTGAAAACCCATCAACCTCCACTTAAAAAAGAGGTAGACTATTTTGGGTCATCAGTATGATTCAAGTGGTATTTTATTTTAGAAAAGTCATTTCTTTTTAAAGATGTTTTTAATATTCATGATTTGAACATTTAATTATGGTTGATATTAAATAAAAAAGAATGAGGGCACATTTTGACTTGCAGAGTTTGTAGTTCACTAAGAATTCATTAGGCCCCACTCAGTAGTATATAAGTAAGTCTTCAGCTTTATGAAATTCAGGTAAAGTCTATTTAACTATAGATAAATCTAATTGTAAAACTTTTTAAATGCTTTCTTTAAAAATAAGAAAAAATTATAGACTATGGCTCTATTAAAGTGAGTATAATTTATATTTAAGCAATGTTCATGTTTCTTATAAAAATGTAAACCAAACTTCTGCACATCATTTCCACATCATGAGATACCAAACTCAGATTTTCTTGAAAAATACTACAGAAAGGTAAAAAATATTTCAAAGTCTCAGGGATTTTTATTGAAATCACTCATCCCTATCCTGGCCTCTAAAAGACAGTAACACACAGCTACTACTCATTTTGAATGTCTAGTATATGCCAGGGAATTTATAGGTGGGATATCATTCTACTCTTACAATAATTTAGAGATGAAAATATAGCTGACCTCATTTTACAGATACAGGATGAGGCTCGGACTACTTGTAAGTCCTACATTTTCTTAGTTTTAGTTTTCTCATTAATGAAATAGAGAAAACCTCATCTACCTCACTTTATTATAAATCATAAGTAACATAATATGTGCAATACATCAAACTCAGTTCTGTAAACCTAATAATCACTAAATAACACAATATTCCCTCCATTTTATTAAAATACTCTTCAGGTTCACTTTATACTCAGAAATAAGTCAGGATCTTTCTATAATGCTAGATTAGGAGACAGAACATTCACTACATGGCTGATCAGGGTTGAGAGTTTACAGAGTTAGGTTACCTGACTGGGTCAACTTCATATGCAGCAATATGTTTCTCTTTAAAAATAACTATGATGTATGAAGAATTAAATGATCTGTCCAGGACTTTGATTTTCAGGCAGAGGAAGTTTGTTTCTTATGGTATGCCATCTGTAAGAAATGGCTAACAAGAAAAGGCATTGTGCCTTATACATTTATCAAATTAAAAATAAAGTCTTGGGTTCATATTAAGATGGAACAAAATTTTAAGCTTCCTAAAATTCAAATCTAAAGACTTTTTATGCTTTAATATTCAGAACAGCACTAAATGACTCCCCTGGGCTCACTGCTAATTTTAAAGCTATTAGACATTAGGACTGGATTTCAAGGAAGGTATGCTATTGAATTCATTCTTTTTCCTTACCAGAGGGACACCCATAAGGCTTCAAGATTTAAAGTCAGTCAGCTCAACAGACCATGACAAGCCTTGAATCTTCTCAATGCATACAAAAAACACATTAAGAACCTGTCTGACAGGGCTGTGTTGAAATGTGTTGAAAATGGCTTTGAGGCCGGGCGCGGTGGCTCAAGCCTGTAATCCCAGCACTTTGGGAGGCCGAGACGGGTGGATCACGAGGTCAGGAGATCGAGACCATCCTGGCTAACACAGTGAAACCCCGTCTCTACTAAAAAATACAAAAAAAAAAACTAGCCGGGCGTGGTGGCGGGCACCTGTAGTCCTAGCTACTCGGGAGGCTGAGGCAGGAGAATGGCGTGAACCCGGGAGGCGGAGCTTGCAGTGAGCTGAGATCCGGCCACTGCACTCCAGCCCGGGCGGCAGAGCGAGACTCCGTTTCAAAAAAAAAAAAAAAAAAAAAAAAAAAAAAGAAAATGGCTTTGAGCAAATCTTTGATTATTTAAGATTCTTAACTCCTAGAACAACAAAGCAATCTCTTATTTATCTCAATATTCTGAAATTTTTAATTTGTAATGTGAGTCCTGAAAATCTGAGACTGGTCTCAGTTCATTTGGAAAGTTTATTTTGCCAAGTTTGAGGATGTGCACCCCGATACAGTCTCAGGATGTTTTGAGGACATGTGCCCAAGGTTGTCGGGGCACAGCTCAGTTTTATACATTTTAGGGAGACATGAGACATCAATCAATATATGTAAGATGTACATTGGTTCCATCCAGAAAGCCGGGATAACTCAAGCAGGGAGGGGACTTGTAGGTCACAGGGAGGTGAGAGAAAAAGGGTTGCTAAGTTTCTGATCAGCCTTTCCTAAGGAGGCAATCAGATGTGCATTTATCTCAGTGAGAAGAGGGATGACTTTGAATAGAAGGGGAGGCAGGTTTCCCCCTAAGCTGTCCATAGCCTGACTTTGCCCTTTAGCTTAGTGATTTTGGGGCCCCAAGGTTTCCAAGATTTATTTTCCTTTCACAGTAAATACACTTAGGAACACGGTGAAAGATACTTTTTAGATTAATGTAGCTGCATCTCTGATTAATGATATCTTACATAGCAATCCGCATTATTTTCTAGTGATATGTAATTTCTGATGTCATTATTTTTGCACAAGATTAAATAACCAGTGTAACTTTTTGATCTTAAGGAATAATCTCAATAACTTTTTAATTTATAAAATCATATGCTTACATAATGTGTAGTTTCACATGATACATTATGTGTGAGATAATATTCTTACAGCATTTTGCTTAAATGATCATTAAATATCAAAGAAGTCACTGTAATTTGAAACATAAATTAATGTCAAGGGAATTTTCTAACTCAAGATAATTAATGAGATTTTTTAATTACACCAAAAATAAATTTTGTATGTCTTTCAAAGTATAGTTATTTTAGCTCAATTAAAATTGAATAAGAGGTAGTTTTAATCACATAAGTAAAGACCTGGCTCTGTGATTCAAGGAATGCAACTAACAAGAATCAAAATTATTTTTCCTATCTGGACATTTCAGGCAAAGGTGTCTTTCAGCTAAACTTGTTTTGGAAATTCCCTCAGTGGAATTGGCATAAGAGATATTCTAGGCAATGTGAATTATCAGTTTTGGCCGATGTAGATTCCATTTGCATCTAGAACATACAGGCACATTGAATAGACTGATCCTGACAAATTCAGCTGTAGCATAGCATGGCCAAAACCCATCATAAAAAAGATGCTTGCATACTGAAACAAAACTAGAAAAGAAAGAAATATAGCTTTTGACAAATTACTAGGCATTTTATTTTAGGTACTCACTTCCTTTAGAATGCCACTAGGGTTTTACTGGCTCCATTATCTTTAATTTCCCATAGCGGTGATTCATTCATGTTCCCTTGTTCAGGCTTCTAAGATGAGTGGCATGAATCGGAGAGACGCCTTGAGGGATGATTAGGAAAGCATTTGTCCAAGGAACATGATCAAGAGTTCCTTGAGGGATGGAACTCAGGTCCTTGGTCTCCTTAATATCAGGCTCTAAAGAACTGTGATAATTGGCCAGATATTACCATTCTATAAAGTCAATTAAGCTATTATTTCCTAGAAGACCTTACAAGGACTCTTTTCAGCTTCATATGCCTTCAAAGTTCTCTAAATTTAAAAACAAAGTTTAAGAATGTTAAAAACACTAAAATTTACCTTGATTTCCTAAAAGTGATACATTTAATTCTACATTTAAACTAGGTAAAAGGCAATCAGATAAACATTAGAAGATTATTTTTTTTCTTCTAAAAGAGTAAAATGTTTATTTTGGTAGATGATTTCTTTCTTTAGTATGCCTTCATTTTCTTTACTTTAAAACAAGAAATTTGGAAGCTGTGATGTTTCCTAATAATTTTTATAATAATATATTTTATTTTCTTTATTTGTTTGTCCTTTCGCAGACACTTTTCATTCGTTGGGCTAATAATGTTCTTTGCTTACCATCACCACTGACTTTCCTTTTTTACTTCCACAATAAAAAGATATAAATAAAATGTGTATTTTAACCAAATATGAAAAGGTGGCCACAGTCTTTATATTTTCTTCTTCTTTTTGGTAAGCTAGCTTGCAATAACAGAAGTTTTTGCTTACCAAAGAGATTTATTTCAAATTAGCAAAATTTTCAGAACAGAGCAAATGTGAACTTAATTTTTTTCTACTAATAAAGGGAATAGTTCACATAAAGTCTCTCCCACATTATGTGGTGTTTGTAAGGAAGTGCTGAAAGAACACATTCCTCAACACATCACAGCCTTGAGCACATCACATCCCCCCATATGCCTCCACTTCCTGGGCCCGACACAAACACATCACAGCCTTGAGCACATCACATCCCCCCATATGCCTGCCCGGCACAAACACATTAAGAAAAACAACACCTGGAGAAGCTCCAATAAGGTTACAACCGTTTGTAAAAGCACAGGAACCAATAAGAAGGCTGCTAAAAGCATAACTTAACATTAACATGTAAACCAATTGTAATGCTGTAGCCTAGAGAAATGCCTTGTTCCTCTGTAACCTGACAAGTCCTGTTTACCTCGAGCTATAAAAAGCAAGTGCACGCATTGTTTGGGGCCCTCTTGTATGTTGTAGAACGGAGGGACCAAGTTCGAACTTGCATTAAAGATCCTTGCCGCTTGGCTTTGACTCTGGACTCTGGTGGTCTTCTTCGGGGAATAAACGGTCTGGGCATAACAGTGCTAAGTAAGCAAGATTGTTGTTTAGCAGCAATACCCTATATACAAACATATATAAATAAAGAAATCAAGTATTCCAGGCTCTATGAGCCTTATTTATATAACTCAGTGTGATATCACTAAAATGTACACTTTCGAGGTATCTGAAGAATACATAACATTGCTTTAAGAATGTGTGTGCCTATATATGTGTTTCGTTTATGAATTGACATTATCTTATAAATTCTGATGCTGTACTGTACTTCATTGTAGGCATATATTATCATTTACCTACTCCCTTAACTCCCCACCTAGATTCAGCTGGGGTACCTGGCAAAACCTAATCTCTACAAGATAATACAAAAATTAGCTGAGCATAGTGGTACCTGTCTGTAGTCCCAGCTATTCATGAGGCTGAGATGGGAGGATTTCTTGAACCTGGGAGCTGGAGACTGCAGTGAGTCAAGATCGCACCACTGTACTTCAGCCTGGGTGACAGAATGAGATCCTGTCTCAAAATAAATTTTAAAAATTAAAATAAATAAAAATCCTAGATTTTTTTTTCACATCTTTGCCACTGCAAACAATGTTGATACTGGTTTTTATGAGAACATAAACAAGGATTTTGCTGGTACTAAATGTATTAAGGACTACCAGATGGCTTTCTAGAATGGCTGCCCTAGTTATACATCTCAAATACACACATGCCTGCACCCATACACAAACATAGTGTATAAGTTTAGATCTTATACACCGTTGGATTTTTATTCAGTATCATATTTTTATTTGCATTTTGAACTTTAATTCAATATTTCTTATGGATTAAAAAATTAACATGAAAGAAAAACTATGAAGTTAGAGAACACATAGAAGAAAAATAATTTCTTAACTCACAAAGGAGGAATGCATAAATCCTGAAAAATTTTATCACCTAATTTAATAAAATTATCTCTAAATTAAAACCAATATCTAGAAATTTTATCAAGTTAATAAAATTGGCTTTTTCTTTAATTCCTTGTAAAACACCTCAAATCTCATGAAAGATAATTTTAGAAAATTTATCCTGAGCACTGCATGAAAATAATCCACTGTTTCATGTATTGTTGGTTCTGCAGTTTGACTGTACTTATTTGTCATGAAACACTTAAAAGTTTTATTCATGAGTAAATAGTTAAGCTGGTAGTATATAGCTGTTAAAATAATAACTATTATATTTAGATGTATGTTGATAACTTAAAGGATAAAGAAATTTAGCAAATATGTCCTACCCAGAAGTTACACGTCCTCAATGTCCACAGAGAAGAAGGCAATAACATATGTGGTTTCTCTCAGGTTAATTTGATTGATTTTGATAAATTGATCACAAAAATTAAATAGTTTTTGATTTCCAAAATGCCAGTTCATCTCTTTATACTGAAATATCCTTTAAATATATGTTTCATTTTCATTGCTTCGTTTTCAATGTCCACACAAGAAAAGATAATGTAAGTAGTGGCATATGTTATTATAATAATAATTATAACACTGGCTGGGCACGGTGGCTCAAGCCTGTAATCCCAGCACTTTGGGAGGCCGAGACGGGCGGATCACGAGGTCAGGAGATCGAGACCATCCTGGCTAACACGGTGAAACCCCGTCTTTACTAAAAAAAATACAAAAAACTAGCCGGGCGAGGTGGTGGGCGCCTGTAGTCCCAGCTACTCGGGAGGCTGAGGCAGGAGGATGGCGTGAACCCGGGAGGCGGAGCTTGTAGTGAGCTGAGATCCGACCACTGCACTCCAGCCCGGGTGACAGAGCGAGACTCTGTCTCAAAAAAAAAAGATAAAATAAAATAATAATAATAATAATAAAATACTGTAAGTATATTAATAATAATAATATAGCGATAGGTACATTTGCTGACTACTGCATGTCTATGACTTTCTCCTTATTACTTCTTCTAGTCTTTAGAACACCACCAAATAGGGATTATTATTACCATCATCAGGAAAAAAAAAACACTCAAATAGGTGGAGTAATTTGACAAATGTCTCACTCTTTATAAGAAACAGAAGCTTAACATGATGGTTCACACCTGTAATTCCAACACTTTAGGTGGTTGAGACAGGAGGATCGCTTGAGCCCAGGAATTCAAGACCAGCCTGAACAACATAGACAGGAAACCCTGTCTCTAAATAAAAAGGACAAATAAATAAATTTGGCAGGTATGATGGAGCATGCCTGGAGTCTCAGTTACTAAGGAGGCTGAGGTGGGAGGATCACCTGAACTCTGAAGGTTAAGGCTACAGTGAGCCATGATTGCACCACTACACTCCAGTCTGGACAACAGACCCTGTCTCAATAAATAAAAATAAAAAAGAGGCAGAGCCAGAAGACTGTGATTTCATCAACTGTACTTTTTTCACTCTATATACATTTTCAGACATAATCCTGTGAAGGTTAATTTTATATGTCAACTTGACTAGGTTATGGGACCCAGATATGTGTGGTCAAACCTAATTTTGGTTGTTTCTGTGAGGGTATTTTTGGCAGAGCTTATCATAAATTGGTGGACTTCATGTAGATTGTCTTCTGCAACATTGGTGGGCCTCATCCAATTAGTTAAAGATCCAAATAGAACAAAAGACTGACCTCTTCTAAACAAGAGGGAATTTTGTTAGATGATAGCCTTGGAAATTGAACTGAAACGTCAGCTATTCCCTGGGTCTGCAGCAAGCCTGCATGCCTACCCTGAGTATTTGGGACTTGCCAGCCTTCATAATTGTGTGAGCCACTCTTCAAAATATATTTTTCTTCCTAGATAAAAGATAGATAGATAAATAGATAGATAGATAGATAGATAAATAGATAGATAGATAGATAGATACATGCATGCATGCATACATACATACATACATACATACACAGATTCTATTGGTTCTGTCTTTCTGAAGAATCCTAAGACAAATCTTAGCAGTTAAAGATGTGTTTGTGAACTCCAAGTAGCTTTAATTTACTAACTCTTTATTTTATATTAACTCTTATTTTCCAAACAAGAAAGTTAAGACTCAGAAAGCTAACTTACCTGAGGTTATATAGTTTTAGTATCAAAGTCAAAATGAGAGACCATTTTCTTTTTCTTACAGGTCTTTATGCATTCTCCTAAATTATTAACCTTTTGCAACGTGAACTATCTTATAGGGATAACAAAAGACTTTGTAACTCACTTTATTATGCAAGTAACTGACAAGTGATTACATGATGCTTTTTCCTCACAAATAGAAAGGTGATTCACAGTTTTATAATTCTGTTAAAGTTATTACTTAAAATTTCTTAAAAGCAAAATTGAATATTTGTCAAATAAAGTTCTGATTATGTTAATCGAAATTATACATGTGTTATTTTTTCTCCTCCTCCTCCTTTTTCTCCTCCTCCTTTTCTTTTTCATCTTTTTTCTTTAAAAAAATACGATTTTGTCATGTAAAGTAACCACATTTTTTTCCTCAAAATCTCTGAAACTGTATTTTATAATTTTATTGTTCCTTTAGTCCAGTCAAGAAAGAGGTCCAGACTAAGACTTTATTGTCATCTGTTCCGTGGCCAACCTGTATTTGCTTTATCACTGCAAATGGATTCTAGATGTTTACCTATTCTACTCTTCTTACCCTTCATATCAGAGGAGATAACATAAATTATCTCTGTATTTCCTATATCTTATTATTTAGTTGAATCAATTATTGTCTTATTTTATTTATTTATTTATTCATGTATTTATTGGTAGAGAAGGGGTTTCACCATTTTGGCCAGACTGGTCTCAAACTCCTAACCTCAAGTGATCAGCCAGCCTCGGCCTCCCAAAGTGCTGGGATTCTGGGTGTGAGCCACCACACCTGGCCTCATCTCTTTAAATCATCCGTCAAATATTTATTTTTAATAATAACATTTTTTAAGCTACATTTTAAGCTATGTACATATCAAAATCTTTGTCCCACTATGTATTTCTGACAGGCAATTTCTTTGACCTCAAATAAATACTTCCCATCTACTTTATGTATAGTTCATTGTAGGATTAAAGTTGTGGACAGAAACTCTTCAATAAATTCCCTGTAAAATAAAAAATGCAAGTGTGTTTTGCCTTATATGGCCAGCACATTCTTCTGAAAGATCTTAGGTCTTTGTACTTTGATCAAGGCCCCTATCATCAGCCAAAAAGGGATGCACTAATAATTTATGACCTTAGCTTTTCTTTCCTGGATTGGTGGTTTATCTTTTTTGGGTGGTAACAGCGACAAACATTAAAGAAAGATCTTGGAGATTTTCTACTAATCTAGTCTCCAAAATGAAATACAAATCTTAGTTTTACTAAAGAGAGGCTTTCTATGTTTATATTTATTTACATTTTTCCTGATGCTTGGGGATTTCAAAACAATATCAACATAGTATGTAAATTTAACATCATCTCAAGATAAAAAGCTGAATAAAAAAGGACATTGACAATTTTCAGGAAGTCATTTTAATTCAGTCAAACTGTAACAAAAATTAATGGTTTTCAGGTTGAATTTTAATAAATGATTTTAGCCTCAGGGCCAACAAAAATATCTGGGATGACAGATACTTTTGAGTTTAAACCATCATGATGAAGTGGCCATAGGAAAGGCTAATGAAAAAGAAGCTATTAGTCTTTAAATTTTCCTAAAGAAAAGCTATTTCTTTATCTTTGGATCTTCCACACTTAGCATAATCTGTAAATACATTTAAAGGCATAACTTTAAGCTTTCCTATTCTTCATGCCTACTTTACAAGGCTTTCTATATTCTATTTGTTCTAGATACTGTGCCAAGTTGGGAAATGAATCAAAGACACAATCTAAAATTAGCTCAAAACGTTTAATATATTTGCTAATCATACTTTCTTTGGACCATCACAGATAATGAGGTAATTGAGCTTGTAATATAATTTACTCATTTTTAAAATAATGGAAAATTTCAGAATCAATAGACAAAATCCTTTATTTGCCAAATCAGAAACTTGAGACTCAGAAAGCTAACTTACTGAGGTTTTAGAGTTTTAGTATTAAAGTCAAGATGAGAGACCATTTTCTTTTTCTTACAGGTCTTTATACTTTCTCCTAAATTATTACCATTCTGCAACATGAACTATCTTATAGGGATAACAAAAGATGTTGTAACTCACTTTATTATGCAGTTAACTGACAGGTGATTACATGTTTTTTTTCTTTACAAATAGAAAAGTGTTTCACAGTTTTATAACTCTGTTAAAGTTATTAATTAAAATTTCTTAAAAGCAAAATTGAATATTTGCCAATTCAAGTTCTGATTATGTTAATTTAAATTATAAATGCATTTTTGAGTGTTATCATGTATATTTAAGACCTTCTGATTGTTTAAGTACAAGGAATTGGAGAAAAGATAAGTGTACTTCAAATGGTAATGCACTTCACATTTTTAGTGTAATGCTTTAACCCAATGTTTATCTTTAATCTCTTCACAATCCTTTAAAAAATGATGTCTGTGACATGTTAGTAATAAACTACTTTAATTACTTACAAATTTATATGATCTATAATTGGATTTTCCAATACTATGTCAAAAGCATTTATTTCCTAACTCCTTTTAAGTTCCTAATGTAAGAACAATTTGTACAAGTAATTAAGGGAATGGAACATACCTAAATTTAGTTACATTCTAAAAACATTAAATTTAATGAATTATACATCTAGCTACTGTGTGACCTTTGAAAAAATCTGCAATGTAGCCAAATGATCAGGAAAAAAGGGTTGTCCTTCAAACTGATGTTATTCTCAAGGATATAGAATACTTTTTATACATCAATAATTAACTTAAAAGAAAATCGGTATTCTCTCCTTCTTATAATTTTGAATGCTCTAGTTACAGTTGAAAACATCCTTGGACTCTCAAGCTGCCAGGTAAGGAAATTTCAGCTTTTGCCTGCTAGATTCTTGACACTTTATTTGGCAGGAGCTAACAAGTTTGAGAATTGGGAAATTACCAGACATACTTAATGAGAGAGAGTGGAGGTTGTGGGGGGAATCAAATAGATATGAGGGGACAAGAATTTTAAAAAAAGATAAAGATTGCAAAAAATAGAAATAAGAGAAGGAAAAGAAGATCAAGTTGCCATTGGACTAAGGGCAGACACATGAAATAGACTAGTCACTGGTATTTATGGAATGCTTGTTATTCTTAGTTCTAAGTACTTTTTCTGTGCTTCGAATCATTTAATTTTCAGAACAACCCTAAAATATAGGTATGTTTAGTCCTATTTTTCCAAAAGGAATGCTATTCACCAAAGGTTACAAAAAGTGTTTAAGGTCACAACTGCTTATTAATGTAGAAATTAGAACTCAAATCCAGATATATGACTCCAGAGTTTACATTTTTAACCAAGACACCAAGAAAGATCTTAGAAAACAATGTGGTATTAAAGTGCAATTCTTCTTTGAAATATTGAGAAACTATTGGCAAAATTAAAAAGTTAATCTAAAGAACTTCTTGATAGATTGTGGTTTATTTAATGCGATAGCATGCCAATACTGTCTCTCATGGTAGTTCATCATTATAAAAATTACATATATATTATTTGATAATATTTATGTAATGCCATTAATGTAATGAACTTGGCATGCCAGTGAAATTGATCAAATCAATTACAGTTAATTTTGTTGAAATGTCTTACAATTTTACTCTATTTACAGTACATATATACTTAATTCATTCAAGAACAACAACACACACCTCTATCCATGATGTTCCAGTTGCACTTGTCATACTGAAAAGAAACTTTCTATAAGAAAAGAATAGATACTTAGTGTAGTAGTGGAACATTATTAAAGATTTCAACCAATCTGTATTACACACACATAAACACACACACAAACAATAGAAACCAATCCAGTTGTATTTCATGAATCTTAAAAGATTGCGTGTGAATAGTTGTAATGCAACTTTTGCTAAAATATGAATTTTACCTATTACATCTATTTTATTATGTAGTGTATTAGGAACTAATTTGTTTTCTCTAGTTCTGTAATTGCAAAGGCAATCTTTTTAAAAAGGCACAATTAATGAGACAATTAAATACATTATAATGCAGTGCCTTTTGTTTTTTATTGTGACAGAAATAAATTTATACATCACTATTTTCAAGAGTAAACGGAGTAAAAATTATAAAAAATTTTCAGAAGAAGAGTATCTGTAATTGATCTAACTTCACTGGCATGTCATATACAGTATATAAACTACAAATAATTGAAATCATTAAAATAAAAGGAAAAGATCATTTTGTGTGTTCTTACGTGTATGTGTGTTTGTGTTTAAACACACATATATGTGTTTATGTTGTGTATATACATATACACAATATATGTATGTTGTGTATATACATATACAGTCTCCTGTGTTATTAATTTAGGTGTGATTTTTAAAATATGTTGAATTGTTTATAAACAATTTACAATATTGAATTGAAGATTGCTTTATGAAGAAGTTTAGTTTTATCAGCACAGCTGATATAATGAAACAAATTAAATTAAAAAGAAAGTCTTTGGAGTTTTGCTATTATTCTATACATCTTTTGCTTTTATTGCTTATTCCTTTTATTTTTTTAATTTCCCATTACTTGATACAAATTGTATTTGTATTAAACTTATATAAGCCTATGAAGAATTGTTTTTGATTATTTATCTTTTACAGAGATTGTAGTATATTAATTTTAATATTTTCTGTTTTGAATTTTAGCTTGAGATAGGTTTATGCTTCCTTAGTCGGTGGAGGGAGGCAAGGTCATGCTGTGCAGCCAGTACTTGCAGGAAAGAAGACTGCCATGTGGGCTTCAGGCTCCCTGACCTGCCTTTTTCTCTCTCTGCTTGCTTAACTTTACAGTAAGAAAAGAGGTTGTTATTCTGTTTTGCTAGGTTATAATGCAGTGTAGGAAATGTAAACTTGGATAAATTTAGAGTTTTCAAAAGAGTAGATTAAATTTCACTATTAATTCAGGAAACTTATTGACTAAGAATACATGAGAAAATGTGTCTGAAAACATGAGTATCTGTTTTCTCTTATTCACACCAATTTCTCACACATATAAAACTAAAATGACCAGGTTAGTAGGCACAATCATCAAAAAAGTAATTTATATTAATTAAAAATATGAAAAATATTTAGATCAAATATTGTATGTTGCTTGCATAAAGAAGTAGGAGGAGAGTTTATTTTACTATTTAATTGTGGAAGTTTAGTTTTGTAAGTCCAAAGGGATTCTAACTGTTTAAGCTGACACACGTACACACATATACATACACACACACAAAACCTCACTCACATGCATACATCAAATATATGTCCCCAGGGTATTATGAATAATGAGTAACTTTACTCACTTATATCCTTGAACCTACATAGAAACAAAAATACTTCCTCCAGGGCTATGCCTAAGGCTTAATATAAACAGACTGCTACTTCATCAGTCTACATTTGAAGATATCCAACCACCAAAATATTGTTTTATTTCATAACCACTGTCTATTTAGGTTTATAAGGCACAATGAATATATAGAAATCAACAATAAATAACATTTTGTCATTGTCCCTATGTTACATCTATTGAAGTAGAATTTCTAAATTAATTTCTCAATTGTACTACATTTTTATGAAAAATGACTGAAAATTTCTGATATGATATTCTCACATAAATACTTTTTCATTCATTCAAGTAATTTTGTTCTTTAGTATATGGACATACTTTGTAGTAATTTATCTGTTCTTTGTGGTACCATATACTTTCACATAGGTACAATTATTTAAATAAAATACAGTATATGAATTAGGGCTCTATTATTCCATTCTGCCTTGCAAAAAATACAGAAAGAAAGAATAAAAACACAGAAAGAAAAACAAATTCTTGACCACCCTAATAATAAAATAGCTCTCTACTAATGGGCCAGAAATATCCATGGGTTTTTGGAAATCTAAAAGTAAATAAGATTGTATTAACAGATAAAGTAGACAAATACAGGGATAACAGGAAAATAACTGTCAAGAAGTTAGGTGCCAATTTTCTGAGTTCCAGGAAGGCACAACTTGAAAGCGGGTAGGGAGAAATGAAATAGGCTGTAACAAAGCAGTCAAAATACTGGAGCATCAAGATAACAGCTGGAAAATACAAAAAGCTTAGCATTTGCCTATAACCTATTTCAATATAAACTGAGAAAAATGGGGATGGGTGCAGTAAGACAGAATAAAATGAAATAAAACATTTTTCTGGGCCAAATGTAAACCAGAATCTTTAAATTGAAAGGCTCTCTACACAGTAATATCCACAATAAATGAAAGTCAGCACCTTGATACATTCTACTGAACATTTAGAAGTTAATAAATTTTTTAGAAGAGACAAAAACAGAATACTTATTTGAAAATAAAATAAGATTGGTAGCATACTTTCAATTGGTGTGATTCAAGAAGGCAATAAAATGCATTTAGAGGTCTGACAAAAGAGGATTATAGGTTAAAAAATCTATAGCAATCCAAAATAGTAATCTTATGTGAATTCAAAATAAACAATAAGAGAAACAAACTATTTAAAATATTATCTGTACCTTTAAAAAGTAAGTAAATAAAAGTTGATATCCCCGAAATGCTCTCACTAAAATGAAAGTGGAGTATAATAAAGCAGAAAGAAGAGATTCTATTTTTGAAACACCCAAGAAGTATAACTAAATAAATTTCAATTTGATAATGTGCTACACATTTGCAAAAATCAGAAGTAATTACAAGAGGTAGTCAGATGACTTTATGAGAAAAACATTAAAAATAAATTATAATTTATTTCTAGTATAGTACAGTCAAGTATAGAATTAAATTAAATATTAATGATATAGGGGTCTATGCCATTTTTTGTCAACAGGAAGAAAAATTATTAGATATTATAAGGAAGCAATAATATTTTAATGAAATCATTGTTTACTAACAAAATATTCACACAAGTAGTTTTATTCTAATTAATTTATAAGACACAAACAAAGAGGCTTTACTTGTTTCAAATACTTAAAACATACTTTCAAGTAGCACTGATGTAGCACAGATGTGGTAACTCCTAGCATTTCTTTTGTTAGGAGTACATTCATAATGTTGACATAGTCATGACTTAAATACTATTTAAATATTTTTAATACAGGATAATCAATATTAGCAAAATATTAAAAATAAGTATTGTATAGAAGCTATAATTTAAAAATTGGGTGAAATATTAATAATAGTAGAACAGAAAGAAATCAGTCATAGTGTTGGTCATTGATTAAGAATGAGAGATTCAAATATATCACCTAAAGTTAAATTATGTAACAACTGAAATATATAAAAAGAATAATGTAACTAACTTTGCTGACAGGGCCTGGTTATATTAGGGCCTTTATAATTTATTTCTAGTATAGTACAGTCAAGTATAGAATTAAATTAAATATTAATGATATAGGGGTCTAGGCCATTTTTTGTCAATAGGAAGAAAAATTATTAGATATTATAAGGAAACAATAATATTTTAATGAAATCATTGTTTACTAACAAAATATTCACAAGAGTAGTTTTATTCTAATTAATTTATAAGACACAAATAAAGAGGCTTGTTTCAAATACTTAAAACATACTTTCAAGGAGCTTTTGTTCTCACAGAAAGACCAACTACCAACTTTACACAAATAAGAAAAGATCTTGGAAGGTTCTAGAATCTGAGATGAGTCTGCAGTACCCCATTAGAATATATAAACTGAGAAAAGTCTCATTAGAAAAGCAAAATAAATGATTTCCTTTTCACAACATCACCCCTCCACCCTAAGCTTGCACAGCAGCAACCAAGAGGATTATCCCCTACAGTCTTTCCAATGGAGAAGACACCTCAAGATGGATTTCTACCTTCTCCAGAGTTCATTGGTACTTCCTGAAAGTTGGAATTCTCCTCACAGAGAATACTCAGGGAATTGGCAGAGCTAGACTAATGAGAGATAGCTAGAAACAAAAAAGGGAGACGGGGTCATACTCATCAGTATAAAGACCTTGGTGAATCCTAGGCAGACAGCCTGAACAACAATCCCAATGAGCATCTTAATACAGCCTTGCAGACCCACCCAAACAGAAAGCTAAGCCATCTACTCTTTCCAAATGCAGAGCACAGGTGGCAGCTCTGCTTGATTGTAGGACATGGCTTGCAACTCCTTTCAACTGAGACACAGCCTGAGGCCACACTCAACTTGAGAGCCCAGACAGTTTCCTCATCTGAACACAGAGCTCAGATTGTAGACCAATTTAACCTCAAGTGGCCCGGGACAGCAGCCTCACCCAACTACAGAAATGAACATCCAGATCCATGAGTCCCAAAGTTTTTTTAACAGATCTAAAACTAGACAAATTATGATTAAATTGTCAAAAATCAAAGAAAAGAGAATTTTGAAAGTTGCAAGAGAAAAGCAGTTCGTCATATATTATAGACCCTTCTTAAGAATATTAGTGGATTTCTCAGCAGAAACCTTGTAGGCTGGGAGAGAGTAAAATGATGAATTCAAAATCTTGAGAGATAAAACTTCTGCCTATTCAACATAGTGTTGGAAGTTCTGGCCAGGGCAATCAGGCAAGAGAAAGAAATAAAGGGTATTCAATTAGGGAAAGAGGAAGTCAAATTGTCCCTGTTATAGATGACATGATTGTATATTTAGAAAACTCGATCATCTCAGCCCAAAATCTCCTTAAGCTGATAAGCATCTTCAGCAAATTCTCAGGACACAAAATCAATGTGCAAAAATCACAAGCATTCTTATACACCAACAACAGACAAACAGAGAGCCAAATCATGAGTGAACTCCCATTCACAATTGCTGCAAAGAGAATAAAATAACTAGGAATCGAACTTACAAGGGATGTGAAGGACCTCTTCAAGGAGAACTACAAACCACTGCTCAACGAAATAAAAGAGGACACAAACAAATGGAAGAACATTCCATGCTCATGGATAGGAAGAATCAATATTGTGAAAATGGCCATACTGCCCAAGGTAATTTATAGATTCAGTGCCATTCCCATCAAGCTACCAATGACTTTCTTCACATAATTGGAAAAAACTACTTAAAAGTTCATATGGAACCAAAAAACGGCCTGCATTGCCAAGACAATCCTAAGCCAAAAGAACAAAGCTAGAGGCATCATGCTACCTGACTTCAAACTATACTACAAGGCTACAGTAACTAAAACAGCATGGTACTGGTACCAAGCCATCATGGTACTGATACTAAAACGGACATATAGTCCAATGGAACAGAACAGAGGTCCCAGAAATAACACCACATATCTACAATCATCTGACCTTTGACAAACCTGACAAAAACAAGAAATGGGGAAAGGATTCCCTATTTAATAAATGGTGCTGGGAAAACTGGCTAGCCATATGTAGGAAGCTGAAAGTGGATCCCTTCCTTACACCTTATACAAAAATTAATTCAAGATGGATTAAAGACTTAAATGTTCGATCTAAAATCATAAAAACCCTAGAAGAAAACCTAGGCAATACCATTCAGGCCATAGGCATGGACAAAGACCTCATGACTAAAACACCAAAAGCAATGGCAACAAAAGCCTAAATAGATAAATGGGATCTAATTAAACTAAAGAGCTTCTGCACAGCAAAAGAAACTACCATCAGAGTAAACAGGCAACCTACAGAATGGGAGAAAATTTTCACAATGTACCCATCTGACAAAGGGCTAATATCCAGAATCTACAAAGAACTTAAACAAATTTACAAGAAAAAATTAAACAACACCATCAAAAAGTGGGCAAAGGATATGAACAGACACTTTTCAAAAGAAGACATTTATGTGGCCAACAGATGCATGAAAAACTGCTCATCATCACTGGCCATCAGAGAAATGAAAATCAAAACCACAATGAAATACCATCTTATGCCAGTTAGAATGGTGATCATTAAGAAGTTATGAAACTACAGGTGCTGTAGAAGACGTGGAGAAATAGGAACACTTTTACACTGTTGGTGGGAGTGTAAACTAGTTCAACCATTGTGGAAGACAGTGTGGCAATTCCTCAAGGATCTAGAATGACAAGAAATACCATTTGACCCAGAGATCCCATTACTGGGTATATACCCAAAGGATTATAAATCATGCTGCTATAAAGACACATGCACACATATGTTTATTGCAGCACTATTCACAATAGCAAAGACTTGGAACCAAGTCAAATGTCCATCAATGACAGGGTAGATCAAGAAAATGTGGCTCATATACACCATGGAATACTAAGCAGCCATAAAAAAGGATGAATTCATGTCCTTTGTAGCAACATGGATGAAGTTGGAAACCATCATTCTGAGCAAACTATCGCAAGGACAGAAAACCAAGCACTGCATGTTCTCATTCGTAGGTGGGAATTGAACAATAAGAACACTTGGACACAGGGCAGGAAACATCACACACCAGGGCCTGTCATAGGGTGGGGGGATGGGGGAGGGATGGCATTAGGAGCAGTACTTAATGTAAATGAAGAGTTAATGGGTGTAGCAAACCAACACGGCACATGTATACATATGTAACAAACCTGCATGTTGTGCACATGTACCCTAGAACTTAAAGTATAATAATAAAAAAAAAAAAAATGGAAACTGGGCTTGGAGCCAACCCACATGATTCTGAATCCAGGTCTGCCATCGCCTTATTTACTGTGCAACCTCAAAAAAGTCACTTAACCTCCAGGGTCCCAGCTTTTTCATCTCTATTGTTAAAAGGTGGTAATCATATCCAATGCCTTGTGGGATTGCGGGCAGAATAAAATGTATTACTATAATAATACACTTTCAAAAATTAGATTAGCACTCTAACAGCCTAGGCCCTTAATAAATGTGGATTATGGTAATCTCTTGCTCTGCTGGCTGACGTCACCCCTTCGAAGTTTCTTTCTGACATCCCACTGACTTGTGGGATCAAGTCCAGAATTTTACTCTTGCCATCTTTGCATCAGAATGCAGATTCTGATTCCATTGACCCAATGTAGTGTCTCAGTTTTTACATTTCTAAAAAGCCCCCAGGTGATGCCAATGTTGTTTGTGCACAGATCACAGTTTGATGGCAAAACTACACATTAATTCAAATTTTAGAATGTAGTATAAGACTGGAACATCATTTTTGAAGAGACTCTTAAAATTTACTGTGGAAAAACAAGAAATAATTACTAATTTTGCCCACTTGGAGATCAGGCAGACTTTTAAGGAGTTATTAGTGATAAGGGAAGATAAACATAGTGCAAAAGAAAAATGTAAGAGTATTGTGTCATAACTTGTCGAGGGCACGGGGTTTGAATCTGATATATACAGCCGAAGGAAAACAGAGAAAAGACTGAGAAGCAGAATTGATAAAGTTGCAGGGCAGAGAAGAAGCTTTTGCTAAGTGCTGTGCTGAGAACTCCATCACAGAGATGGAGAAAATTCATAGAGTTACAGCATAGGGCATTGGGTTATAGCAGCAGGAAATAAGTTCTGAAAATTTGTACACTTTTTATACTGAATTGAGGTAGAAAATTATCACAAAATACATTGGTTGAACAGAATTCAATTTTTACAATTATTTTAATTTATTTTTAGAAGTATTATTTGCCTCACAGGGATTATAAATATAAAATCAATTACTAGATATAGACAATACAACATTTTTAGATAGAATTGTGCCCAACACACAGTGTTAATGTTAACTATTATTGTAAGAGAGGAATATATTCTTGGGGAAACTGATGATTTGAGAATGATGTATTGAAATAAATAAGTAAAAGCTATGCTCTATGTGTCATTTCTTTTAACACTTACAGGAAACCTAATAAAGATTGAAAAGGTAAAAAAACACACACATACACACAAAAAAACTTCTGCCACTCGAGAATACTACATCAGATACAACTATCCTTCAGAAATGAAGGAGATAAAAACTTTTGTGAACAAACAAAAGCTAAGAAAGTTCATTAACACAAGACTAAACTTTCTAAAGGTAGTTCTTCAAGCTGAAATGAAAGAATGCTGATTAACAATGCAAAAATACATGAATATATAAAACAACAGTAAAATTAAACATATAGCCATGTCAAAATTTTCTAATATTGTAATGATGGTGCATATATCGCTTTCAACTCTGGTATAAGAGTTCAAAAATGTACTAAGAATAATTATAGTTACAATTATTTATTACTCTATCCATGATAGAAATAAGGAATAATTTATAGTATTAAGTACATAAATCATGAGGCAAGAAGAAGTAAAAATATATAATTTTTGTATGTGAACAAAGCTAAATTGTTATCAGCTTAAAATAATGGGTTACATATATAAAGTATTTTATATAAGCTTTATGGTAAGCCTTACTCCTTTCTCTTACTCTTTTGTGTATCTACTCCAGGTGTAACCTTTGAATAAGAGTAAGAGAAAGAAGTCTAAGCATGTCACTAAAAATGTCATTAAATTACAAAAGAAGACAGCAAAATAAGAAGAGACAAGGAAACTACAAAACGATCAGAAAATAATTAACAAAATAGCAATTTTATATTCTCTCTTATCAATAATTATTTTAAATATAAATGAATTAAACTCTCCAATCAAAAGCTAAAGGGGCTAAATGGAAAAAAAAAAAAAAAAAAGTAACAGATTCAACCATTTGCTGCTTACCAAAGACTCACTTTAGCTTTAAAAAGGACACAGGATGCTGCAAGTAAGGAATGA
This sequence comes from Trachypithecus francoisi, assembly GCF_009764315.1. Taxonomy (NCBI): domain Eukaryota; kingdom Metazoa; phylum Chordata; class Mammalia; order Primates; family Cercopithecidae; genus Trachypithecus; species Trachypithecus francoisi. The sequence continues at coordinate 127,053,137 of NW_022681454.1, read as the reverse complement.
AAGACATTCCATTCAAATGGTAACTGCAGAAAGCAGTAGAGCAGTAGTAGCTATACATACATAAAACAAAATAAGCCTTAAGCAAAAAACTCATAAGAGACAAAGAAGGTTATTGTAATAAGGGGTGATTCATCAAAAATATAATTGTCAATATATATGCACACATCAGAGTATCCAAATATATAAAGAGTAGAGGATTAATAATTTACTGTTAACAATGGATAGACCATCCAGACAGAAAATCAGTAAGAAAATAGCAGATTTGATCAAGACCAGATGTACCTAACAAATATATACAGAACAATAAATTCAACAGAAGCAGATAATGCATTCTTCTTAAAAACATGCACAGAACGTTTCCTAGTATAGATCATAAGATAGTCCAAAAGCAAATTTTAATAAATTTAAGATTAAAATTATATCAAGTGCCTTTTCTGACCAAAGTAATATAAAACCAGAAATCAATAATTGGAGGAAAATGTAAAAATTTACTTATATGTAGAAATTAAATAGCATACTACTGAATAAACATTGAGAAAAGAACAAATCAAAAGGGAAATTAAAAAAAAACTCAAGATAAATAAAAAAATGAAAATACAACATACTGAATTTTAAGAGTTCTAAGAGGAAATTTTTTAGCTTTAAATGTCTGCATTAAGAAAAAAGAAATAATGTTACATTTCAAGAAACCAGAAAAGAAGAAAAAACTAAGCCCAAAGTTAGCAGAAGGAAGGAAATAATAAGATTATAGCAGGAATAAATGAAATAGAGAATGGAAGACAACAGAAAACATAAAGAAAATTAGTAGTTGATTTTTTCAAAAGATAAACAAAATTAACAAACCTTTAGCTAGACTAACACAGAAGACAGAGGACTTCAGTAAATAAAACTATAAATGCTATAAATGAAAGAGGAGACATTATAACTGATACCACAGAAATACAAAGAATCATAAGAAACTAAACAATTATCAATCAAAAAAGTAGATGTTTCAAGAGATGAATACATTCCTTAAAAAAAAAAAAATCCTACCAAGACTGAATCATTAAGACATAGAAAGTGTTGACAAATGAACACTGTGTAAGGAGATTGAATTATTAATCAAAAACTAACAAAGAAAAGTCTAGAAGAGATGGTTTTACTGCCGAATTTTATGAAACATTTAAATAAGAATTAACCATTAACCTTACTGTGTATGGAGATTGAATCATTCTCAAACTCTTCCAAAACAACTGATGAGGAGAGAACCCTGTTAAACAGACAGGATACAGAAGGATTGTACCTCACCACAGTAAGAGCCATAATGACAAGTCCATAGCTAACATCATCTCAATAATGAAAAGCCTAAAGCTTTCTTTTAAAATTAGGAATAAGACAAGGATAACTAGTCTCACCATTTCTATTCAGCACAGTACTGGAATCCTAGGTAGAGCAATTAGGCAAGAAAAAGAAATAAAAGACATACAGATAAAAAAGGAGGAAGCCAATTGTCTTTGTTTGCAGCTCACAACATGTAATATATAAAAAACTCTGTAATGAAAACTGGGAAAAATTGACAAATAGAGAAGCAGAACAGAATACAGAAATCAGAAACTGACGTACATATGGCCATGAGCCTTACACAAAATGTGATGATGTAGTTTAATAAATCAAGAATTGTGTTTTCAATAAATGGTTCTATGTAAATTGTATATCCATAGAGGAAAAAAAAATGACTTTTACCTCACACCATACACAACAATAAGTTTCAGTAATATTGCATATATAAATGTAAAAAGGAAAGCAACAATTTTAGAAGAAATCATCCAGTATTTATTAATAACCTTGAAGTGATAATGGCAGCTTAATCATTAAAAGACTAAAAAGTGATAAACTAGAAAATATTAAAATCAATAATGATCGGCCGGGCGCGGTGGCTCAAGCCTGTAATCCCAGCACTTTGGGAGGCCGAGACGGGCGGATCACGAGGTCAGGAGATCGAGACCATCCTGGCTAACACGGTGAAACCCCGTCTCTACTAAAAAAATACAAAAAATTAGCCGGGCGAGATGGCGGGCGCCTGTAGTCCCAGCTACTCGGGAGGCTGAGGCGAGAGAATGGCGTGAACCCGGGAGGCGGAGCTTGCAGTGAGCTGAGATCTGGCCACTGCACTCCAGCCTGGGCGACAGAGCGAGACTCCGTCTTAAAAAAAAAAAAAAAAAAAAAAAAAAAAAAAATCAATAATGATCACTATAACATAGCATGAATACAGTAAAATGGTGAATCAGAAAGAGAGAATATATTTTTTATACATATAATGTGGAAATGCTCAAATTCAAAATATATGAAGAATGTCTACAAATTATTATAAGCAATTCAGCCAATGTAACAGAAAAATCAGCAAAAGATTTGAATTGTCAGTTTGTTGTAGGAAGTGGTCCTAATCCAGACCCCAAGAGAGGATTCTTGGAACTTGCACATAAAAGAATTGGGTGGATCACAAGCCCAGGAGATCGAGACTATCCTGGCTAACACGGCGAAACTCTATCTCTAAAAAATAAAATAAAATAAAATAATAAATAAATAAATAAATAAATAAATAAATAATTAGCCAGGCATGGTGGCAGGTGCCTATAGTCCTGTAGTCCTAGCTACCCTGGAGGCTGAGGCGGGAGAAAGACGTGAACCTGGGAGGTGAAGCTTGTAGCGAGTCGAGATTGCACCACTGCACCCCAGCCTGAGCGACAGAGTGAGATTCCTTCTCAAAAAAAAAAAAAAGAAATTGGGCCCATATCCATAGAGTAAATTGAAAGCAAGTCTATTAGGAAAGTAAAGGAATAAAGAATGGCTACTCCATAGTCAGAGCAGTGGCATAGGTTGCTCCAATGAGTAGAGTTATAGCTATTTCTTAATTATATGCTAAACCAAAGGTGGACTATTCATGAGTTTTTAGGGAAAAGGGGGGGAATTCCCAAACTGGGGGTTCCTCCCCTTTTTAGATGTAGGGTAACTTCCTGACATGGCCATGGCATTTGTAAACTGTCATGGTGTTGGTGGGAGATAATGAGTAGTGAGGACGATCAGAGGTCACTTTTGTCACCATCTTGGTTTTGGTGGATTTTGGCCAGTTTCTTTACTGCAAACTGTCTTATCAGCAAAGTCTTTGTGATCTGTATCTTGTGCTGACCTCCTATCTCATCCTATGACTAAATGCCTTATCCTCCTAGAAATGCAGCCCAGTAGGTCTCAGTCTCATTTTACCTAGCCCTATTCAAGATGGAGTCGCTCTGGTTCAATCACCTCTGACAAATTTTCTGAAAAGGACATACAAATGTTCTATAAAATTGAAAAAAAAAAAAAAGTAAAACTTTAATAGCCTTTGGAGATGGACTAATTAAAACACAATATTTTATTAATGCCCACACAGATGAATGACTAAGATATAAAAAGGCAGTACTAACTGTGGCTGAGGAAATGGAGAAATTAGAATGTTCTTGTACTACTAATAAAATGAATTTGTACAAATACTTCAGAAAGCATTTGACAACATTTACTGAAATTGAAACATGCATACATTATGATCCAGAAATTTACTCTCAGAATATACACAATAAAAAATGTGTACATGTATTCACCCAAAAGCATTTACATCTGTAATCATAGGAGAATTCTTCACAATAACCCCAAATTGAAAGCAACTCCAACGCCCACCAGCAGTAGGACTGTTAAATTAAGTGTACTGCTCTATTCACACACAAAAGGATAACATAAAGCCATTAAAGAAATTAACAGACTTCAACTGTAGGCAGTAGCACATATAATGTTTTCAAACATAATGTTGAGTATCAAAAATTAGAAACGCACTGTATCATTATCTAAAGTTTAAAAACAGACAAACATAATGTATATCGTTAAAACTCACATACTGATTCACCTTCCAAGGGCAAGCAATTGGAAGGTGACTGGCAGAGCTCTAGCTCTCTATCTGGGTTCTAGTTACATAGATATGTTTACTTTGTTAAAAATTATTAAATGGGGCCGGGCGCGGTGGCTCAAGCCTGTAATCCCAGCACTTTGGGAGGCCGAGACGGGCGGATCACGAGGTCAGGAGATCGAGACCATCCTGGCTAACACAGTGAAACCCCGTCTCTACTAAAAAAAAAAAAATACAAAAAACTAGCCGGGCGTAGTGGTGGGCGCCTGTAGTCCCAGCTGCTCGGGAGGCTGAGGCAGGAGAATGGCGTAAACCCGGAAGGCGGAGCTTGCAGTGAGCTGAGATCCGGCCACTGCACTCCAGCCTGGGCGACAGAGCAAGACTCCGTCTCAAAAAAAAAAAAAAAAAAAAAAAAAAATTAAATGGTACATGTATGACCTTTATATGTTTCTGTATATTATACTTTAAAAAATATTCAAAAATAAAAGATATCCCTAATTTTACCTTTTCTAGCCATCTTCATTACTACCATTCTATGGTATTTGCTGTACATATTATATGAAATAACCTTCTACTCTTACTTTACAGTTTATTTTTGTTGTAATTATAAATGGAGATTGAGATGATGAGATCTATTCAAATGATTATATATTTATATCCTATATTCTGTTAATATGGTCAATAATTAACCACATTGATTGATAGCACTTAATGAAATTAGCATATGCATGCATGTTTTCATAATACTATCTTTTAATTTTTTATTATTTTAATGTCCTAGCTATTTTTGATATCAGAATTATGCCGGCCTCATAAATATTTTGGGAAGGATAATATTGCTCTTTTTTTTTAGTGTCAGTAAGAATTTGTATATTTTTGTCATTATTTATTTCTTAAATATTTGGTAGAAATTATTGATTATGCTAAGTGGACTTACAGGTTATTTTATAATTTTTTTGTTTTTTTAATTAAGAATTGAGTTAAATTTTAATTAGTTTAGCAAATGTAGGACTATTTGGATTATATATTCATGACATTTTAATACTAATTTAACCATTTTATCTAACTTACGTTTATCAGCATAAAGCAGTTTATAAAATCCTCCTGTAACCTTTAATGTCTATCACCTGCCAGGATGCTTCCTTTTTGAATTATAATGCTAATTATTTGTTCTGTAACTTTTTATGTTTTATCAATCTTGTCAGGTGTTTATATACTTTATTAATCTTACAAATCATATTTTGTTAATCTTCATTAAATATTTGTTTTGAAATTTCATATGTATGTTCTTATTTTACTTTTTCTTCTAATTTCTTTAATATCCTTTTGTTTGTAACTTTATCAGACTGATGCTTAACTTCATTATTTTCCCATTTTTTTCCTGTGCAGTATAAGTTACAAATTTCTGAGCATAGCTTTAACTATTTCCCATAAATCTAGGCATAGAGTATTTTAATTATTGGGTAACTCAATATATTTGTTAATGTCTATTGTAATTTTTACCTTGAGTCATGTTATTTATCCTGTTTAGAGTATTTTTTTCTTATTTTTTGTCACTTTTCTATCATTGATTTTTATCTTAATTATGGTCAGAGAATTATAAAATGTCAATCTTCTGAAAATTGAAATAGCTTAACACCTCAAAATCTATTCTGAAAAATAAAATAAAATAAAATAAAACTTGGTAAAGTAAGAGCAGAAAAAGGCTATCTCAGAAAATATCTATGGCAACTATACTTAAAAGTGAAATGTTGTTGAAGGTACATTGAGACATTCAAACTTAGATTGATTATCTTAGTGATAAATTAAACTCATTTTTAGGTGCTCCTCTTTCTGTCTAGTAAATTTTTGGCATCAAGATCTATTTTATCTGACATTATTATAGCTATATGTTCCTTTATTTGGTGAATATTTTTTGCCCCATATTTTTTCATGCTTTTACTTGTCACCTTTTATATATTCATATTTAAATGTGTTTTTATAAGGAAAAAGTTCTTATCTACATTTCATTCAGTCAAACCACATTTCTGTTTTATTTTGAGCATATAATCCAAATTTATTCAACATAATTCCTGATATATTTGGTTTTAAGTCCATAATCTTCCTATTGCTTTCTTCTTTTCTTGTTGTGTCTATATTCCTTTATCTCTCATTTTATAATTTCTTAAATATGTGGTTTTTAAAAACTTCATTTTCTATTTAGTTATCTGTAATAACTACATACTATTTAATTGGTTACCCTATGTATGGCAGCATGTATTTCTGACTTAACAAAGTCTATGGTAAATTTCTGTTTTATCACTTCCTGGATAGTTTAAGTAATCAGAATGATTTAACTTCACCATGTCCTATATAATTGTAATCATAGACTATTTCCTTCTACTTCAATAATATATATGTATAATAAAATTATTCATTAGTTTTTATTAATATTCATTAAGATTTATATGGTTAGTATTGATTTTTTCCTTTATGTCTGAGCTTTCATCTGGCTTTTTCCTCTATCTTTAAGAAAATCTATGCCTTTCCTTAGTGTGTCTACTAATAAATAATTTCCTGTTTTTTGATTACCTTTATTTTGCCTTTATTCTTACAGAATCTTTCATTAATTATAGAAATCTTGTTTAGCCAATGTTCCGTTTACTGAAGATACTATCTCATTTTTTTGGCTTACAACGTTTATTTTGAGAAGTCAGCTATCTAAATTGTTCTTCATAGTAACACTTCTCTTTTTTTCTAATTTCCTTAGGATATTTTATTTTTCTTTATATTTCAGCAGTTTTGATATGTTGTGTCTAGTTGTTCATTTCTTTGTATTGTTCCTGCTTGGTGAAGAATAAATTTGATATTTGATTTATTTTATAATTTCTGAAAAATTCTCAGTGATTATGACTGTGGTCTTGTTTCTGTATCATTCTTTTATGCACTTTTTCTGGTAATCAAACGTCAGTTAGAACTTTTCAGTCTATCCTTTGTATTTCTTTCATGTTTTTTATTAAATTTTTATGCTTTATTTTGAACTTTTTTCTGATTTATCCTTCAATTCACTAATTCTCTCATTAGCTGTAACATTATGCTCTTAAACCTATTCCTTCAGTTATTAATATTAGTTTTAGGGTATTATAGTTGAAGAATTTCAGAATGTTAAGACTCTGTCAAATATTTAATTAAAAAAATAGTAGTCATTTTAAAGTCTATGTTCTATATTGTCTTTGAATCAGTTTTTATTTTTTCTTAATTTTTCTATCATGTTGACTTGTAACCTGGTATGCCTGATTATTTTTCACCAAGGTAAAAAAATATATATATTAAATATTCTAGAAGAAATTTGAGATTTTTGATGGGTTTATGTTTTTTTCAGAAAGAAAATTTCTTGTAATTTCCAGTGATCCAGACACATTAGCAAACCAGCATCACCTTTAATAAATATAGGCATCTGAAGTTAGGCTTCGCCTCTTGTTGTTACTCTTAGAGATAACGCTTTGCAGCCTTAAGACAGCTTCTCTTTGAAAGGCCCTGGATTCCTATTTCCATCACTTTGCTGCCAAAAAGTTGGCTTAGGTTTTCAACTTCTGGTCTACCCTTTAGATTCTTTTAGGAAAAAGAATGACCTAAGTAGTGAGTTCCTTTTCTAGATTTTCTTCCTTGAATTTTAGCCTCATAATTTTTCATTGCTCTTTTTAATTCTCCTATGTCTTTCAGCCTATTTTTAAACAAATATGTTGTCCAAATGTGCTCGCTGTTCTCTAGCTGTAGAAGGGCTCCTTCAGCAGTATTCAACCTGCTTTTAAAAAAGGCAGAAGATCTGAGTTTTTCTTTTCTCTAAAGCATTTATCTTCTCCTGTGATTTTTTACAATTTTTCAATTTGTTGTGGTTATTGTTTAATATCTATATCCTTAGTTAGAATAAAATATATATATCCACAGCAGGATCTCTATCTCTTTTCTTTATTGATGCATCTCTGGTGCCCGAAACAATGCCTGATATGTAGTAGTAGTCATATAATGAGTAGCTTACTATAATTTGTATAATTAGAAGCTTACTAATTATTAGTCCAATAAATAAAATCCAATACATAAATTAATAAATGGAAAAATTGATTTAGATAGCAATTCCAGGTTTTCATGTGTTTATTATGCTTGGTATGTTCCTGTGGTAAAAGGTTATAAATTAGAATAAAATAAAATATTGCTAAAAAATCAGCATCATTACACATGGTAGACAATAAATGTTGAATGAAGAAAAAACAAGTTTACAAAGAGTAGAGAAACATTTTTGTTTAGGTAGCATATAGCTACTTATCAAGACACTGAATTTTTATTTCTTCTCCCCTGGGATTGTCTGGCAGACATCACAAAGAGCTGACTCAGTAAGGAACACATTGTAGATGCCTGATAAACACTTGTTGATATTGATATTGGCACTTGGCCAATGTATAAAAGTTTCTATTTCTATGTTTATAAATGCCTTACAAAATGGAATATTTATGCATTAAATACACGTGTCCTTAAATAGATGAAGGTAGTTAAATAAAGCTATTGCATAAAATTTATTATTCTAATATAATTCAATATATTGTTGTCAAGACTGTTAACTGGGTCTATAAATTAATCTTCCTTTATTCATGCATTCAATAACTGTACATTAATTTCAAATACTTGTGAGGTATCTGTCTAAATTTTGGATATAAAATGACAAAAGAAATTAAAATCCCTGTACTCAAAGTGCTTATACTGTACCATATATTTTAAGAAACATCAGGCACTTAGAATGGAAATTATATATTTAAGAGATCCAAAATGCTAAAAACAATGTCATTAGTTCAACACTTTTTAAAATTTAATTTGAAATTAGAACCTAAAGAAAGCTTTAGAAAGAAACAAAACAGCGGTTTACATTTGATTACATGATCACTAAATATCTAGTCTCCTGTATTTCTTTGTTCATTATTATCATGTGTAACATTTTCCAAATACACCAGTCAGAGATATCTTTTCTAATGTGAATATCATGAAGAACCTGTCAAAATAAAAAGAAAAGGTATTCTTTAAAATGTGTTTTCCCAATTATTCTTACAAAAACACGGATAACTGAACAACGGAAAAGATTAAATATAAATTTAGAAAAGCATAAGCATGTGAAACCAAAATACATGACAGTACCTAATAATATAAACTGATATCCAAGCAGCACATTTTTAAAATAGCTCTGTCATCTCAAAAATGAGATGATTCGACAAAGCAAACAGTCTTTAATATTCCTATAACATAATAGCTAAGATTAGTAATAGTTCTCTTTGAAAGGAGGAATTACTGTGTAATCAACTGTGGTTTCTTGTGCTTGCAAAGCAGACTGTTCTCTGACAGCTCTTATGTAACTGCTATTCTACCCATTTTACCTTTCAATTGTTCCTCCTTTTAAAATTACTTACTTTTCAATTAAATGAATAGAAACATAGTATTATTTAATAGGTAAATAATTATTATACAAATATATATGACTCACTAATGCTGATATAGTAAATCTGAAGAGTTAACATTTGTAGCCATTTCATAATCATTCAATAAGTAGTGTTTTTATTTTATCATATAATAAGTAGTCTATGTGAAAAATTATTACAAAAGATGTGAACTCTGACTTCAGACTCAAAAGCCTCATTAGTTTGTGGTCAAGAGTTGGTTTTGCTCTAGAACAAAAGTAAAATAATATATTCAGTTGAGAAACTTTAGGTGATTTTAAGCATATTCTGATAACCCTTCCTCATATAAAGACTTTAGCACCTCTATTACATTTTCCATGAAAAAACATTTGCCTTCAGATATACAGAAGTATTTAATCAGTTTACAACTTGTAATACCCCTGCCTAGACTATTCAACAAATAAAAGCTTTTAAAAAGATATTTAAATTGTGGTTTGGTAAGCCTATATGAATTTTCATCTCTGTTAAATTCCTAGGAGTTCGGGCCAACCAAAATTTCTGAAAATCTGTATTGTAAGCAGACTAATTTCAGATCTGCCAAGAAAAGGAGTCTGAACATTGAGAAATTAATGCCAAGAGTTAACTTTATGTAAATAGTGAAATGAATAAGAAAATCAACCTAATCTAAGATGGATCTTCCACAAGTGAAAGGAAGAAAAAAGGATACTTGTCATTTAACATTCAGTAACTATTTTTCATGTGACTAATACAAACAGGTGCTATTTATAGGATAAGTATATCAAAGGAACCAAAACAAATTAAATCCCTAACTTCCTAAATCTTACATTCTAGCTTTTATGGGAGGAACACAGAAAAAAAAAAAAAGAAATTATATAAATAAATGAGTTACATAGAGTAATAAATATTGACGAGTGTTGAGGGGAAAAATACTGTCATAGAGATAGGATATGTATATGAAGAAGTTGTCATTTTAAAGAGGGTGTACAGGAAAATGCCCATGAAAAGTCAACATCCAAGGAAAAGGAAATCCCTGAAGAAGTGTGTGAGCAAGACCATATCAATATCTAGGGGAAAATTACTGCATGCAATGGAACTAAAATTGAAGCCATTTGATTATTTTTGGTGGAATTATAATTAAGATTATATTAATGTATCAACAAGGATGATGATGCATTAGTATAGATCAAAGATGGGTAATGACAAAACAGAGAAAAAAATAGGAAGATACTGCAAAAATTTTAATGAAAAACAATTGTGGCTTGTACCAGGGTAGTAGAGGTAGGGTGGTAAAAAGTGTTCAAAGTCCAGGTACTTTTTTTTAATCATGCAGAAATAATTTGATGTGGTATATAAAAGAAAGAGTAGAGTCAAATGAAATTCTCAGAACCAAGGCCTAAATACCTATAAAAATAGCGTGACCAATAATAAAACTTGGTAAAAACTTAAGAAAGCAAATTTTTTGTTTGTTTGTTTGTTTGTATGCTTTGTAGAAACAACAGAGCTTTGTTTAGGACATGTTAAGATCCCTATTAATCCTTCCATTAAGGTTGTTGAGTCAGCCTGCTGTGTGTATGAGACCAGACACCAGAGAAGAGGTCTAGAGAGATATATGTTTGGAAGTCATTGGTTATAAATAACTTAAGGGAAGACAGTATGAGGGGATTTCTTGTCAAATGAAATTATAGAGACACACTGGCTAGATTCTGAGACTATAGAAAGTTAAGAGGTCTGGGATATGAGGGGGAACGAAGGCAACAAACTGAGAAGAAGTGGCCATAGAATTAAGTGAAAACACAACAGATTGTGATATTCTAAGAGCCAAATGAATATAATATTTGAAGGAAAAGGGGAATAATCAACTGTTAAGTGCCGCTGTTCAATTAATTGAGATAAACAGTAAGATATTTCCATTGCTAAAAGTGGCTTTTCTAGAATTTTAAACATGATAGCTCACTTGATGCAGGTTCAAGTGAGAACAGGAAGACAGGTAATGAAGACAGGGGGTATAGCAATTCTTTTAATAAAGGCAAGGGAAAAACATAATGCAATATCTAGACAGAAAAGTGGGATCAGGAGAGTTCATTTTTTCCTCAAGAACATGTTGGTATATTTATGAAGTTACACTAGCAACCAAAAAAAAAAAAAAAAAAAAATCAGTGATGCAGAAAAAAAAGGAAAGAAACAGGAGACATGAATTGACCTGAGCCGTGTCTCCATGGAGGTTAGAAAAAAGGGACCAACATTGAAGGAGGGCTGTTTCATAATAGCAAGAGAAAAAAGACAAATTATATGAAAACTTACGTAGTTAGATGGGTAAATTGTGAAACTTGTGGAAGATTTTTTTCTAATTACTTTGAATTTTTAGCGAAATAAGGAGCAAGTTCATCAACTCAGAATAAGGAGAGGGGAAGACATGTTGGAGATTTGAGAGGAAAGGAAAAAGTGAGGAAAAATCACAGGGAGAGGAAAAGCTAATGGCTGGAAGAATACCATTCATGTAACATTAAAAAAAATCAGTTGAAGCTGTTGTTATATATTCAACTTAAAATTTATCAACAATATTGTATTTTTCCCCAGTACTATTTGATTACAAAATTACTTGTATGGGTTAGACAAAGATGTGGGTTGCCAAAGACTCTGGTTTAGCAAAGTAATCCACCGAGAAATTTTGCTAGTATCTCCTCTCTCCTCTACGACGTTTCTTCTCATCTAGTTTGGAAAAATGAACCTAATTTAAAAATAGGTAACCTATACATGACAGAACAAGGATCTTCCAAACTTATTGTTTACACTTTGAGTTATCTCTAGGATTAGACCTCAAATGTCAAACACTTAGATTTGTAATAAACTTTTAAATCTTAGAATAGTTTTAGATTAACAAAAAGTTGCAAACATAGTACAGAGTTCCCACATATTTCACATAAACTTTCTCTTGTTAAAATTTGTCACTTTTGTTATAACTAATACACAAATATTAATACATTTAATGCATAATATATTTAATATTATATAATATCTTTAATAGATAATATAACTAAACTCTGTAATTTATTCAGATTTCCTTAGTTTTTACCAAGTGTATTTTTTTCTGTTTCAGGATCCCACTCAGGAAACTACACTGCATTTAATAATCATATTTCTTTGCCTAAAGCTCCTCTTGGCTGTGACAATTTTAGTTTTTCCCTTTTTGGTGGTCTTTTAAATTTTAAGAAGCCTTTGTTCAGTATTTTGCAGAATGTTCCGCAGATGGGATTTGTCTGATATTATTCTCATGATTAGTCTAAGATTATATCTTTTGGGGAGGAAAATCACAAAGGTAATATGCCATTCTCATCACAATATATCAAAGGTACAAACTATTACCAGAACTTAATAACTATTGATGTTAGTCTTACACCTATTGAGGTAGTGGTTATTAGTTGGCTCCACTGTAAAATTATCCTATTTTCTTTCTTTCCAGATCTAATCTTTGGTAAAATGTCACTATGCATAGTCCTCATTTAAGGAATGGGGAATTATGCTCACCTTTCTTGGCATCAGAATAGCTACACAAACGTCCTTTGGCCCAGGAGATTTATTAATCTGTTCCCATTATTTATTCTATCACTTGTTTCTAATACTTTGTGTTATAATGTAATACTGTGTCATTTATTTTTTGTTCACGTTTTCCCAGCTTTGGCCAAAGAAAATACTTTCGATTGGTTCTTGTTTCCCTTTGACATATAGTCATCATTGTGGGCTTTTTCATTTCTGTTTTGGTTTGTTTTGGTGTCGGTTTCGGCTTTTGAGCACTTTCTCACTTTCTGGCACTACAAAATGCTGCAGGCTCATGTTGTATATTTCTCACCCCAACCCTAGACTCAGCCATTTCTCCAGCCAAAAAATCCAGATATTTTATATCAAAAAGAACTTGAAAATTTTTTCTGTCCTCATATTTGCCTCCAAGGCAATGAATTTTTCTACATAAATGACAATTAATAGAAATATATATAATATTATAAATTATCTCAACACTAATCATATGAAAAATAGTACGAAAAGCTTGCATATATAGGGAGTCTTTTAAGACCAGATAATATTATCAGTACCTTACAACTATTAAGTCATTTAATACTGACAACAACCTAAGCTAATGCAATGGGCACTGTTAATTGTTTTATTTCATGTAATACCATAATAAAGCACCATGAGATAATTAATTATTATGATTTCCATTTGGAATTTGAGGAAACTGGATCCCAGGCTCACATGGATTTTAGTTCAAGGATATGAATTCAAGTTTATCACCTTCTTAAATGCAAAATCTTAACTGTTAAGAAGAATTGTCTCCTTCACTATATTCATGCAGGGAAAACAAATCAAATTCTCTTTGTTATTTCTACTGCAAAATGATGGAATTGAATGCTAATACTGAAAAGCTCTTTTATAAATGTTGTAATTTGATGATTTCTTTGATTCTTCTGATGGTAGTAGATGCCTTTGTCTCTCTGTTATTTTCATATTCTGTATATATGTCTAGGAAATGATTTATCATAAGAAACCATATTATTCCTTTACATGTCTCTTCCTACAGGCTTTATCTATATAACCCAAATCATTTTCTTGTGTCTATCATAGATAAGATACAAATTTTAGTTTAATGATTAAATAAATAAATGAATGAGTCAAACATCAATGATTAGTCTACAGGTCTTCATAGGCAAGGCACACATTAAGTCGTTTTTAAAAGTATTAAAAATAACTAAACATAATTTCTTCTGAGGGTTCTCAGGTTATGGACAAACTCTTACTGTTAGTCTTAAAACTAGATATTTTAGCAAACTTAGACACTATAAAAAGAGAGAAATTTCTAAAAAGGTAAAAGACAACAGGCATTTCTCTGATTTTACATATTACAAGTATATGTAAGATACAATACTCGATGGGGAGGGAAACAAATGTTGCTTTCTAAGCAATAGAAATTTACATAGAGTGATCGATTTCAATTTCAACCTAATTTTACTAGCATATATTTTCAGTATAATTTATGACTGCTTCATTTTGAAATACTTATTGTATTTTTAAAGGTAGATTGGTAAAGATCAGCCCGATTCTCTGTTGAACTTATCTAATGCCTGAGCTTTAATTGAGTTTATCCATCAAAGTCACATTTCATTTGGAGAATGGATGTCAGACTACAGCACTTAGCAATGACGAAGGAAGGGACTTTAAATTAACTAACAATAGTGCCTTAGGACAAAAAGTCTATATTCATGGACTGCTTCAATCTTTAATTCAAAAATTTTTAAAAGTTTAACACCGAATGATCCTCAAATATTGGTTAAAATTAGTATCACTATAAATTGAAGGCATATGATAGCAAGACATTTAAGCCTGGTTGTGTATATGTCCTGGCATGTTATTTTTAGAGTTGTATCAATATGTAGATAAAAATTTTAAGTCAGTAGCTTTATATATAAATTATGTTAAATTTGATATGCTTTGCTTTGCATATTTCACACACTCATTGATGGCGTTATAGTAGTTTCTCTTTATCTATCGGTTAGTTTCTATTACTTCAGTTACCCACAGTCAACTTGGGACCATAATATTATATGAAAATTTTCAGAAATAAAAAATCTGTAAGCTTTAAATTGGTATCCCCTGTTGTCTCACCCAGGCTATAAATCATCTCTTCATCTAGTGTATCCACGCCGTATACACTACCTGCCTGTTAGTCACTTAGTAGTCATCTCAGTTAACAGATCAATTGATCACGAATAAAGGTTTGGTACTATAGCGGTTTCAGGTATCCACTTGGGGGTCTTGGAACATATTTCCCACAGATAAGGGGGGGACCACTGTATAATTGTCAATGTAATTAGATGCAAAATTATTTATTTTGATAATTTAAACAAAAGTAGCTTAGAGAATGAAGAAACTGAATGAAGGAAAACATACATATTGTCTGTACTTTCTGGTTATCACTGCCCATGGCTAGTGTGATTATTTCCCCAATTCTAGAATACACAGTGAAAATAAACATATTTGGTTAAATAACAAAATTCCTATATTTGTTGCATGATCAATGGAGTAAGGGCTATTGTGAAAGGAAAGACCAAGTAGAAGCTGCTATCTATTAAAATAATATACCAAAGCAATGTCACCTATCTGGAGAGATATCAAAGGTCCATGCCACCAACCAGGGCTTGACAAATGCAGGAGTGTTGATTATCAACATGTAGCCATTTAACTTGGTTATTTAGCCTGTGTAGAAGACAGAAGTATTTGGAGAAAGGCAGTGTATTTACATATACTTGAAAATGTGATTGCAGTTGTTGTTCTGGATGTGTGTTCTGGATGTTCTGGATGTGTGTGCATGTGTATGTGTGTACACAAACATATCTGACATACAGTTTTTGATCTGACCAAAGCATTATTTTCTGTATCTGTTCATTAAGACAGTATGAAATAGTTTGCATTCAGCTGGTATAGCCAACCTTTGCAGTCTTACTTAAAGGCTATCTAAATTTGCCACCTACATGCCAAACCTACTCTACAAAGAATTTATCACCTTTCCTTTCCATAGAATATACTGTGGTCCACTGATAATTTCATGGAGCTGGAACTGGGAAGAATGAAGCAACAACTATTTATATACTCTGGTAGGGCATATGTGAGCCAATTAGTAGAAAATAATTCTTATGAAAATTCAAGTGTCTGCCACCTCAGTGACATTTCTAGGAATTCAGTGATCTGAGATGTGTCAATAGGTAAGGTCAAAGGTAAAGGTCAAGTTGTTCCATCTGGCTCCTCTTACCACTGAGAAAAAAATATAATGACTATTGCTTTTTTGTAGAATTTAGAGGAAACATAAATCTCATGTGAATGTGCTACTCATATCCAATCACTAAGTAACTCAACAGTTTTTAGTGGAGCCCAAAACAAATAAGGGATTTTCAACAAATCCAAAGGGCCATAAAAGCTGCTCTGCTACGATTTTTTCAGTCACAAGATCTCATGG